>NW_028324144.1:16545690-16857009 GCF_054372755.1 Phalangium opilio
CCGTGGCTGAATGGTTATCGCGTTCATCTGTTAACCGAAAGGTTGGTGGTTCGAGCCCACCCGGGAGCGGTGTTGTGAGATCTCAAATGTAACGTAAAAAGCTAAAGTTTTTCCACAATACCTGACGATCATTTAATATTTGGGCTTCCGTGGCTCAATGAAATTCGCGTTCGGCTTTTAACCGATAGTTTGGTGGTTCAAGCCCATCCGGGAGCGGTATTGTGAGGTCTCAGATGTAACGTAAAAAGTCACAGTTTTTCCACAACACCTGACGAACATTTAATTTTTGGGCTTCCGTGGCTCAATGAAATTCGCGTTCGGCTTTTAAGCGATAGTTTGGTGGTTCAAGCACATCCGGGAGCGTGTTGTGAGATCTCAAATGCAACGCAAAAAGCTTAAGTTTTTCCACAATACCTGACGAACATTTAATTTTTGGGCTTCCGTGGCTCAATGAAATTCGCGTTCGGCTTTTAAGCGATAGTTTGGTGGTTCAAGCACATCCGGGAGCGTGTTGTGAGATCTCAAATGCAACGTAAAAAGCTAAAGTTTTTCCAAATGTCCTGACGAACATTTCATTTTTGGGCTTCCGTGTCTGAATGGTTATCACGTTCGGCTGTTAACCGAATGGTTGGTGGTTCGAGCCCACCCGGGAGCGGATTTGTGAGATATCAAATGTAACGTAAAAAGCCAAAGTGTTTCCACAATACCTGACGACCATTTAATTTTCGGGCTTCCGTGGCGCAATGGTTAGCGCGTTCAGCTGTTAACCGAAAGGCTGGTGGTTCGAGCCCATCCGGGAGCGGTGTTCTGAGGCCTCAGATAAAACGTAAAAAGTCAGAGTTTTTCCACAATACCTGACGAACATTTAATTTTTGGGCTTCCGTGAATCAATGAAATTCGCGTTCGGCTTTTAACCGATAGTTTGGTGGTTCAAGCACATCCGGGACCGTGTTGTGTGATCTCAAATGTAACGTAAAAACCTAAAGTTTTTCCAAAAGACCTGACGAACATTTCATTTTTGGGCCTCCGTGGCTGAATGGTTAGCACGTTCGGCTTTAACCGAAAGGTTGGTGGTTAGAGCCCATCTGGGTCAGAGTTTTTCCACAATACCTGACGACCATTTAATATTTGGGCTTCCGTGGCTCAATGAAATTCGCGTTCGGCTTTTAACCGATAGTTTGTTGGTTCAAGCCCATCCGGGAGCGGTATTGTGAGGTCTCAGATGTAACGTAAAAAGCTAAATTTTTCCAAAAGACCTGACGAACATTTCATTTTAGGGCTTCCGTGGCTGAATGGTTATCGCGTTCATCTGTTAACCGAAAGGTTGGTGGTTCGAGCCCACCCGGGAGCGGTGTTGTGAGATCTCAAATGTAACGTAAAAAGCTAAAGTTTTTCCACAATACCTGACGATCATTTAATATTTGGGCTTTCGTGGCTCAATGAAATTCGCGTTCGGCTTTTAACCGATAGTTTGGTGGTTCAAGCCCATCCGGGAGCGGTGTTGTGAGGTTTCGGATGTAACGTAAAAAGTCAGAGTTTTTCTACTATACCTGACGAACATTTAATTTTGGGCTTCCGTGGCTCAATGAAATTCGCGTTCGGCTTTTAAGCGATAGTTTGGTGGTTCAAGCACATCCGGGAGCGTGTTGTGAGATCTCAAATGCAACGTAAAAAGCTAAAGTTTTTCCAAATGTCCTGACGAACATTTCATTTTTGGGCTTCCGTGTCTGAATGGTTATCACGTTCGGCTGTTAACCGAATGGTTGGTGGTTCGAGCCCACCCGGGAGCGGATTTGTGAGATATCAAATGTAACGTAAAAAGCCAAAGTGTTTCCACAATACCTGACGACCATTTAATTTTCGGGCTTCCGTGGCGCAATGGTTAGCGCGTTCAGCTGTTAACCGAAAGGCTGGTGGTTCGAGCCCATCCGGGAGCGGTGTTCTGAGGCCTCAGATAAAACGTAAAAAGTCAGAGTTTTTCCACAATACCTGACGAACATTTAATTTTTGGGCTTCCGTGAATCAATGAAATTCGCGTTCGGCTTTTAACCGATAGTTTGGTGGTTCAAGCACATCCGGGACCGTGTTGTGTGATCTCAAATGTAACGTAAAAACCTAAAGTTTTTCCAAAAGACCTGACGAACATTTCATTTTTGGGCCTCCGTGGCTGAATGGTTAGCACGTTCGGCTTTAACCGAAAGGTTGGTGGTTAGAGCCCATCTGGGTCAGAGTTTTTCCACAATACCTGACGACCATTTAATATTTGGGCTTCCGTGGCTCAATGAAATTCGCGTTCGGCTTTTAACCGATAGTTTGTTGGTTCAAGCCCATCCGGGAGCGGTATTGTGAGGTCTCAGATGTAACGTAAAAAGCTAAATTTTTCCAAAAGACCTGACGAACATTTCATTTTAGGGCTTCCGTGGCTGAATGGTTATCGCGTTCATCTGTTAACCGAAAGGTTGGTGGTTCGAGCCCACCCGGGAGCGGTGTTGTGAGATCTCAAATGTAACGTAAAAAGCTAAAGTTTTTCCACAATACCTGACGATCATTTAATATTTGGGCTTTCGTGGCTCAATGAAATTCGCGTTCGGCTTTTAACCGATAGTTTGGTGGTTCAAGCCCATCCGGGAGCGGTGTTGTGAGGTTTCGGATGTAACGTAAAAAGTCAGAGTTTTTCTACTATACCTGACGAACATTTAATTTTGGGCTTCCGTGGCTCAATGAAATTCGCGTTCGGCTTTTAACCGATAGTTTGGTGGTTCAAGCCCATCCGGGAGCGGTATTGTGAGGTCTCGGATGTAATGTATAAAGTCAGAGTTTTTCCAAAATACCTGACGAACATTTCATATTTGGGCTTCCGTGGATGAATGGTTAGCACGTTCGGCTGCTAACCGAATGGTTCGTGGTTCGAGCCCACCCGGGAGCGGTGTTGTGAGATATCAAATGTAACGTAAAAAGCCAAAGTGTTTCCACAATACCTGACGACCATTTAATTTTCGGGCTTCCGTGGCGCAATGGTTAGCGCGTTCAGCTGTTAACCGAAAGGCTGGTGGTTCGAGCCCATCCGGGAGCGGTGTTCTGAGGCCTCAGATAAAACGTAAAAAGTCAGAGTTTTTCCACAATACCTGACGAACATTTAATTTTTGGGCTTCCGTGAATCAATGAAATTCGCGTTCGGCTTTTAACCGATAGTTTGGTGGTTCAAGCACATCCGGGACCGTGTTGTGTGATCTCAAATGTAACGTAAAAAGCTAAAGTTTTTCCAAAAGACCTGACGAACATTTCATTTTTGGGCCTCCGTGGCTGAATGGTTAGCACGTTCGGCTTTAACCGAAAGGTTGGTGGTTAGAGCCCATCCGGGAGCGGTGTTGTGAGGTTTCGGATGTAACGTAAAAAGTCAGAGTTTTTCCACTATACCTGACGAACATTTAATTTTGGGCTTCCGTGGCTCAATGAAATTCGCGTTCGGCTTTTAACCGATAGTTTGGTGGTTCAAGCACATCCGGGAGCGGTGTTGTGAGATCTCAAATGTAACGTAAAAAGCTAAAGTTTTTCCACAATACCTGACGACCATTTAATTTTTGGGCTTCCGTGGCTCATTGAAATTCGCGTTCGGCTTTTAACCGATAGTTTGGTGGTTCAAGCCCATCCGGGAGCGGTATTGTGAGGTCTCAGATGTAATGTATAAAGTCAGAGTTTTTCCAAAATACCTGACGAACATTTCATATTTGGGCTTCCGTGGATGAATGGTTAGCACGTTCGGCTGCTAACCGAATGGTTCGTGGTTCGAGCCCACCCGGGAGCGGTGTTGTGAGATCTCAAATGTAACGTAAAAAGCCAAAGTTTTTCCACAATACCTGAAGAACATTTAATTTTTGGGCTTCCGTGGCTCAATGAAATTCGCGTTCGGCTTTTAAGCGATAGTTTGGTGGTTCAAGCACATCCGGGAGCGTGTTGTGAGATCTCAAATGCAACGTAAAAAGCTAAAGTTTTTCCAAATGTCCTGACGAACATTTCATTTTTGGGCTTCCGTGGCTGAATGGTTATCACGTTCGGCTGTTAACCGAATGGTTGGTGGTTCGAGCCCACCCGGGAGCGGAGTTGTGAGATATCAAATGTAACGTAAAAAGCCAAAGTGTTTCCACAATACCTGACGACCATTTAATTTTCGGGCTTCCGTGGCGCAATGGTTAGCGCGTTCAGCTGTTAACCGAAAGGCTGGTGGTTCGAGCCCATCCGGGAGCGGTGTTCTGAGGCCTCAGATAAAACGTAAAAAGTCAGAGTTTTTCCACAATAAATGACGAACATTTAATTTTTGGGCTTCCGTGAATCAATGAAATTCGCGTTCGGCTTTTAACCGATAGTTTGGTGGTTCAAGCACATCCGGGACCGTGTTGTGTGATCTCAAATGTAACGTAAAAAGCTAAAGTTTTTCCAAAAGACCTGACGAACATTTCATTTTTGGGCCTCCGTGGCTGAATGGTTAGCACGTTCGGCTTTAACCGAAAGGTTGGTGGTTAGAGCCCATCTGGGTCAGAGTTTTTCCACAATACCTGACGACCATTTAATATTTGGGCTTCCGTGGCTCAATGAAATTCGCGTTCGGCTTTTAACCGATAGTTTGTTGGTTCAAGCCCATCCGGGAGCGGTATTGTGAGGTCTCAGATGTAACGTAAAAAGCTAAAGTTTTTCCAAAAGACCTGACGAACATTTAATTTTTGGGCTTCCGTGGCTCAATGAAATTCGCGTTCGGCTTTTAAGCGATAGTTTGGTGGTTCAAGCACATCCGGGAGCGTGTTGTGAGATCTCAAATGCAACGTAAAAAGCTAAAGTTTTTCCAAAAGACCTGACGAACATTTCATTTTTGGGCCTCCGTGGCTGAATGGTTAGCACGTTCGGCTTTAACCGAAAGGTTGGTGGTTAGAGCCCATCCGGGAGCGGTGTTGTGAGGTTTCGGATGTAACGTAAAAAGTCAGAGTTTTTCCACTATACCTGACGAACATTTAATTTTGGGCTTCCGTGGCTCAATGAAATTCGCGTTCGGCTTTTAACCGATAGTTTGGTGGTTCAAGCCCATCCGGGAGCGGTATTGTGAGGTCTCAGATGTAATGTAAAAAGTCAGAGTTTTCCCAAAATACCTGACGAACATTTCATTTTTGGGCTTCCGTGGCTGAATGGTTAGCACGTTCGGCTGCTAACCGAATGGTTCGTGGTTCGAGCCCACCCGGGAGCGGTGTTGTGAGATCTCAAATGTAACGTAAAAAGCCAAAGTTTTTCCAAAAGACCTGACGAACATTTCATTTTTGGGCCTCCGTGGCTGAATGGTTAGCACGTTCGGCTGTTATCCGAAAGGTGTTATTTTATATCGTTTGGGTATTATTTGTGCGCTTTTTAATGAATGAGGCTTTTTCAACTCTTTTTCACACCGTTTATTTAAGCGAATGGTGTATAAAAATATCGCACTAATTCTATGCCATTTGAGCACCATTTAATGGGGTATTCAATGGGGTTATTTTATATAATTAATAATAATAATCGCACTCGTTTAGCTAACCCACCCTGTCGCACTCGTTTAGCTAACCCACCCTGTCGCACTCGTTTAGCTAACCCACCCTGTCGCACTCGTTTAGCTAACCCACCCTGTCGCACTCGTTTAGCTAACCCACCCTGTCGCACTCGTTTAGCTAACCCACCCTGTCGCACTCGTTTAGCTAACCCACCCTGTCGCACTCGTTTAGCTAATCCGCCCTGTCGCACTCGTTTAGCTAACCCACCCTGTCGCACTCGTTTAGCTAACCCGCCCTGTCGCACTCGTTTAGCTAACCCGCCCTGTCGCACTCGTTTAGCTAACCCACCCTGTCGCACTCGTTTAGCTAACCCACCCTGTCGCACTCGTTTTGCTAACCCACCCTGTCGCACTCGTTTAGCTAACCCACCCTGTCGCACTCGTTTAGCTAACCCACCCTGTCGCACTCGTTTAGCTAACCCACCCTGTTGCACTCGTTTACCCTCTGGTTCTACAAGAGATACAGGGATGAACTTTGAGTGTGTTATAGTCCAATTTGTCCGCCCATCCAACCATACTATTTACACCACAAGCATGGGCCGAGTAATTAAGCGAAATGTTCAAAAACATGCCATAACTCAGGTTCTTCTAGAGATACGGTGATGTCCTTTGAGTATGTTATAGTCCAATTTGTTCCCCATCCAATGATACTAAAAACTTAGGGCGACGAAAAATTGGAGCCAAGTAATTAAGGTGCTAACCATGTTAGTTTTGGCTATTTTTGAAAGTGGCTGCGAGTCAGAGCAATCATCATCATCATCTTCATTAAGTGTAGTATCCTGCTCCACACTGTAAAAAGTTGTGGTGTCTAAATTATGCCATAATGGTGTTAAAACAATGTGCACTATTTGTGCACCTTGACAAGGTGCGGAAATAGTACGAAAATGGTTCGATATTTTAAAAACACCATTAGCTTAAACGAATGGTGAAGAAATGGGTTTATAAAGCATAATTCTTTAAAAGGTTTGCAAATGATACCTTAATTATATAAAATAACCCCATTGAATACCCCATTAAATGGTGCTCAAATGGCATAGAATTAGTGCGATATTTTTTATACACCATTCGCTTAAATAAACGGTGTGAAAAAGGGTTGAAAAAGCCTCATTCATTAAAAGGCGCACAAATAATACCCAAACGATATAAAATAACACCTTTCGGATAACAGCCGAACAAGCTAAGCATTGCGCCAAGGAAGCCCAAAAATTAAATGGTCGTCAGGTACTGTGGAAAAACTTTATATTTTGGGTTACAGCTGACACCTCACAACACCGCTCCCGGATGGGCTCGAACCACCAACCTTTCGGTTAGCAGCCGAACGTGCTAACCATTGAGCCACGGAAGCCCAAAAATTAAATGGTCGTCAGGTATTGTGGAAAAACTTTGGCTTTTTACGTTACATCTGAGACCTAACAATACCGCTCCCGGATGGGCTTGAACCACCAAACTATCGGTTAAAAGCCGAACGCGAATTTCATTGAGACACGGAAGCCCAAAAATTAAATGGTCGTCAGGTATTGTGGAAAAACTTTAGCTTTTTACGTTACATTTGAGATCTCACAACACCGCTCCCGGATGGGCTTGAACCACCATACTATCGGTTAAAAGCCGAACGCGAATTTCATTGAGCCACGGAAGCCCAAAAATTAAGTGTTCGTCAGGTATTGTGGAAAAACTCTGACTTTTTACGTTACATCTTAGACCTCGCAACACCGCTCCCGGATGGGCTCGAACCACCAACCTTTCGGTTAACAGCCGAACGCGCTAACCATTGTGCCACGGAAGCCCTAAGATTAAATGGTCGTCAGGTATTGTGGAAACACTTTGGCTTTTTACGTTACATTTGAGATCTCACAACACCGCTAACGGGTGGGCTCGAACCACCAACCATTCGGTAAAAAGCCGAACGTGATAACCATTGAGCCACGGAAGCCCAAAAAATAAATGTTCGTCAGGTATTGTGGAAAAACTCTGACATTTTACGTTACATCTGTGACCTCACAGCACCGCTCCCGGATGGGCTCGAAACACCAACCTTTCGGTTAACAGCCGAACGCGCTAAGCATTGCGCCATGGAAGCTTAGAATATAAAATGTTGTCAGGAATTGTTGAAAAACTCTGACATTTTACGTTACATCTGAGACCTCACAGCACCGCTCCCGGATGGGCTCGAAACACCAACCTTTCGGTTAACAACCGAACGCGCTAAGCATTGCGCCATGGAAGCTTAGAATATAAAATGTTGTCAAGAATTGTGGAAAAACTTTGACTTTTTACGTTACTTATAAAACTTAACACCAACGTTCCCGGGTGGGCTTGAGCCACCAACCTTTCGGATAACAGCCGAACGCGCTAACCATTGCGCCACGGAAGCCCACAAATTAAATGTTCGTCAGGTATTTTGGAAAAATTCTGACTTTTTACGATACATCAGAGACCTCACAATACCGCTCCCGGATGGCCTTGAACCACCAAACTATCGGTTAAAACAGGGGTAAATAACGAAAGGAGTTAGAGACGCTAGCTTCCGTAGTGTAGAATACAGTGGGACTTTCAAACGTAGACACAGAAAAGAGAAAACGCCTCGGTCGCGCCGTCTATAATTCAAAATAAGTATGATATTTTCCAACCAATAGCGTGGCAGCAAAGTTTCGAAAGTCATGCTGGGATATCGATTTTCTCCTGTCTGCTGGTGTTCGTCTGCTAGTGTTCGTCTGCTTACGACTGAGTGACAATTAGGCTTAGATTAAAGTTTATTCATTAAGGTGCACTTGAATTAGAAACATGCAATTTTAAAGTTGGTAAATTCCTTATTCGATAATGAAATGGAATTAAATGTCGTTTTTGCATCCTTCAATACAGTTTTAGTAGTTTTAATTTCTTTAGTCACAGATACAGTCGATGATCATGATCCCGCAGTTCCCATTTTCACTGACTCGGTAAAAATCACTAAGCCTTGGCTCACTGGGCCGACTGTAACCGCGCACTTACGGCAAAAAGAGTTTGATCACATTTTGAGGATTTCCCCGGCTTAAAATTGCAAATTGTTGACTTATCTTTCTTCTTAAAATCGCTGTTTACTCGCGATTGAATATAATAATAATATTGGGTTGATTTATGAGACGACTTCACAACATCGACACCCGCCATTTTACTTTACCCAGAATACCTTGTGGCGCGAGATTTTAAGGCAAAGCTTTTAAGGTTTTGGTCTTATTTACAATACAGTTCCAAAGATGGCACTACGTTAGTTACAAATTCTATGACGTTTCATGGTCCCACTGTATTCTACACTACGGAAGCTAGCGTCTCTAACTCCTTTCGTTATTTACCCCTGGTTAAAAGCCGAACGCGAATTTCATTGAGACACGGAAGCCCAAAAATTAAATGGTCGTCAGGTATTGTGGAAAAACTTTAGCTTTTTACGTTACATTTGAGATCTCACAACACCGCTCCCGGATGGGCTTGAACCACCATACTATCGGTTAAAAGCCGAACGCGAATTTCATTGAGCAACGGAAGCCCAAAAATTAAGTGTTCGTCAGGTATTGTGGAAAAACTCTGACTTTTTGACTTTTTACGTTACATCTTAGACCTCGCAACACCGCTCCCGGATGGGCTCGAACCACCAACCTTTCGGTTAACAGCCGAACGCGCTAACCATTGTGCCACGGAAGCCCTAAAATTAAATGGTCGTCAGGTATTGTGGAAACACTTTGGCTTTTTACGTTACATTTGAGATCTCACAACACCGCTAACGGGTGGGCTTGAACCACCAACCATTCGGTAAAAAGCCGAACGTGATAACCATTGAGCCACGGAAGCCCAAAAAAAAAATGTTCGTCAGGTATTGTGGAAAAACTCTGACATTTTACGTTACATCTGAGACCTCACAGCACCACTCCCGGATGGGCTCGAAACACCAACCTTTCGGTTAACAGCCGAACGCGCTAAGCATTGCGCCATGGAAGCTTAGAATATAAAATGTTGTCAGGAATTGTGGAAAAACTCTGACATTTTACGTTACATCTGAGACCTCACAGCACCGCTCCCGGATGGGCTCGAAACACCAACCTTTCGGTTAACAGCCGAACGCGCTAAGCATTGCGCCATGGAAGCTTAGAATATAAAATGTTGTCAGGAATTGTGGAAAAACTTTGACTTTTTACGTTACTTATAAAACTTAACACCAACGTTCCCGGGTGGGCTTGAGCCACCAACCTTTCGGATAACAGCCGAACGCGCTAACCATTGCGCCTCGGAAGCCCACAAATTAAATGGTCGTCAGGTATTGTGGAAAAACTTTGGCTTTTTACGTTACATTTGAGATCTCACAACACTGCTCCCGGGTGGGCTTGAGCCACCAACCTTTCGTTAAAGAGCCGAACGTGCTAACCATTGAGCCACGGAAGCCCAAAAATTAAATGTTCGTCAGGTATTTTGGAAAAATTCTGACTTTTTACGATACATCAGAGACCTCACAATACCGCTTCCGGATGGCCTTGAACCACCAAACTATCGGTGAAAAGCCGAACGCGAATTTCATTGAGCCACGGAAGCCCAAAAATTTAATGTTCGTCAAGTATTGTGGAAGAACTTTGACTTTTTACGTCACATCTGAAACCTCACAACACCGCTACCGGATGGGCTCGAACCACCAACCTTTCGGTTAACAGCCGAACACACTAAGCATTGCGCCACGGAAGCTTAGAAATTCGAGCCCATCCGGTAGCGGTGTTGTGAGGTCTCAGATGTGATGTAAAAAGTCAAAGTTTTTCCACAATACCTGACGAACATTTAATTTTTGGGCTTCCGTTGCGCAATGGTTAGCGCATTCGACTGTTAACCGAATGGTTGGTGGTTCGAGCCCACCCGGGAGCGGTGTTAAGAGATATCAAATGCAACGTAAAAAGCCAAAGTTTTTCCACAATACCTGACAACATTTTATATTCTAAGCTTCCGTGGCGCAATGCTTAGTTTGTTCGGCTGTTAACCGAAAGGTTGGTGGTTCGAGCCCATCCGGTAGCGGTGTTGTGAGGTCTCAGATGTGACGTAAAAATTCAAAGTATTTCCACAATACCTGAAGACCATTTAATTTTTGGGCTTCCGTGGCTCAATGAAATTCGCGTTCGGCTTTTAACAGAAAGGTTGGTGGTTCGAGCCCATCCGGTAGCGGTGTTGTGAGGTCTCAGATGTGACGTAAAAATTCAAAGTTTTTCCACAATACCTGAAGACCATTTAATTTGTGGGCTTCCGTTGCGCAATGGTTATCGCGTTCATCTGTTAACCGAAAGGTTGGTGGTTCGAGCCCACCCGGGAGCGGTGATGTGAGATCTAAAATGTAACGTAAAAAGCCAAAGTGTTTCCACAATACCTGACGACCATTTAATTTTTGGGCTTCCGTGGCGCAATGGTTAGCGCGTTCGGCTGTTAACCGAAAGGTTGGTGGTTCGAGCCCATCTGGGAGCGGTGTTGTGATGTCTCAGATGTAACGTAAAAAGTCAGAGTTTTTCCACAATACCTGACGACCATTTAATATTTGGGCTTCCGTGGCTCAATGAAATTCGCGTTCGGCTTTTAACCGATAGTTTGTTGGTTCAAGCCCATCCGGGAGCGGTATTGTGAGGTCTCAGATGTAACGTAAAAAGCTAAAGTTTTTCCAAAAGACCTGACGAACATTTCATTTTTGGGCTTCCGTGGCTGAATGGTTATCGCGTTCCACTGTTAACCGAAAGGTTGGTGGTTCGAGCCCACCCGGGAGCGGTGTTGTGAGATATCAAATGTAACGTAAAAAGCCAAAGTGTTTCCACAATACCTGACGACCATTTAATTTTCGGGCTTCCGTGGTGCAATGGTTAGCGCGTGCGGCTGTTAACCGAAAGGCTGGTGGCTCAAGCCCACCCGGGAACGTTGGTGTTAATTTTTATAAGTAACGTAAAAAGTCAAAGTTTTTCCACATTACCTGAAGACCATTTAATTTGTGGGCTTCCGTAGCGCAATGGTTATCGCGTTCATCTGTTAACCGAAAGGTTGGTGGTTCGAGCCCACCCGGGAGCGGTGAAGTGAGATCTAAAATGTAACGTAAAAAGCCAAAGTGTTTCCACAATACCTGACGACCATTTAATTTTTGGGCTTCCGTGTCGCAATGATTAGCGCGTTCGGCTGTTAACCGAAAGGTTGGTGGTTCGAGCCCATCTGGGAGCGGTGTTGTGAGGTCTCAGATGTAACGTAAAAAGTCAGAGTTTTTCCACAATACCTGACGACCATTTAATATTTGGGCTTCCGTGGCTCAATGAAATTCGCGTTCGGCTTTTAACCGATAGTTTGTTGGTTCAAGCCCATCCGGGAGCGGTATTGTGAGGTCTCAGATGTAACGTAAAAAGTCAGAGTTTTTCCAAAATACCTGACGAACTTTTAATTTTTGGGCTTTCGTGGCTCAATGGTTAGCACGTTCGGCTGCTAACCGAATGGTTGGTGGTTCGAGCCCACCCGGGAGCGGTGTTGTGAGATCTCAAATGTAGCGTAAAAAGCCAAAGTTTTTCCACAATAACTGACGACCATTTAATTTTTGGGCTTCCGTGGCGCAATGGTTAGCGCGTTCGGCTGTTACCCGAAAGGTTGGTGGTTCGAGCCCATCCGGGAGCGGTGTTGTGAGGTGTCAGCTGTAACACAAAATATAAAAGTTTTTCCACAGTACCTGACGACCATTTAATTTTTGGGCTTCCGTGGTGCAATGCTTAGCGCGTTCGGCTGTTATCCGAAAGGTGTTATTTTATATCGTTTGGGTATCATTTGTGCGCCTTTTAATGAATGAGGCTTTTTCAACCCTTTTTCACACCGTTTATTTAAGCGAATGGTGTATAAAAAATATCGCACTAATTCTATGCCATTTGAGCACCATTTAATGGGGTATTCAATGGGGTAATTTTATATAATTAAGGTATCATTTGCAAACCTTTTAAAGAATTATGCTTTATAAACCCATTTCTTCACCATTCGTTTAAGCTAATGGTGTTTTTAAAATATCGAACCATTTTCGTACTATTTCCGCACCTTGTCAAGGTGCACAAATAGTGAACATTGTTTTAACACCATTATGGCACTATTTAGACACCACAATTTTTTACAGTGTGGAGCAGGATACTACACTTAATGAAGATGATGATGATGATTGCTCTGACTCGCAGCCACTTTCAAAAATAGCCAAAACTAACATGGTTATTTAATGTGTAAATTAATTTAAAAAATATTTATTGCAAAAGCAACTCTAAATTCATTTAGGAAAAGGATGACATATATTTTCAGAACTACTGGACGAACCTAGTTGTAACGTAAACGAGGATGAAGTGTCGACTTATCAGTCACTTGTGCCATTACCTACAACGTCAAATTCACTTGAAGATTGGTGGAAAGTCCAAAATTTGCCAAATCGCAAGTCCTTGTTTAAGCGAATTATGTCAATTACCGCTTCAAGTTCAACCAGTGAACGTTGTTTCAGCAAACAGGGTAGGATTTTAGAGGAAAGAAGCACGCAGTTGAAGCCAAATAAAGTGGACATCATTCCTTTTTTGAACGAAAACCTTAAAGAAAACCACTAGTGTTTTTGTTAAAGTTAAAACATTCGACAGGGCTCATACAACTTTTGGAAAACATATTTCCCTGACATTTCCAGGTTTCCCCCCACATACTTCCCTGACATTTCCAGGTTTCCCCCCACATACTTCCTTGAATTTTCCAGAGTTACGAGCCTTTAAAATTTAGGGTAACGCTATTCCTATGAAGGGAGTTTGCTTGTTTATGTTTTGCTAAATTACTCCGCCCCTGTTTGTCGTAGCCCTAAGTTTTTAGTATGGTTGGATGGGGGACAAGTTGGACTATAACATACTCAAAGGACATCCCCGTATCTCTAGTAAAACTAGAGTTACGAGCCTCCAAATATTTTGTTAAAAATGAAAAGTAACCTAATAAGAATAAGTGAGACACTAACATAAGTTGACGAAGACATTGACGTAGCCTCAAGTTTAAAGTACCATTGTAAGGGGAGCGAAAAGGGCTATAACATATTCAAAGGAGATGCCCGTATCTTTAATAGAACAAGAGTTATGGGCCTTCAAAGGGCAGTGTTAAAAATCATAAGTAAAATAATAACAATAAGTGAGACGATACCATAAAAGTTGAACGTTTACCTTAATTACTTGGCTCCAGTTTTTCGTCGCCCTAAGTTTTTAGTATCATTGGATGGGGAACAAATGGGACTATAACATACTCAAAGGACATCCCCGTATCTCTAGTAGAACCTGAGTTATGGCATGTTTTTGAACATTTCGCTTAATTACTCGGCCCATGCTTGTGGTAGCCCTAAGTTTATAGTATGGTTGGATGGGCGGACAAATTGGACTATAACACACTCAAAGGTCATCCCTGTATCTCTTGTAGAACCAGAGGGTAAACGAGTGCAACAGGGTGGGTTAGCTAAATGAGTGCGACAGGGTGGGTTAGCTAAACGAGTGCGACAGGGTGGGTTAGCTAAACGAGTGCGACAAGGTGGGTTAGCTAAACGAGTGCGACAGGGTGGGTTAGCTAAACGAGTGCGACAGGGTGGGTTAGCTAAACGAGTGCGACAGGGTGGGTTAGCTAAACGAGTGCGACAGGGTGGGTTAGCTAAACGAGTGCGACAGGGTGGGTTAACTAAACGAGTGCGACAGGGTGGGTTAGCTAAACGAGTGCGACAGGGTGGGTTAGCTAAACGAGTGCGACAGGGTGGGTTAGCTAAACGAGTGCGACAGGGTGGGTTTAGCCAAATGAGAGAGCCATGTTTGTCGTAGCCCTTAGCTTTTAGTATGGGTGGATGGGGGACATACTCAAATGACATCCCCGTATCTCTAGTAAAACCAGAATTACGAGCCTCCAAAGTATAGTGTAATGTTATTCCTTTGGAGTGTATGTTCACGAACATTTTGCTTAATTGCTTGGCCCTGATTTCCCTGAATTTTCCCTGAGGTTTTTGTCAACTATTTATTTCCCTGATTTTTCCAGATTTTCCCGGTTTTCCAGGTTTGTATGAACCCTGATTCGAAACAAATTTATATTTTTGTTGTGGCTCATTTTGTGAAGGAAAAATAGGGCAGATTTCAGAAGAATGCTTCGACTAGTGTAGAAGTTGCAGGTGAGTTCTCCTTGTTTGTCATTCAATGGTAGTAATTACGTTGTTCATTTATAATATTGAATATCGGTAATGGTATGGAAATGGTTCTCTGCTATATTTGATTTCGGTAATGGTTGGAAATGAGATAACGTTTTTTAATCGGGAATGGGAATGGTTGGTATTTGGAAACCACGGATCGGTAACGTATGGGGAGATTGATGAAATCTATGGGTGGAATTGGTAAACAAAAATTTGAAAAAGAGTGGTATGGAAATGGTAACGTTTGAAACAGAAATGCAGCTCTCTAAACCTTACAGTATATCGTAGTGGTATCTCTGCTCCTTGGTTTTCCGTTCCAAAACTTCCGTTGGCTGGGATCTCCGTCGAAAAGAAAAATGGCGATATGGTGGACGTAGAAACACGTTGCAATTCTTATATTAAAGATACTGGGAATGAATTTGTCCAAACTGTTTTAATTTAACCACGGAATTCTCACTCACACTTATCACAACAAAACATCATTGACGATCGTTTAAATGTTTAGTAGAAACAAGGCTTAATTTACAACATTCCGGCAGAATCAGACGTGAGCCATTTTCGCTCCCAAAATCACAAGATAAAAATAGTTCTAAACCGGATGTGTGTAAGTTAATGCGCGTGGGCGCAAAAAATGGGGTAACTATTTCTTTGGGAGCTAAGCGGTGTATGAATCCGGTGAGCTTTACGATGAAACTTTGTTGTTACGGGCTTTTTAACAGTTTCGTACTTCGGGTTATTATGAACTCCTGGTGGGACTAAGTTCAACTAAACGCTAGTTCAGCATAACCAAAAACTAAACAGAAATTCGTTTACTGATCATAAACAAAACTACTAAAACATAGCACCAGCGATAGCGATTAAATTGAAATCCAAAACTTATTTACTTGAAAAGTATTAATGTTCATCAAAATAATATCAAAAATAAACATAAGCATATTATCATCTTAAAAACAGATCAAGAGCAGCTCTATCCAGTTAACTGTAACCTAAACAAAAGTCCACACGAATAATCAATCATTATATGGACTAACAAGATTATGATACTTTACGAAATCATTTAAAAAAAATAGACTCTAGTCTTTAAACATATTAACCACAATACATAATAAGAATAAAACAAAACACAAAATTTACAGAGCGCTCTAAATTAACTTCGAAGTGAATCACATTAATCTATTTACTTTTTAATAACCCTACGCGTAACTAGATCTCAAGGTCGTAGTACTCATAGATCACTAAGATTATCGAATGGTTTAATTTCATTGTTTCCTATTAAATCTTTTGCTGGTAGGGTGACTATCATTTTTCCGTTTAGTCGGTACCGAAATTTTATCACCATTACCCGAATTCGTACTGTCAGCCTCGTAACCCTGCGCAAGGTCTGAAGCTGATACTGCCAGCCTTTGTCTTTCGACGTACGGTTTTAGCTCTGAAACATGATATGTTCCAGGCAATTCTTTGCCATTTGGGTGAGCCAACCTGTACGTTAGTTTTGATAACTTTTTCGAAATTTTAAAGGGATCTTCGTACTTATCCGCTAATTTCTTACTAAAGTCATCCGCAGCGCTGGATAAAAAATGTGTTTTACGTAACACTAAATTTCCATCCTGGAACTCGAAATCACGATGACTTCGGTCATAGTACGCTTTTTGCTTTTGTTGAGCAATTTTAATGCGGTCTTTAGCCTTTACAACAGCTTCCTCCACTACCGAAGCTACTCTGAGACCCTAAAAACTCTCAGTCTCAGGCACTAAATATTCTCCCGCTTTTTTATCTTTCAGAACGCTACTGGCCGTTCTCAGTTCGCGACCAAACATCAAGAACGCAGGGGTGTATCCTGTCGTCTCTTGACGAGCGGTCCTAATAGCCATGGCGAACTGAGAAATGCCTTTGTCCCAATCTTTGTGATTATCCTCTACATAGGATGCTACCATAGTTCCTATGGTTCTATTAAACCTTTCTGTTAGGTTACCCTGAGGAGAATATAAGGACGTATGGCGTTGTTTGACCTGCAACGTCTCGAAAACCTTTTTGAAAATACGAGAAACAAACTGTCTGCCATTGTCGCTTACTACGCAGGTGGGCAATCCAAATCGCGTGAAAATGTCATCGATAAGATGACGCACAATAGGCTTAGTAGTAGCGGTCCTTAACGGGAATATCTCCACCCATTTGGTTAAGGTGTCTGACACCACTAGCAAATATCGGAAACCTCTTTTGCTTCTCGGATACGGTCCTTTTAGATCTAAAGAAATAACCTCCCAGGGGTTAACTATTTCGCTTGATTTCATCAAGCCTGCTGGAGATACTGGAGGGACTTTATTCTTCTGGCATAGTGTACAAGAACGACAGTAATCTATGGTGCCTCGAGTGAGTCCATCCCAAACGAATTGACTTTGAACGCGGTGAAGGGCTTTCTTTACCCCGAAATGTCCTGCTGTGGGGATGTCATGGCTGATATAAAGAACTCGTGGTCGGAGGGCTAGGGGAACCCACACTCTAAGGTTATCGTGACTAACCATCTTTTTCATTTCTCGGTATAGATTACCATCCCTAACCTCACATTGTGGACCATATTTTTCAACAAAATCTCTTAACTTTTTGTCAACCGGGGTCTTATCATTTTCTAAATACTAAAAAATCGCGCCCATTTCTTTGTCGTTACGCTGTGCTTGTATAATGTCGTCGCGGTCAAACTTGACTAATACCGGGCTAGAATTAGGGGTGCTAGATGTTATTGCACTAAGAATACCTATATCACAGTCGGAGTTACGCGTTAATTGTTCATCCCTAGTTAGGATCCACGATTGTTCAACTACCGCTGATATTTCGGTATGCTCGTCTTGTTCCGGTATCCGCGAGAGGGCGTCAGCTACAACCTTATCTTTGCCGGGTATATGGTTTACGGTGAAATCAAAAGCTTGTAGCCTTGCGTTCCACCTGGCAAATTTGCCGGTGGGGTCTCGCGCGCGGTAAAGCCAGCGTATTGCACTGTGATAGGTAAAAACTTCAAATTTTGACCCTTCTATGCATGGGCTGAACTTCTCTACTGCCCAGACGACAGCTAAACATTCCCGCTCAGTCGTGGAATATTTTCATTCCGTGTCGCTAAGTGAGCGGCTAGCGAATTGGACGACGTGTCGCTTTCCCTTTATTTTCTGCGACAGCACTGCTTCCAATCCAAGGTTGGAAGCGTCCGTGTGTAGTATGAAGGGCTTTGCATAGTCCGGTGAACTTAACACTGGGGCCGACGACAATTCTTTCTTCAAGGTATTAAAGGATTGGTCTTGCTCGTCGCCCCACCTCCAATCTGTTTCGTTTTTCAAGAGGTGATGAAGTGGACTGGCGATTTTAGCGAAATCTTGTATAAATCGCCTGTAATAGCTCGCCATGCCGAGAAAACGTCTAAGTTGACGGACGTTCCTTGGTGTAGGGAATTCGACCATAGCTTCTGTCTTTTCTGGGTCGACCTTCACACCAAGCTCCGAAACAGTATGTCCCAAAATTTTGCATTCCTTTTTGCAAATTTGCGTTTTCGCTGCGCTCATTGTCAACCCTGCTTCCAATAACCGATTGAATACGTTTTCCAACGTTTCTATATGTGAATCGAAATCTGCGGAGGCGATAATCAAATCGTCCCAATAAGCGCAGACGAGACCCCACAACACCTCTCCCGGGTGGGTTGGAGCCACCAACCTTTCGATTAACAGCTGAACGCGCTAACCATTGCGCCACAGAAGCCCAAAAATTAAATGTTCGTCAGGTATTGTGGAAAAACACTGACTTTTTACGTTACAGCTAACACGTCATAACACCGCTCCCGGACGGGCTCGAACCACCAACTTTTCGGGTAACAGCCGAACGCGCTAACCATTGCCCCACGGAAGAACAAAAAGTAAGTGGTCGTCAGGTATTATGGAAAAACTTTGACTTTTTACGTCACATCTGAGACCTCATAACACCGCTCCCGGATGGACTCGAACCACCAACCACTCGGTTAACAGCCGAACGCGCTAACCATTGCGCCACGGAAGCCCAAAAATTAGATGTTCGTCAGGTATTGTGGAAAAACACTGACTTTTTACGTTACACCTGAGACCCCACAACACCGCTCCCGGATGGGCTCGAACCACCAACCTTTCGGTTAACAGATGAACACGCTAACCATTGCGCCACGGAAGCGCGAAATTTAAATGGTCGTCAGGTATTGTTGAAAAATACTGCCTTTTTACTTTACATCTGAGACCTCACAACACCAATCCCGGATGGGCTCGAACCACCAAACTATCCGTTAAAAGCCGAACGCGAATTTCATTGAGCCACGGAAGCTCTGCTATGAAAAAGTCGTCAGGTATTGTGGAAAAGATTTGACTTTTTTCGTAACATCTGAAACCTCACAGCACCGCTCCCGGGTGTGCTCGAACCACCAACCTTTCGGTTTACAGCCGAACGCGCTATCCATAGCGCTACGGAAGCCCAAAAATTAAATGGTCTTCAGTTATTGTGGAGAAACTATGATATTTTACATTACTTACAAAACTTAACACCAACGTTCCCGGGTGGGCTTGAGCCACCAACCTTTCCGAGAACAGACGAACGAGCTGAAAATGCGCAACAGAAGCCCGGAAATCGAATGGTCGTCAGGTATTGTGGAAAAACATTGACTTTTTACGTTATATCTGAGACCTCACAACACCGCTCCCGGATGGGCTCGAACCACCAAACTATCGGATAAAAGTCGAACGTGGTATTGATTGAGCCATGGAAGCTCTGAAATTAAATCGTCGTCAGGTATTGAGGAAAAACACTGACTTTTTACTTTACATCTGAGACCTCACAACACCACTCCCGGTGGGGCTGGAACCACCAATCTTTCGGTTAACCGCCGAATGCGCTAACCATTGAGCCACGGAAGCTCAGAAATTAAATGGTTGTCAGGTATTGTGGAAAACTGATGACTTTTTACGCTACATCTGAGACCCCACAACACCTCTCCCGGGTGGGCTAGAACCACCAACCTTTCGGTTAACAGCTGAACGCGCTAATTATTGCGCCACTGAAGCCCAAAAATTAAATGGTCTTCAGGTATTGTGGAAAAACTTTGACTATTTACGTTACTTATAAAACTTAACACCAACGTTCCCGGGTGGGCTTGAGCCACCAACCTTTCGGATACCCGCCGAACGCGCTAACCATTGCGCCATGGAAGCCCAAAAATTAAACGGTCGTCAGGTATTGTGGAAAAACTTTTATATTTTGGGTTACATCTGACACCCCACAACACCTCTCCCGGGTGGGCTGGAACCACCAACATTTCGTTTAACAGCTAAACGCGCTAACCATTGCGCCACGGAAGCTCAAAAATTAAATGTTCGTCAGGTATTGTGGAAAAACTTTGGCTTTTTACGTTACATTTGAGATCTCACAACACTGCTCCCGGGTGGGCTTGAGCCACCAACCTTTCGGATAACAGCCGAACGCGCTAACCATTGCGCCAAGGAAGCCCAAAAATTAAATGGTTGTCAGGTATTGTGGAAAACTGATGACATTTTACGCTACATCTGAGACCCCACAACACCTCTCCCGGGTGGGCTGGAACCACCAACCTTTCGGTTAACAGATGAACGCGCTAATTATTGCGCCACGGAAGCCCAGAAACTAAATGGTTGACAGGTATTGTGGAAAACTTATGAATTTTACGCTACATCTGAGACCCAACAACACCTCTCCCGGGTGGAGTGGAACCACCAACATTTCGTTTAACAGCTGAACGCGCTAACCATTGCGCCACGGAAGCCCAAAAATTAAATGTTCGTCAGGTACTGTGTAAAAACTTTGACTTTTACGTAACATCTGAAACCTCACAGCACCGCTCACGGGTGTGCTCGAACCACCAACCTTTCGGTTAACAGCCGAACACGCTAACCATTGCGAAACGGAAGCCCAAAACTCAAATTGTCTTCAGGTATTGTGGAAAAACTTTGACTATTTACGTTACTTATAAAACTTAACACCAACGTTCCCGGGTGGGCTTGAGCCACCAACCTTTCGGATAACAGCCGAACGCGCTAACCATTGCGCCACGGAAGCCCAAAAACTGAACGGTCGTCAGGTATTGTGGAAAAACTTTTATATTTTGGGTTACATCTGACACCTCACAACACCGCTCCCGGATGGGCTTGAACCACCAACCTTTCGGTTAACAGATGAACGCGCTAACTATTGCGCCACGGAAGGCCAAAAATTAAATGTTCGTCAGGTATTGAGGAAAAACACTGCCTTTTTACTTTACATCTGAGACCTCACAACACCACTCCCGGATAGGCTCGAACCACCAACATTTCGGTTAACAGCCGAACACGCTAACCATTGCGCAACGTAAGCCCAAAAATCAAATGGTCTTCAGGTATTGTGGAAAAACTTTGACTATTTACGTTACTTATAAAACTTAACACCAACGTTCCCGGGTGGGCTTGAGCCTCCAACCTTTCGGATAACAGCCGAACGCGCTAACCATTGCGCCACGGAAGCCCAAAAATTAAACGGTCGTCAGGTATTGTGGAAAAACTTTTATATTTTGGGTTACATCTGACACCTCACAACACCGCTCCCGGATGGGCTTGAACCACCAACCTTTCGGTTAACAGATGAACGCGCTAACCATTGCGCAACGGAAGCCCAAAAATTAGATGTTCGTCAGGTATTGAGGAAAAACACTGCCTTTTTACTTTACATCTGAGACCTCTCAACACCACTCCCGGATGGGCTCGAACCACCAACCTTTCGGTTAACAGCCGAACACGCTAACCATTGCGCAACGGAAGCCCAAAAATCAAATGGTCTTCAGGTATTGTGGAAAACTTTTGACTATTTACGTTACTTATAAAACTTAACACCAACGTTCCCGGGTGGGCTTAAGCCACCAACCTTTCCGATAACAGGCGAACGAGCTGAAAATGCGCTACATAAGCCCGTAAATTGAATGGTCGTCAGCTAATGTGGAAAAACACTGACTTTTTACGTTACATCTGAGATCTCACAACACTGCTTCCGGATGGGCTAGAACCACCAAACTTTCGGTTAACAGCCGAACACGCTAACCATTGAGCCACGGAAGCTCAGAAATAAAATGGTTGTCAGGTATTGTGGAAAACTGATGACTTTTTACGCTACATCTGAGACCCCACAACACCCCTCCCGGGTGGGCTGGATCCACCAACCTTTCGGTTAACAGCTGAACGCGTTAATTATTGCGCCACGGAAGCCCAGAAACTAAATGGTTGACAGGTATTGTGGAAAACTTATGAATTTTACGCTACATCTGAGACCCAACAACACCTCTCCCGGGTGGAGTGGAACCACCAACATTTCGTTTAACAGCTGAACGCGCTAACCATTGCGCCACGGAAGCCCAAAAATTAAATGTTCGTCAGGTACTGTGTAAAAACTTTGACTTTTACGTAACATCTGAAACCTCACAGCACCGCTCACGGGTGTGCTCGAACCACCAACCTTTCGGTTAACAGCCGAACACGCTAACCATTGCGAAACGGAAGCCCAAAACTCAAATTGTCTTCAGGTATTGTGGAAAAACTTTGACTATTTACGTTACTTATAAAACTTAACACCAACGTTCCCGATTGGGCTTGAGCCACCAACCTTTCGGATAACAGCCGAACGCGCTAACCATTGCGCCACGGAAGCCCAAAAACTGAACGGTCGTCAGGTATTGTGGAAAAACATTGACTTTTTACGTTATATCTGAGACCTCACAACACCGCTCCCGGATGGGCTCGAACCACCAAACTATCGGATAAAAGTCGAACGTGGTATTGATTGAGCCATGGAAGCTCTGAAATTAAATCGTCGTCAGGTATTGAGGAAAAACACTGACTTTTTACTTTACATCTGAGACCTCACAACACCACTCCCGGTGGGGCTGGAACCACCAATCTTTCGGTTAACCGCCGAATGCGCTAACCATTGAGCCACGGAAGCTCAGAAATTAAATGGTTGTCAGGTATTGTGGAAAACTGATGACTTTTTACGCTACATCTGAGACCCCACAACACCTCTCCCGGGTGGGCTAGAACCACCAACCTTTCGGTTAACCGCTGAACGCGCTAATTATTGCGCCACTGAAGCCCAAAAATTAAATGGTCTTCAGGTATTGTGGAAAAACTTTGACTATTTACGTTACTTATAAAACTTAACACCAACGTTCCCGGGTGGGCTTGAGCCACCAACCTTTCGGATACCCGCCGAACGCGCTAACCATTGCGCCATGGAAGCCCAAAAATTAAACGGTCGTCAGGTATTGTGGAAAAACTTTTATATTTTGGGTTACATCTGACACCCCACAACACCTCTCCCGGGTGGGCTGGAACCACCAACATTTCGTTTAACAGCTAAACGCGCTAACCATTGCGCCACGGAAGCTCAAAAATTAAATGTTCGTCAGGTATTGTGGAAAAACTTTGGCTTTTTACGTTACATTTGAGATCTCACAACACTGCTCCCGGGTGGGCTTGAGCCACCAACCTTTCGGATAACAGCCGAACGCGCTAACCATTGCGCCAAGGAAGCCCAAAAATTAAATGGTTGTCAGGTATTGTGGAAAACTGATGACATTTTACGCTACATCTGAGACCCCACAACACCTCTCCCGGGTGGGCTGGAACCACCAACCTTTCGGTTAACAGATGAACGCGCTAATTATTGCGCCACGGAAGCCCAGAAACTAAATGGTTGACAGGTATTGTGGAAAACTTATGAATTTTACGCTACATCTGAGACCCAACAACACCTCTCCCGGGTGGAGTGGAACCACCAACATTTCGTTTAACAGCTGAACGCGCTAACCATTGCGCCACGGAAGCCCAAAAATTAAATGTTCGTCAGGTACTGTGTAAAAACTTTGACTTTTACGTAACATCTGAAACCTCACAGCACCGCTCACGGGTGTGCTCGAACCACCAACCTTTCGGTTAACAGCCGAACACGCTAACCATTGCGAAACGGAAGCCCAAAACTCAAATTGTCTTCAGGTATTGTGGAAAAACTTTGACTATTTACGTTACTTATAAAACTTAACACCAACGTTCCCGGGTGGGCTTGAGCCACCAACCTTTCGGATAACAGCCGAACGCGCTAACCATTGCGCCACGGAAGCCCAAAAACTGAACGGTCGTCAGGTATTGTGGAAAAACTTTTATATTTTGGGTTACATCTGACACCTCACAACACCGCTCCCGGATGGGCTTGAACCACCAACCTTTCGGTTAACAGATGAACGCGCTAACTATTGCGCCACGGAAGGCCAAAAATTAAATGTTCGTCAGGTATTGAGGAAAAACACTGCCTTTTTACTTTACATCTGAGACCTCACAACACCACTCCCGGATAGGCTCGAACCACCAACATTTCGGTTAACAGCCGAACACGCTAACCATTGCGCAACGTAAGCCCAAAAATCAAATGGTCTTCAGGTATTGTGGAAAAACTTTGACTATTTACGTTACTTATAAAACTTAACACCAACGTTCCCGGGTGGGCTTGAGCCTCCAACCTTTCGGATAACAGCCGAACGCGCTAACCATTGCGCCACGGAAGCCCAAAAATTAAACGGTCGTCAGGTATTGTGGAAAAACTTTTATATTTTGGGTTACATCTGACACCTCACAACACCGCTCCCGGATGGGCTTGAACCACCAACCTTTCGGTTAACAGATGAACGCGCTAACCATTGCGCAACGGAAGCCCAAAAATTAGATGTTCGTCAGGTATTGAGGAAAAACACTGCCTTTTTACTTTACATCTGAGACCTCTCAACACCACTCCCGGATGGGCTCGAACCACCAACCTTTCGGTTAACAGCCGAACACGCTAACCATTGCGCAACGGAAGCCCAAAAATCAAATGGTCTTCAGGTATTGTGGAAAACTTTTGACTATTTACGTTACTTATAAAACTTAACACCAACGTTCCCGGGTGGGCTTAAGCCACCAACCTTTCCGATAACAGGCGAACGAGCTGAAAATGCGCTACATAAGCCCGTAAATTGAATGGTCGTCAGCTAATGTGGAAAAACACTGACTTTTTACGTTACATCTGAGATCTCACAACACTGCTTCCGGATGGGCTAGAACCACCAAACTTTCGGTTAACAGCCGAACACGCTAACCATTGAGCCACGGAAGCTCAGAAATAAAATGGTTGTCAGGTATTGTGGAAAACTGATGACTTTTTACGCTACATCTGAGACCCCACAACACCCCTCCCGGGTGGGCTGGATCCACCAACCTTTCGGTTAACAGCTGAACGCGTTAATTATTGCGCCACGGAAGCCCAGAAACTAAATGGTTGACAGGTATTGTGGAAAACTTATGAATTTTACGCTACATCTGAGACCCAACAACACCTCTCCCGGGTGGAGTGGAACCACCAACATTTCGTTTAACAGCTGAACGCGCTAACCATTGCGCCACGGAAGCCCAAAAATTAAATGTTCGTCAGGTACTGTGTAAAAACTTTGACTTTTACGTAACATCTGAAACCTCACAGCACCGCTCACGGGTGTGCTCGAACCACCAACCTTTCGGTTAACAGCCGAACACGCTAACCATTGCGAAACGGAAGCCCAAAACTCAAATTGTCTTCAGGTATTGTGGAAAAACTTTGACTATTTACGTTACTTATAAAACTTAACACCAACGTTCCCGATTGGGCTTGAGCCACCAACCTTTCGGATAACAGCCGAACGCGCTAACCATTGCGCCACGGAAGCCCAAAAACTGAACGGTCGTCAGGTATTGTGGAAAAACTTTTATATTTTGGGTTACATCTGACACCTCACAACACCGCTCCCGGATGGGCTTGAACCACCAACCTTTCGGTTAACAGATGAACGCGCTAACTATTGCGCCACGGAAGGCCAAAAATTAAATGTTCGTCAGGTATTGAGGAAAAACACTGCCTTTTTATTTTACATCTGAGACCTCACAACACCGCTCCCGGATGGGCTTGAGCCGCCAACCTTTCCGATAACTGGCGAACGAGCTGAAAATGCGCTACAGAAGCCCGTAAATTGAATGGTCGTCAGCTATTGTGGAAAAACACTGACTTTTTACGTTACATCTGAGATCTCACAACACCGCTTCCGGATGGGCTAGAACCACCAACCTTTCGGTTAACAGCCGAACACGTTAACCATTGAGCCACGGAAGCTCAGAAATAAAATGGTTGTCAGGTATTGTGGAAAACTGATGACTTTTTACGCTACATCTGAGACCCCACAACACCTCTCCCGGGTGGGCTGGAACCACCAACCTTTCGGTTAACAGCTGAACGCGTTAATTATTGCGCCACGGAAGCCCAAAAATTAAATGGTCGTCAGGTATTGTTGAAAACTTTGGCTTTTTACGTTACTTATAAAACTTAACACCAACGTTCCCGGGTGGGCTTGAGCCACGAACCTTTCGGATAACAGCCGAACGCGCTAACCATTGCGCCACTGAAGACCAAAAATTAAATGGTCGTCAGGTATTGTGGAAAAACTTTGACTTTTTACGTCACATCTGAGACCTCACAACACCATTCCCGGATGGGCTCGAACCACCAACTGTTCGGTTAACAGCCGAACGCGCTAACCATTGCGCAACGGAATCCCAAAAACTAAATGTTCGTCAGGTATTTTGGAAAAACTCTGACATTTTACGTTATATCTGAGACCTCACAACACCGCTCCCGGATGGGCTCGAACCACCAAACTATCGGATAAAAGTCGAACGTGGTATTGATTGAGCCATGGAAGCTCTGAAATTAAATCGTCGTCAGGTATTGAGGAAAAACACTGACTTTTTACTTTACATCTGAGACCTCACAACACCACTCCCGGTGGGGCTGGAACCACCAATCTTTCGGTTATCCGCCGAATGCGCTAACCATTGAGCCACGGAAGCTCAGAAATTAAATGGTTGTCAGGTATTGTGGAAAACTGATGACTTTTTACGCTACATCTGAGACCCCACAACACCTCTCCCGGGTGGGCTGGAACCACCAACCTTTCGGTTAACAGCTGAACGCGCTAATTATTGCGCCACTGAAGCCCAAAAATTAAATGGTCGTCAGGTATTGTTGAAAAACTTTGGCTTTTAACGTTACTTATAAAACTTAACACCAACGTTCCCGGGTGGGCTTGAGCCACCATCCTTTCGGATAACAGCCGAACGCGCTAACCATTGCGCCACTGAAGACCAAAAATTAAATGGTCGTCAGGTATTGTGGAAAAACTTTGACTTTTTACGTCACATCTGAGACCTCACAACACCGCTCCCGGATGGGCTCGAACCGCCAAACTATCGGATAAAAGTCGAACGTGGTATTAATTGAGCCACGGAAGCTCCGAAATTAAATGGTTGTCAGGTATTGTGGAAAAAATTTATATTTTGGGTTACATCTGAAACCCCACAACACCTCTCCCGGGTGGGCTGGAACCACCAACATTTCGTTTAACAGCTAAACGCGCTAACCATTGCGCCACGGAAGCCCAAAAATTAAATGTTCGTCAGGTATTGTGGAAAAACTTTTATATTTTGGGTTACATCTGACACCCCACAACACCTCTCCCGGGTGGGCTGGAACCACCAACATTTCGTTTAACAGCTAAACGCGCTAACCATTGCGCCACGGAAGCCCAAAAATTAAATGTTCGTCAGGTATTGTGGAAAAACTTTGAATTTTTACGTAACATCTGAAACCTCACAGCACCGCTCCCGGGTTTGCTCGAACCACCAACCTTTCGGTAAACAGCCGAACGCGCTATCCATAGCGCAACGGAAGCCCAAATATAAAATGGTCTTTAGGTATTGTGGAGAAACTATGACTTTTTACGTTACTTATAAAACTTAACACTAACGTTCCCGGGTGGGCTTGAGCCACCAACCTTTCCGATAACAGGCGAACGAGCTGAAAATGCGCTACAGAAGCCCGTAAATTGAATGGTCGTCAGCTATTGTGGAAAAACACTGACTTTTTGCGTTACATCTGAGATCTCACAACACCGCTTCCGGATGGGCTAGAACCACCAACCTTTCGGTTAACAGCCGAACACGCTAACCATTGAGCCACGGAAGCTCAGAAATAAAATGGTTGTCAGGTATTGTGGAAAACTGATGACTTTTTACGCTACATCTGAGACCCCACAACACCTCTCCCGGGTGGGCTGGAACCACCAACCTTTCGGTTAACAGCTGAACGCGTTAATTATTGCGCCACGGAAGCCCAAAAATTAAATGGTCGTCAGGTATTGTTGAAAACTTTGGCTTTTTACGTTACTTATAAAACTTAACACCAACGTTCCCGGGTGGGCTTGAGCCACCAACCTTTCGGACAACAGCCGAACGCGCTAACCATTGCGCCACTGAAGACCAAAAATTAAATGGTCGTCAGGTATTGAGGAAAAACACTGAGTTTTTATTTTACATGTGAGACCTCACAACACCACTCCCGGTGGGGCTGGAACCACCAATCATTCGGATAACCGCCGAATGCGCTAACCATTGAGCCACGGAAGCTCAGAAATTAAATGGTTGTCAGGTATTGTGGAAAACTGATGACTTTTTACGCTACATCTGAGGCCCCACAACATCTCTCCCGGGTGGGCTGGAACCACCAACCTTTCGGTTAACAGCTGAACGCGCTAATTATTGCTCCACTGAAGCCCAAAAATTAAATGTTCGTCAGGTACTGTGGAAAAACTTTGACTTTTACGTAACATCTGAAAACTCACAGCACCGCTCACGGGTGTGCTCGGACCACCAACCTTTCGGTTAACAGCCGAACGCGCTAACCATTGCGTCACTGAAGACCAAAAATTAAATGGTCGTCAGGTATTGTGGAGAAACTATGACTTTTTACGTTACTTATAAAACTTAACACCAACGTTACCGGGTGGGCTTGAGCCACCAACCTTTCGGATAACAGCCGAACGCGCTAACCATTGCGCCACTTAAGCCCAAAAACTAAACGGTCGTCAGGTATTGTGGAAAAACTTTTATATTTTGGGTTACATCTGACACCTCACAACACCGCTCCCGGATGGGCTTGAGCCGCCAACCTTTCCGATAACAGGCGAACGAGCTGAAAATGCGCTACAGAAGCCCGTAAATTGAATGGTCGTCAGGTATTGTGGAAAAACATTGACTTTTTACGTCACATCTGAGACCTCACAACACCACTTCCGGATGGGCTCGAACCACCAACCTTTCGGTTAACAGCTGAACGCGCTAACCATTGCGCCACGGAAGCCCAATAATTTAATGTTCGTCAGGTACTGTGTAAAAACTTTGACTTTTACGTAACATCTGAAACCTCACAGCACCGCTCACGGGTGTGCTCGAACCACCAACCTTTCGGTTAACAGCCGAACACGCTAACCATTGCGAAACGGAAGCCCAAAACTCAAATTGTCTTCAGGTATTGTGGAAAAACTTTGACTATTTACGTTACTTATAAAACTTAACACCAACGTTCCCGGGTGGGCTTGAGCCACCAACCTTTCGGATAACAGCCGAACGCGCAAACCATTGCGCCACTTAAGCCCAAAAACTAAACGGTCGTCAGGTATTGTGGAAAAACTTTTATATTTTGGGTTACATCTGACACCTCACAACACCGCTCCCGGATGGGCTTGAACCACCAACCTTTCGGTTAACAGATGAACGCGCTAACTATTGCGCCACGGAAGGCCATAAATTAAATTAACGTCAGGTATTGAGGAAAAACACTGCCTTTTTATTTTACATCTGAGACCTCACAACACCGCTCCCGGATGGGCTTGAGCCGCCAACTTTTCCGATAACTGGCGAACGAGCTGAAAATGCGCTACAGAAGCCCGTAAATTGAATGGTCGTCAGCTATTGTGGAAAAACACTGACTTTTTACGTTACATCTGAGATCTCACAACACCGCTTCCGGATGGGCTAGAACCACCAACCTTTCGGTTAACAGCCGAACACGTTAACCATTGAGCCACGGAAGCTCAGAAATAAAATGGTTGTCAGGTATTGTGGAAAACTGATGACTTTTTACGCTACATCTGAGACCCCACAACACCTCTCCCGGGTGGGCTGGAACCACCAACCTTTCGGTTAACAGCTGAACGCGTTAATTATTGCGCCACGGAAGCCCAAAAATTAAATGGTCGTCAGGTATTGTTGAAAACTTTGGCTTTTTACGTTACTTATAAAACTTAACACCAACGTTCCCGGGTGGGCTTGAGCCACGAACCTTTCGGATAACAGCCGAACGCGCTAACCATTGCGCCACTGAAGACCAAAAATTAAATGGTCGTCAGGTATTGTGGAAAAACTTTGACTTTTTACGTCACATCTGAGACCTCACAACACCATTCCCGGATGGGCTCGAACCACCAACTGTTCGGTTAACAGCCGAACGCGCTAACCATTGCGCAACGGAATCCCAAAAACTAAATGTTCGTCAGGTATTTTGGAAAAACTCTGACATTTTACGTTATATCTGAGACCTCACAACACCGCTCCCGGATGGGCTCGAACCACCAAACTATCGGATAAAAGTCGAACGTGGTATTGATTGAGCCATGGAAGCTCTGAAATTAAATCGTCGTCAGGTATTGAGGAAAAACACTGACTTTTTACTTTACATCTGAGACCTCACAACACCACTCCCGGTGGGGCTGGAACCACCAATCTTTCGGTTATCCGCCGAATGCGCTAACCATTGAGCCACGGAAGCTCAGAAATTAAATGGTTGTCAGGTATTGTGGAAAACTGATGACTTTTTACGCTACATCTGAGACCCCACAACACCTCTCCCGGGTGGGCTGGAACCACCAACCTTTCGGTTAACAGCTGAACGCGCTAATTATTGCGCCACTGAAGCCCAAAAATTAAATGGTCGTCAGGTATTGTTGAAAAACTTTGGCTTTTAACGTTACTTATAAAACTTAACACCAACGTTCCCGGGTGGGCTTGAGCCACCATCCTTTCGGATAACAGCCGAACGCGCTAACCATTGCGCCACTGAAGACCAAAAATTAAATGGTCGTCAGGTATTGTGGAAAAACTTTGACTTTTTACGTCACATCTGAGACCTCACAACACCGCTCCCGGATGGGCTCGAACCGCCAAACTATCGGATAAAAGTCGAACGTGGTATTAATTGAGCCACGGAAGCTCAGAAATTAAATGGTTGTCAGGTATTGTGGAAAAAATTTTATATTTTGGGTTACATCTGACACCCCACAACACCTCTCCCGGGTGGGCTGGAACCACCAACATTTCGTTTAACAGCTAAACGCGCTAACCATTGCGCCACGGAAGCCCAAAAATTAAATGTTCGTCAGGTATTGTGGAAAAACTTTTATATTTTGGGTTACATCTGACACCCCACAACACCTCTCCCGGGTGGGCTGGAACCACCAACATTTCGTTTAACAGCTAAACGCGCTAACCATTGCGCCACGGAAGCCCAAAAATTAAATGTTCGTCAGGTATTGTGGAAAAACTTTGAATTTTTACGTAACATCTGAAACCTCACAGCACCGCTCCCGGGTTTGCTCGAACCACCAACCTTTCGGTAAACAGCCGAACGCGCTATCCATAGCGCAACGGAAGCCCAAATATAAAATGGTCTTTAGGTATTGTGGAGAAACTATGACTTTTTACGTTACTTATAAAACTTAACACTAACGTTCCCGGGTGGGCTTGAGCCACCAACCTTTCCGATAACAGGCGAACGAGCTGAAAATGCGCTACAGAAGCCCGTAAATTGAATGGTCGTCAGCTATTGTGGAAAAACACTGACTTTTTGCGTTACATCTGAGATCTCACAACACCGCTTCCGGATGGGCTAGAACCACCAACCTTTCGGTTAACAGCCGAACACGCTAACCATTGAGCCACGGAAGCTCAGAAATAAAATGGTTGTCAGGTATTGTGGAAAACTGATGACTTTTTACGCTACATCTGAGACCCCACAACACCTCTCCCGGGTGGGCTGGAACCACCAACCTTTCGGTTAACAGCTGAACGCGTTAATTATTGCGCCACGGAAGCCCAAAAATTAAATGGTCGTCAGGTATTGTTGAAAACTTTGGCTTTTTACGTTACTTATAAAACTTAACACCAACGTTCCCGGGTGGGCTTGAGCCACCAACCTTTCGGACAACAGCCGAACGCGCTAACCATTGCGCCACTGAAGACCAAAAATTAAATGGTCGTCAGGTATTGAGGAAAAACACTGAGTTTTTATTTTACATGTGAGACCTCACAACACCACTCCCGGTGGGGCTGGAACCACCAATCATTCGGATAACCGCCGAATGCGCTAACCATTGAGCCACGGAAGCTCAGAAATTAAATGGTTGTCAGGTATTGTGGAAAACTGATGACTTTTTACGCTACATCTGAGGCCCCACAACATCTCTCCCGGGTGGGCTGGAACCACCAACCTTTCGGTTAACAGCTGAACGCGCTAATTATTGCTCCACTGAAGCCCAAAAATTAAATGGTCGTCAGGTATTGTGGAAAAACTTTGACTTTTTACGTAACATCTGAAACCTCACAGCACCGCTCCCGGGTGTGCTCGAACCACCAACCTTTCGGTAAACAGCCGAACGCGCTATCCATAGCGCAACGGAAGCCCAAAGATAAAATGGTCTTCAGGTATTGTGGAGAAACTATGACTTTTTACGTTACATCTGAGACCTCACAATACCGCTCCCGGATGGGCTCGAACCACCAACCTTTCGGTTAACAGCCGAACGCGCTAACCATTGCGCCACGGAAGCCCAAAAACAACATGGTCGTCAGGTATTGTGGAAACACTTTGGCTTTTTACGTTACATTTGATATCTCACAACACCGCTCCCGGGTGGGCTCGAACCACCAACCTTTCGGTTAACAGATAAACGCGATAACCATTCAGCCACGGAAGCCCAAAAATGAAATGGTCTTCAGGTATTGTGGAAAAACTTTGACTTTTTACGTTACATCTGAGACCTCACAACACCACTCCCGGATGGGCTTGAACCACCAGCCTTTCGGTTAACAGCCGAACGCGCTAGCCATTGCGCCACGGAAGCCCAAAAATTAAATGGTCGTCAGGTATTGTGGAAAAACTCTGACTTTTTATGTTACATCCGAGACCTCACAACACCGCTCGCGGATGGGCTCGAACCATCAACAATTGGGTTTAGAGACGAACACACTAAGCATTGCGCCACGGAAGCTTAGAATATAAAATGTTGTCAGGTATTGTGGAAAAACTTTGGCTTTTACGTTACATTTTAGATCTCACAACACCGCTCTCGGGTGGGCTCGAACCACCAACCTTTCGGTTAACAGCCGAACGAGCTAACCATTGAGCCACGGAAGCCCACAAATTAAATGTTCGTGAGGTATTTTGGAAAAACTCTGATTTTTACGTTACATCTGAGACCTCACAATACCGCTCCCTGATGGGCTTGAACCAACAAACTATCGGTTAAAAGCCGAACGCGAATTTCATTGAGCCACGGAAGCCCAAAAATTAAATGGTCGTCAGGTATTGTGGAAAAACTTTTGCTTTTTGCGTTACATTTGAGATCTCAAAACATCGCTCCCGGATGGGCTTCAACCACCAAACTATCGGTTAAAAGCCGAACGCGAATTTCATTGAGCCACGGAAGCCCAAAAATTAAATGTTCGTCAGGTATTGTGGAAAAACTCTGACTTTTTACGTTACATCTGAGACCTCACAACACCGCTCCCGGATGGGCTCGAACCACCAACCTTTCGGTTAACAGCCGAACGCGCTAACCATTGCGCCACGGAAGCCCGAAAATTAAATGGTCGTCAGGTATTGTGGAAAAACTTTGGCTTTTTACGTTACATTTGAGATCTCACAACACCGCTCCCGGGTGGGCTCGAACCACCAACCTTTCGGTTAACAGCTGAACGCGATAACCATTGCGCAACGGAAGCCCAAAAATTAAATGCTCTTCAGGTATTGTGGAAAAACTTTGACTATTTACGTCAAACCTGAGACCTCACAACACCGCTACCGGATGGGCTCGAACCACCAACCTTTCGGTTAACAGCCGAACACACTAAGCATTGCGCCACGGAAGCTAAGAATATAAAATGTTGTCTGGTATTGTGGAAAAACTTTGGCTTTTTACGTTACATTTGAGATCTCACAACACCGCTCCGGGTGGGCTCGAACCACCAACCACTCGGTTAACAGCCGAACGTGCCACGGAAGCCCAAAAATGAAATGTTCGTCAGGTATTTTGGAAAAACTCTGACTTTTTACATTACATCTGAGACCTCACAATACCGCACCCAGATGGGCTTGAACCACCAAACTATCGGTTGAAAGCCGAACGCGAATTTCATTGAGCCACGGAAGCCCAAAAATTAAATGGTCGTCAGGTATTGTGGAAAAACTTTAGCTTTTTACGTTACATTTGAGATCTCACAACACCGCTCCCGCTATCGGTTAAAAGCCGAACGCAATTTCATTGAGCCACGGAAGCCCAAAAATTAAATGTTCGTCAGGTATTTTAAAAAAGTCTGACTTTTTACGTTACATCTGAGACCTCACAACACCGCTCCCGGATGGGCTCGAACCACCAACCTTTCGGTTAACAGCCGAACGCGCTAACCATTGTGCCACGGAAGCCCGAAAATTAAATGGTCGTCAGGTATTGTGGAAACACTTTGGTTTTTACCTCTCCGAGTGACGTATGTCACGTGAGAGGTATTACACCGGCCGTGTCTGTCTGTCTGTCTGTGTGTCTGTCTGTCTGTCAGACCCCACGTGACCGCGTTCGCAGTTTACAAATCGGAGCAAACAAATACCCGATTTCCGGAACGCGTTCGCGGAAATTTGGTCATTCATCTACCAACACCAGTCTTTACTAACTGGCTTCTAAGGACCACAATCTGCTAGTCTTTGTCCATCCCACATGGACACTAGTCTGTACGTGCTTGCTTCCAAGCACCACCAACTTCTGTTCTTCGTCAATTTCACCTTGACTCCAGCTTCTATGCACCACCATCTTCTGTTCTTCGTCAATTCCACATTGACACCAGCTTCTATGCACCACCATCTTCTGTTCTTCGTCAATTCCACATTGACACCAGCTTCTATGCACCACCATCTTCTGTTCTTCGTCAATTCCACATTGACACCAGCTTCAATGCACCACCATCTTCAGGTCTTTTGTCCATTCCACATGGACGCCAGTCAGTACATTCTGGCTTCTTTTCCTCCGTCATCGTTTGGTTTCAAGATATACGCGGCGATCGGCTAGGGTTACGAGAAACGTCTAGCCTCCCAATGGCAGGGCTTCCACCATCGGTTCACGCAAATGCGTTTTTATCTATTATTTGGTTTTAAGATATACGCGGCGATCGGCTAGGGTTACGAGAAACGTCTAGCCTCCCAATGGCAGGGCTTCCACCAAAGGTTCACGCGAATGCGTTTTTATCTATTATTATAATGGAAACGAAACGTATATATACCCCAAAATTTGAAAAAAGCGGGCAAGAGGGGTACCCTTCACTTTAAACGTCAATATTAGCAAAGTTTCGAAAGATAATAGGAACAACTTTATTTTAAACGATTTAACTATTTTTAAAGTTATTTACTGGCGATTAAAATAATTAAAAATAATTATATTTATTTAAATATTAAAGATAAACCCAAGTACCGAAGTCGTTAAATCATTGCCTCCTATATCTATCAAGGCCCGTGCATTGCGTTATATTTCGTACATTGTCTCTTATATCTTTTTAGGCCCGTGCATTGCGTTATATTTCCTACATTGCCTCCTGTATCTATCAAGGCCCACGCATTGTGATATATTTCCTTCATTGCCTCCAATATCTATCGAGGCCCGTGCATTGCGATATATTTTTGAGAACAACAACCAAAATGGGAAGCTCCTCTCAGAACCATAATAATTTGTTTTCTCAGTTATATGAAATGAAAATATGGATAATATTTTCGGCAATTCGATTTGAATGGCTCTTTCTGATGTATCATTCTCTCAGCACTGTTCATAATGGACAGGAACGTAGAGATTCGAGACACTAGGAATTACGATAGTGTTTCAAATCCTCTGTATTGAGGGCTTAAAGGCTTGGAGTGAGTCGAAAGATAAATACACATCCTATTTTTTAGTTGTACCATGCGTACCACAATGTTGCCAGGCGTTTATTGAAGGATGCTTGGGTACTTGGTACAGACTGTTACGTCTACCAAGTTTCCTAGCATCCAAGAATAAATAGGATTCATAGAAGCCAGTGTTATGGGCATGTCATGGGTCAAGTCGTTAAATATATCGACGCAGTTAAATAGCTGATGGCATTATTTTATCCACTTTCCCATTGCCTTTCGAGTGGAAGTTCAACTTTGGCACGGACGACAGATGGCGCTCTTAAATTTCTACCGCCAAAAATCGTTGTTGTCTGCTCGTTTTCCCCTTCCGCGTTTTTTCGTTATAAACTTATGATTTAACGAACTGTTAAGATAAAATTTCATATTTCCTAAGACAGATAAGCTTCTACTCCTTTCATCTTACTCCCAGTTAGATTACAAGCTGGTGTTAAAAAAAATTCAACGGCGAAAAAAGTATTTGACAATCTTATCTAAGAATATTTTTTAAATATAAAAAAAAATGTTTACATTATACGCCCCCTATTTGTGAAAGACCTTATTTTCGCACTTTTATCATTCTTTATTTGAATTTGAAAGGTAGTGCTTCATAATTCAATCTTCTGTAATAACTTTCTTCGGAAAATAATATTTCAAACGTTACAGAGTCTTGCAAGGGGATTGCTTTTGCGGATTTTTGTGAGTATTTAACTGAATAATAAAATGGAGGAGGATAATAATTTAAGTAAAGAGGAAATCAGGAAACGTAAAGCAAGGGAAAGAATGAGGGCAAAAAGGTTAGATCCTGAATTTAGGAAACGAGAAAATGAAAGGAGAAGAGTGTTAGCAGCTGAAAAAAAGGCTGTTTCGGGAACAGGTTCTAGCACACCCAATGTTGGTCCTACCGCGAGGCCAGTTGGCCATGATTCTGCGAAAGATGACGCATTAAATAAAAGCTCTATTGAAAGTACCGTAAGCGTAGGCATATCTATTAATGAGGAACCCAATAATGTACAAAATGATAATGCTAATATTAGTGAAAAAATCGAAGGCGATGAACAAGTACGAGCCTAGCTTATGTGTGATTGGGTTGTGGCTTCCATGTTTTGGGGACATTTGCTTTTTGTGTGGCGAGGTATGATTCAGCTTTGATATGGACAAATGTTACAAATCATACTGGTAGACTAAGAATACGGTTGAGGTAATCTAACTGGGAGTAAGATGAAAGGAGTAGAAGCTTATCTGTCTTAGGAAATATGAAATTTTATCTTAACAGTTCGTTAAATCATAAGTTTATAACGAAAAAACGCGGAAGGGGAAAACGAGCAGACAACAACGATTTTTGGCGGTAGAAATTTAAGAGCGCCATCTGTCGTCCGTGCCAAAGTTGAACTTCCACTCGAAAGGCAATGGGAAAGTGGATAAAATAATGCCATCAGCTATTTAACTGCGTCGATATATTTAACGACTTGACCCATGACATGCCCATAACACTGGCTTCTATGAATCCTATTTATTCTTGGATGCTAGGAAACTTGGTAGACGTAACAGTCTGTACCAAGTACCCAAGCATCCTTCAATAAACGCCTGGCAACATTGTGGTACGCATGGTACAACTAAAAAATAGGATGTGTATTTATCTTTCGACTCACTCCAAGCCTTTAAGCCCTCAATACAGAGGATTTGAAACACTATCGTAATTCCTAGTGTCTCGAATCTCTACGTTCCTGTCCATTATGAACAGTGCTGAGAGAATGATACATCAGAAAGAGCCATTCAAATCGAATTGCCGAAAATATTATCCATATTTTCATTTCATATAACTGAGAAAACAAATTATTATGGTTCTGAGAGGAGCTTCCCATTTTGGTTGTTGTTCTCAAAAATATATCGCAATGCACGGGCCTCGATAGATATTGGAGGCAATGAAGGAAATATATCACAATGCGTGGGCCTTGATAGATACAGGAGGCAATGTAGGAAATATAACGCAATGCACGGGCCTAAAAAGATATAAGAGACAATGTACGAAATATAACGCAATGCACGGGCCTTGATAGATATAGGAGGCAATGATTTAACGACTTCGGTACTTGGGTTTATCTTTAATATTTAAATAAATATAATTATTTTTAATTATTTTAATCGCCAGTAAATAACTTTAAAAATAGTTAAATAAAGTTGTTCCTATTATCTTTCGAAACTTTGCTAATATTGACGTTTAAAGTGAAGGGTACCCCTCTTGCCCGCTTTTTTCAAATTTTGGGGTATATATACGTTTCGTTTCCATTATAATAATAGATAAAAACGCATTCGCGTGAACCTTTGGTGGAAGCCCTGCCATTGGGAGGCTAGACGTTTCTCGTAACCCTAGCCGATCGCCGCGTATATCTTAAAACCAAATAATAGATAAAAACGCATTTGCGTGAACCGATGGTGGAAGCCCTGCCATTGGGAGGCTAGAAGTTTCTCGTAACCCTAGCCGATCGCCGCGTATATCTTGAAACCAAACGATGACGGAGGAAAAGAAGCCAGAATGTACTGACTGGCGTCCATGTGGAATGGACAAAAGACCTGAAGATGGTGGTGCATTGAAGCTGGTGTCAATGTGGAATTGACGAAGAACAGAAGATGGTGGTGCATAGAAGCTGGTGTCAATGTGGAATTGACGAAGAACAGAAGATGGTGGTGCATAGAAGCTGGTGTCAATGTGGAATTGACGAAGAACAGAAGATGGTGGTGCATAGAAGCTGGAGTCAAGGTGAAATTGACGAAGAACAGAAGTTGGTGGTGCTTGGAAGCAAGCACGTACAGACTAGTGTCCATGTGGGATGGACAAAGACTAGCAGATTGTGGTCCTTAGAAGCCAGTTAGTAAAGACTGGTGTTGGTAGATGAATGACCAAATTTCCGCGAACGCGTTCCGGAAATCGGGTATTTGTTTGCTCCGATTTGTAAACTGCGAACGCGGTCACGTGGGGTCTGACAGACAGACAGACACACAGACAGACAGACAGACAGACACGGCCGGTGTAATACCTCTCACGTGACATCTGAGACCGCATAACACCGCTCCCAGATGGGCTCGAACCACCAACCATTCGGTTAACAGCCGAACGCGCTAACATTTGCGCCAAGGAAGCCCACAGATTAAATGGTCGTCAGGTATTGTGGAAACACTTTGGCTTTTTACGTTACATTTGAAATCTCACAACACCGCTCCCGGGTGGGCTCGAACCACCAACCTTTCGGTTAACAGATGAACGCGATAACCATTGCGCAACGGAAGCCCAAAAATTAAATGGTCTTCAGGTATTGTATAAAATCTTTGGGTTTTACGTTACATTTGAGATCTCACAACACCGCTCCCGGGTGGGCTCGAACCACCAACCATTCGGTTAACAGCCGAACGTGCCACGGAAGCCCAAAAATGAAATGTTCGTCAGGTAGTTTGGAAAAACTCTGACTTTTTACATTACATCTGAGACCTCACAATACCGCACCCGGATGGGCTTGAACCACCAAACTATCGGTTGAAAGCCGAACGCGAATTTCATTGAGCCACGGAAGCCCAAAAATTAAATGGTCGTCAGGTATTGTGGAAAAACTTTAACTTTTTACGTTACATTTGAGATCTCACAACACCGCTCCCGCTATCTGTTAAAAGCCGAACGCGAATTTCATTGAGCCACGGAAGCCCTAAAATTAAATGTTCGTCAGGTATTGTGGAAAAACTCTGACTTTTTACGTTACATCTGAGACCTCACAACACCTTTCCCGGATGGGCTCGAACAACCATCCATTCGGTTAACAGCCGAACGCGCTAACCATTGCGCCACGGAAGCCCACAAATTAAATGGTCGTCAGGTATTGTGGAAAAACTTTGGCTTTTACGTTACATTTGAGATCTCACAACACCGCTCCCGGATGGGCTTGAACCACCAAACTATCGGTTGAAAGCCGAACGCGAATTTCATTGAGCCACGGAAGCCCAAAAATTAAAGGGTCGTCAGGTATTGTTGAAAAACTTTAGCTTTTTACGTTACATTTGAGATCTCACAACACCGCACCCGCTATCTGTTAAAAGCCGAACGCGAATTTCATTGAGCCACGGAAGCCCAAAAATTAAAAGTGCGTCAGGTACTGTGGAAAAACTCTGACTTTTTACGTTTCATCTGAGACCACACAACACCGCTCCCGGATGGGCTCGAACCACCAACCTTTCGGCTAACAGCCGAACGCGCTAACCATTGCGCCACGGAAGCCCAAAAACTAAATGGTCGTCAGGGATTGTGGAAACACTTTGGCCTTTTACGTTACATTTAAGATCTCACAACACCGCTCCCGGGTGGGCTCGAACCACCAACCTTTCGGTTAACAGATGAGCATTGCGCAACGGAAGCCCAAAAATTAAATGGTCTTCAGGTATTGTGGAAAAACTTTGACTTTTTACGTCACATCTGAGACCTCACAACACCGCTACCGGATGGGCTCGAACCACCAACCTTTCGGTTAACAGCCGAACGCGCTAACCATTGCGCCACGGAAGCCCAAAAACTAAATGGTCGTCAGGGATTGTGGAAACACTTTGGCCTTTTACGTTACATTTAAGATCTCACAACACCGCTCCCTGGTGGGCTCGAACCACCAACCTTTCGGTTAACAGATGAACATTGCGCAACGGAAGCCCAAAAATTAAATGGTCTTCAGGTATTGTGGAAAAACTTTGACTTTTTACGTCACATCTGAGACCTCACAACACCGCTACCGGATGGGCTCGAACCACCAACCTTTCGGTTAACAGCCGAACACACTAAGCATTGCGCCACGGAAGCTTAGAATATAAAATGTTGTCAGGTATTGTGGAAAAACTTTGGCTTTTTACGTTACATTTAAGATCTCACAACACCGCTCCCGGGTGGGCTCGAACCACCAACCTTTCGGTTAACAGATAAACGCGATAACATTGCGCAACGGAAGCCCAAAAATTAAATGGTCTTCAGGTATTGTGGAAAAACTTTGACTTTTTACGTCACATCTGAGACCTCACAACACCGCTACCGGATGGGCTCGAACCACCAACCTTTCGGTTAACAGCCGAACACACTAAGCATTGCGTCACGGAAGCTTAGAATATAAAATGTTGTCAGGTATTGTGGAAAAACTTTGGCTTTTTACGTTACATTTGATATCTCACCACACCGCTCCCGGTTGGGCTCGAACCACCAACCATTCGGTTAACAGCCGAACGTGCTAACCATTGAGCCACAGAAGTCCAAAAATTAAATGGTCGTCAGGTATTGTATAAAATCTTTGGGTTTTACGTTACATTTGAGATCTCACAACACCGCTCCCGGGTGGGCTCGAACCACCAACCATTCGGTTAACAGCCGAACGTGCCACGGAAGCCCAAAAATGAAATGTTCGTCAGGTAGTTTGGAAAAACTCTGACTTTTTACATTACATCTGAGACCTCACAATACCGCACCCGGAGGGGCTTGAACCACCAAACTATCGGTTGAAAGCCGAACGCGAATTTCATTGAGCCACGGAAGCCCAAAAATTAAATGGTCGTCAGGTATTGTGGAAAAACTTTAGCTTTTTACGTTACATTTGAGATCTCACAACACCGCTCCCGCTATCTGTTAAAAGCCGAACGCGAATTTCATTAAGCCACGGAAGCCCTAAAATTAAATGTTCGTCAGGTATTGTGGAAAAACTCTGACTTTTTACGTTACATCTGAGACCTCACAACACCTTTCCCGGATGGGCTCGAACAACCATCCATTCGGTTAACAGCCGAACGCGCTAACCATTGCGCCACGGACGCCCACAAATTAAATGGTCGTCAGGTATTGTGGAAAAACTTTGGCTTTTACGTTACATTTGAGATCTCACAACACCGCTCCCGGATGGGCTTGAACCACCAAACTATCGGTTGAAAGCCGAACGCGAATTTCATTGAGCCACGGAAGCCCAAAAATTAAATGGTCGTCAGGTATTGTGGAAAAACTTTAGCTTTTTACGTTACATTTAAGATCTCACAACACCGCTCCCGCTATCTGTTAAAAGCCGAACGCGAATTTCATTGCACCACGGAAGCCCAAAAATTAAAAGTTCGTCAGGTATTGTGGAAAAAACTCCGACTTTAAACGTTACATCTGAGACCACACAATACCGCTCCCGGATGGGCTCGAACCACCAACCTTTCGGTTAACAGCCGAACGCGCTAAGCATTGCGTCACGGAAGCTAAGAATATAAAATGTTGTCAGGTATTGTGGAAAAACTTTGGCTTTTTACGTTACATTTGATATCTCACCACACCGCTCCCGGGTGGGCTCGAACCACCAACCATTCGGTTAACAGCCGAACGTGCTAACCATTGAGCCACAGAAGTCCAAAAATTAAATGGTCGTCAGGTATTGTGGAAAAACTTTAGCTTTTTACGTTACATTTGAGATCTCACAACACCGCTCTCGGATGGGCTTGAACCACCAAACTATCGGTTGAAAGCCGAACGCGAATTTCATTGAGCCACGGAAGCCCAAAAATTAAATGTTCGTCAGGTATTGTGGAAAAATTCTGACTTTTTACGTTACATCTGAGACCTCATAACACCGCTCCCGGATGGGCTCGAACCACCAACCATTCGGTTAACAGCCGAACGCGCTAACCATTGCGCCAAGGAAGCCCACAGAGTAAATGGTCGTCAGGTATTGTGGAAACACTTTGGCTTTTTACGTTACATTTGAAATCTCACAACACCGCTCCCGGGTGGGCTCGAACCACCAACCTTTCGGTTATCAGATGAACGCGATAACCATTGCGCAACGGAAGCCCAAAAATTAAATGGCCTTCAGGTATTGTATAAAATCTTTGGGTTTTACGTTACATTTGAGATCTCACAACACCGCTCCCGGGTGGGCTCGAACCACCAACCATTCGGTTAACAGCCGAACGTGCCACGGAAGCCCAAAAATGAAATGTTCGTCAGGTAGTTTGGAAAAACTCTGACTTTTTACATTACATCTGAGACCTAACAATACCGCACCCGGAGAGGCTTGAACCACCAAACTATCGGTTGAAAGCCGAACGCGAATTTCATTGAGCCACGGAAGCCCAAAAATTAAATGGTCGTCAGGTATTGTGGAAACACTTTGGCTTTTTTCGTTACATTTGAGATCTCACAACACCGCTCCCGGGTGGGCTCGAACCACCAACCTTTCGGTTAACAGATGAACGCGATAACCATTGCGCAACGGAAGCCCAAAAATTAAATGGTCTTCAGGTATTGTGGAAAAACTTTGACTTTTTACGTCACATTCTGAGACCTCACAACACCGCTACCGGATGGGCTCGAACCACCAACCTTTCGGTTAACAGCCGAACACACTAAGCATTGCGCCACGGAAGCTTAGAATATAAAATGTTGTCAGGTATTGTGGGAAAACTTTGGCTTTTTACGTTACATTTGAGATCTCAAAACACCGCTCCCGGATGGGCTTGAACCACCAAACTATCGGTTAAAAGCCGAACGCGCTAACCATTGCGCCACAAATCCCAAAAACTACATGGTCGTCAGGTATTGTGGAAACACTTTGGCTTTTTACGTTACTTATAAAACTTAACACCAACGTTCCCGGGTGGGCTCGAACCACCAACCTTTCGGGTAACAGCCGAACGCGCAAACCATTGCGCCATGGAAGCCCAAAAATTAAATGGTCGTCAAGTATGTTGGAAAAACTTTGACTTTTCACGTCATATCTGAGACCTCACAACACCGCTCCCGGATTGGCTCGAACCACCTTCCATTCGGTTAACAGCCGAACGCGCTAACCATTGCGCCACGGAAGCCCAAAAATTAAATGTTCGTCAGGTATTTTGGAAAAACTCTTATTTTTACGTTACATCTGAGACCTCACAATACCGCTCCCGGATGGGCTTGAACCAACAAACTATCGGTTAAAAGCCGAACGCGATTTTCATTGAGCCACGGAAGCCCAAAAATTAAATGGTCGTCAGGTAATGTGGAAAAACTTTAGCTTTTTACGTTACATTTGAGATCTCACAACACCGCTCCCGGATGGGCTTGAACCACCAAACTATCGGTTTAAATCCGAACGCGAATTTCATTGCGCCACGGAAGCCCAAAAACTAAATGGTCGTCAGGTATTGTGGAAACACTTTGGCTTTTTACGTCACATCTGAGACCTCATAACACCGCTACCGGATGGGCTCGAACCACCAACCTTTCGGTTAACAGATGAACGCGATAACCAATGCGCAATGGAAGCCCAAAAATTAAATGGTCGTCAGGTATTGTGGAAAAACTTTGGCTTTTACGTTACATTTGAGATCTCACAACACCGCTCCCGGGTGGGCTCGAACCACCAACAATTCGGTTAACAGCCGAACGTGCTAACCATTGAGCCACGGAAGCCCAAAAATTAAATGTTCGTCAGGTATTTTGGAAAAACTCTGATTTTTACGTTGCATCTGAGACCTCACAATACCGCTCCCGGATGAGCTTGAACCAACAAACTATCGGTTAAAAGCCGAACGCGAATTTCATTGAGCCACGGAAGCCCAAAAATTAAATGTTCGTCAGGTATTGTAAAAAACTCTGACTTTTTACGTTACATCTGAGACCTCACAATACCGCTCCCGGATGGGCTCGAACCACCAACCTTTCAGTTAACAGCCGAACGCGCTAACCATTGCGCCACGGAAGCCCAAAAACAACATGGTCGTCAGGTATTGTGGAAACACTTTGGCTTTTTACGTTACATTTGAGATCTCACAACACCGCTCCCGGGTGGGCTCGAACCACCAACCTTTCGGTTAACAGATGAACGCGATAACCATTGCGCAACGGAAGCCCAAAAATTAAATGGTCTTCAGGTATTGTGGACAAAACTTTGACTTTTTACGTCACATTCTGAGACCTCACAACACCGCTACCGGATGGGCTCGAACCACCAACCTTTCGGTTAACAGCCGAACACACTAAGCATTGCGCCACGGAAGCTTAGAATATAAAATGTTGTCAGGTATTGTGGGAAAACTTTGGCTTTTTACGTTACATTTGAGATCTCACAACACCGCTCCCGGATGGGCTTGAACCACCAAACTATCGGTTAAAAGCCGAACGCGCTAACCATTGCGCCACAAATCCCAAAAACTACATGGTCGTCAGGTATTGTGGAAACACTTTGGCTTTTTACGTTACTTATAAAACTTAACACCAACGTTCCCGGGTGGGCTCGAACCACCAACCTTTCGGGTAACAGCCGAACGCGCAAACCATTGCGCCATGGAAGCCCAAATATTAAATGGTCGTCAAGTATGTTGGAAAAACTTTGACTTTTTACGTCATATCTGAGACCTCACAACACCGCTCCCGGATTGGCTCGAACCACCTTCCATTCGGTTAACAGCCGAACGCGCTAACCATTGCGCCACGGAAGCCCAAAAATTAAATGTTCGTCAGGTATTTTGGAAAAACTCTGATTTTTACGTTACATCTGAGACCTCACAATACCGCTCCCGGATGGGCTTGAACCAACAAACTATCGGTTAAAAGCAGAACGCGAATTTCATTGAGCCACGGAAGCCCAAAAATTAAATGGTCCACAGGTATTGTGGAAAAACTTTAGCTTTTTACGTTACATTTGAGATCTCACAACAACGCTCCCGGATGGGCTGGAACCACCAACCTTTCGGTTAACAGCTGAACGCGCTAATTATTGCGCCACTGAAGCCCAAAAATTAAATGGTCGTCAGGTATTGTTGAAAAACTTTGGCTTTTTACGTTACTTATAAAACTTAACACCAACGTTCCCGGGTGGGCTTGAGCCACCATCCTTTCGGATAACAGCTTAACGCGCTAACCATTGCGCCACTGAAGACCAAAAATTAAATGGTCGTCAGGTATTGTGGAAAAACTTTGACTTTTTACGTCACATCTGAGACCTCACAACACCGCTCCCGGGTGGGCTGGAACCACCAACCTTTCGGTTAACAGCTGAACGCGTTAATTATTGCGCCACGGAAGCCCAAAAATTAAATGGTCGTCAGGTATTGTTGAAAACTTTGGCTTTTTACGTTACTTATAAAACTTAACACCAACGTTCCCGGGTGGGCTTGAGCCACCAACCTTTCGGATAACAGCCGAACGCGCTAACCATTGCGCCACTGAAGACCAAAAATTAAATGGTCGTCAGGTATTGTGGAAAAACTTTGACTTTTTACGTCACATCTGAGACCTCACAACACCACTCCCGGATGGGCTCGAACCACTAACCGTTCGGTTAACAGCCGAACGCGCTAACCATTGCGCAACGGAATCCCAAAAACTAAATGTTCGTCAGGTATTTTGGAAAAACTCTGACATTTTACGTTATATCTGAGACCTCACAACACCGCTCCCGGATGGGCTCGAACCACCAAACTATCGGATAAAATTCGAACGTGGTATTGATTGAGCCATGGAAGCTCTGAAATTAAATCGTCGTCAGGTATTGAGGAAAAACACTGACTTTTTACTTTACATCTGAGACCTCACAACACCACTCCCGGTGGGGCTGGAACCACCAATCTTTCGGTTAACCGCCGAATGCGCTAACCATTGAGCCACGGAAGCTCAGAAATTAAATGGTTGTCAGGTATTGTGGAAAACTGATGACTTTTTACGCTACATCTGAGACCCCACAACACCTCTCCCGGGTGGGCTGGAACCACCAACCTTTCGGTTAACAGCTGAACGCGCTAATTATTGCGCCACTGAAGCCCAAAAATTAAATGGTCGTCAGGTATTGTTGAAAAACTTTGGCTTTTTACGTTACTTATAAAACTTAACACCAACGTTCCCGGGTGGGCTTGAGCCACCAACCTTTCGGATAAAAGCCGAACGCGCTAACCATTGCGCCACTGCAGACCAAAAATTAAATGGTCGTCAGGTATTGAGGAAAAACACTGAGGTTTTACTTTACATGTGAGACCTCACAACACCACTCCCGGATGGGCTCGAACCACTAACCGTTCGGTTAACAGCCGAACGCGCTAACCATTGCGCAACGGAATCCCAAAAACTAAATGTTCGTCAGGTATTTTGGAAAAACTCTGACATTTTACGTTATATCTGAGACCTCACAACACCTCTCCCGGGTGGGCTGGAACAACCAACCTTTCGGTTAACAGCTGAACGCGCTAATTATTGCGCCACTGAAGCCCAAAAATTAAATGGTCGTCAGGTATTGTGGAAAAACTTTGACTTTTTACGTAACATCTGAAACCTCACATCACCGCTCCCGGGTGTGCTCGAACCACCAACCTTTCGGTAAACAGCCGAACGCGCTATCCATAGCGCAACGGAAGCCCAAATATAAAATGGTCTTCAGGTATTGTGGAGAAACTATGACTTTTTACGTTACTTATAAAACTTAACACTAACGTTCCTGGGTGGGCATGAGCCACCAACCTTTCCGATAACAGCCGATCGCGCTAACCATTGCGCAACGGAAGCCCAGAACTTGAATGGTCGTCAGCTATTGTGGAAAAACTTTGACTTTTTACGTCACATCTGAGACCTCACAACACCACTCCCGGAGGAGCTCGAACCACCAACCGTTCGGTTAGCAGCCGAACGCGCTAACCATTGCGCAACGGAATCCCAAAAGCTAACTGTTCGTCAGGTATTTTGGAAAAACTCTGACTTTTTACGTTACATCTGAGATCTCACAACACCGTTCCCGGGTGAGCTCGAACCGCCAAACTATCGGATAAAAGTCGAACGTGGTATTAATTGCGCAACGGAAGCCCACAAATTAAATGGTCGTCAGGTATTGTGGAAAAACTTTCGCTTTTACGTTACATTTGAGATCTCACAACACCGCTCCCGGGTGGGCTCGAACCACCAACCATTCGGTTAACAGCCGAACGTGCTAACCATTGAGCCACGGAAGCCCAAAAATTAAATGTTCGTCAGGTATTTTGGAAAATCTCTGATTTTTACGTTACATCTGAGACCTCACAATACCGCTCCCGGATGGGCTTGAACCACCAAACTATCGGTTAAAAGCCGAACGCGAATTTCATTGAGCCATGGAAGCCCAAAAATTAAATGTTCGTCAGGTATTGTGGAAAAACTCTGACTTTTTACGTTACATCTGAGACCTCAAAACACCGCTCCCGGATGGGCTCGAACCACCAACCTTTCGGTTAACAGCCGAACGCGCTAACCATTGCGCCAAGGAAGGCCAAAAATTAAATGGTCGTCAGGTATTGTGGAGACACTTTGGCTTTTTACTTTACATTTTAGATCTCACAACACCGCTCCCGGGTGGGCTCGAACCACCAACCTTTCGGTTAACAGATGAACGCGATAACATTGCGCAACGGAAGCCCAAAAATTAAATGGTAGCGGTGTTGTGAGGTCTCAGACGTGACGTAAAAAGTCAAAGTTTTTCCAGGTCTCAGATGTAACGTAAAAATCAGAGTTTTTCCAAAATACCTGACGAACATTTAATTTTTGGGCTTCCGTGGCTCAATGAAATTCGCGTTCGGCTTTTAACCGATAGTTTGTTGGTTCGCGCCCATCCGGTAGCGGTGTTGTGAGGTCTCAGGCGTGACGCAAAAAGTCAAAGTTTTTCCACAATACCTGAAGACCATTTAATTTTTGGGCTTCCGTTGCGCAATGTTATCGCGTTCATCTGTTAACCGAAAGGTTGGTGGTTCGAGACCACCCGGGAACGGTGTTGTGAGATCTAAAATGTAACGTAAAAAGCCAAAGTGTTTCCACAATACCAAACGACCATTTAATTAATGGCCTTCCGTGGCGCAATGGTTAGCGCGTTCGGCTGTTAACCGAAAGGTTGGTGGTTCGAGCCCATCCGGGAGCGGTGTTTTGAGGTCTCAGATGTAACGTAAAAAGTCAGAGTTTTTCCACAATACCTGACGAACATTTAATTTTTGGGCTTCCGTGGCTCAATGAAATTCGCGTTCAGCTATGAACCGATAGTTTGGTGGTTCAAGCCCATCCGGGAGCGGTGTTGTGAGATCTCAAATGTAACGTAAAAGCTAAAGTTTTTCCACAGTAACTGACGACCATTTAATTTTTGGGCTTCCGTGGCTCAATGAAACTCGCGTTCGGCTTTTAACCGATAGTTTGTTGGTTCAAGCCCATCCGGGAGCGGTATTGTGAGGTCTCAGATGTAACGTAAAAATCAGAGTTTTTCCAAAATACCTGACGAACATTTAATTTTTGGGCTTCCGTGGCTCAATGGTTAGCACGTTCGGCTGTTAACCGAATGGTTGGTGGTTCGAGCCCACCCGGGAACGGTGATGTGAGATCTCAAATGTAACGTAAAAGCCAAAGTTTTTCCACAATACCTGACGACCATTTAATTTGTGGGCTTCCGTTGCGCAATGGTTAGCGCGTTCGGCTGTTAACCGAAAGGTTGGTGGTTCGAGCCCACCCGGGAACGTTGGTGTTAAGTTTTTAAGTAACGTAAAAAGTCAAAGTTTTTCCACAATACCTGACGACCATTTAATTTTTGGGCTTCCGTTGCGCAATGGTTATCGCGTTCATCTGTTAACCGAAGGGTTGGTGGTTCGAGCCCACCCGGGAGCGGTGTTGTGAAATATTAAATGTAACGTAAAAAGCCAAAGTTTTTCCACAATACCTGACAACATTTTATATTCTAAGCTTCCGTGGCGCAATGCTTAGTGTGTTCGGCTGTTAACCGAAATGTTGGTGGTTCGTGCCCATCCGGTAGCGGTGTTGTGAGGTGTCAGACGTGACGTAAAAAGTCAAAGTTTTTCCACAATACCTGACAACATTTTATATTCTAAGCTTCCGTGGCTAAATGCTTAGTGTGTTCGGCTGTTAACCGAAATGTTGGTGGTTCGTGCCCATCCGGTAGCGGTGTTGTGAGGTGTCAGACGTGACGTAAAAAGTCAAAGTTTTTCCACAATACCTGACAACATTTTAAATTCTAAGCTTCCGTGGCGCAATGCTTAGTGTGTTCGGCTGTTAACCGAAAGGTTGGTGGTTCGAGCCCACCCGGGAACGTTGGTGTTAAGTTTTATAAGTAACGTAAAAAGTCAAAGTTTTTCCACAATACCTGAAGACCATTTAAGTTTTGGGCTTCCGTGGCTCAATGAAATTCGCGTTCGGCTTTTAACCGATAGTTTGGTGGTTCAAGCCCTTCTGGGTGCGGTATTGTGAGGTCTCAGATGTAATGTAAAAAGTCAGAGTTTTTCCAAAATACCTGACGAACATTTCATTTTTGGGCTTCCGTGGCACGTTCGGCTGTTAACCGAATGGTTGGTGGTTCGAGCCCACCCGGGAGCGGTGTTGTGAGGTCTCAGATGTGACGTAAAAATTCAAAGTTTTTCCACAATACCTGAAGACCATTTAATTTTTGGGCTTCCGTTGCGCAATGGTTATCGCGTCCATCTGTTAACCGAAAGGTTGGTGGTTCGAGCCCACCCGGGAGCGGTGTTGTGAGGTCTCAGATGTGACGTAAAAAGTCAAAGTTTTTCCACAATACCTGAAGACCATTTATTTTTTGGGCTTCCGTGGCGCAATGGTTAGCGCGTTCGGCTGTTAACCGAAAGGTTGGTGGTTCGAGCCCATACGGGAGCGGTATCGTGAGGTCTCAGATGTAACGTAAAAAGTCAGAGTTTTTCCACAATACCTGACGAACATTTAATTTTTGGGCTTCCGTGGCTCAATGAAATTCGAGTTCGGCTTTTAACCGATAGTTTGTTGGTTCAAGCCCATCCGGGAGCGGTATTGTGAGGTCTCAGATGTAACGTAAAAATCAGAGTTTTTCCAAAATACCTGACGAACATTTAATTTTTGGGCTTCCGTTACGCAATGTTATCGCGTTCATCTGTTAACCGAAAGGTTGGTGGTTCGAGCCCACCCGGGAGCGGTGTTGTGAGATCTAAAATGTAACGTAAAAAGCCAAAGTGTTTCCACAATACCTGACGACCATTTAATTTTTGGGCTTCCGTGGCGCAATGGTTAGCGCGTTCGGCTGTTTACCGAAAGGTTGGTGGTTCGAGCCCATCCGGGAGCGGTGTTGTGAGGTCTCAGATGTAACGTAAAAATTCAAAGTTTTTCCACAATACCTGAAGACCATTTAATTTTTGGGCTTCCGTGGCGCAATGGTTAGCGCGTTCGGCTGTTCACCGAAAGGTTGGTGGTTCGAGCCCATACGGGAGCGGTATCGTGAGGTCTCAGATGTAACGTAAAAAGTCAAAGTTTTTCCAGGTCTCAGATGTAACGTAAAAATCAGAGTTTTTCCAAAATACCTGACGAACATTTAATTTTTGGGCTTCCGTTACGCAATGTTATCGCGTTCATCTGTTAACCGAAAGGTTGGTGGTTCGAGCCCATCCGGGAGCGGTGTTTTTAGGTCTCAGATGTAACGTAAAAAGTCAGAGTTTTTCCACAATACCTGACGAACATTTAATTTTTGGGCTTCCGTGGCTCAATGAAATTCGCGTTCGGCTTTTAGCCGATAGTTTGGTGGTTCAAGCCCATCCGGGAGCGGTGTTGTGAGAACTCAAATGTAACGTAAAAAGCTAAAGTTTTTCCACAGTACCTGACGACCATCTAATTTTTGGGCTTCCGTGGCTCAATGAAATTCGCGTTCGGCTTTTAACCGATAGTTTGTTGGTTCGCGCCCATCCGGTAGCGGTGTTGTGAGGTCTCAGACGTGACGTAAAAAGTCAAAGTTTTTCCACAATACCTGAAGACCATTTAATTTTTTGGGCTTCCGTTGCGCAATGTTATCGCGTTCATCTGTTAACCGAAAGGTTGGTGGTTCGAGACCACCCGGGAGCGGTGTTGTGAGATCTAAAATGTAACGTAAAAAGCCAAAGTGTTTCCACAATACCTGACGAACATTTAATTTTTGGGCTTCCGTGGCTCAATGAAATTCGCGTTCGGCTTTTAACCGATAGTTTGTTGGTTCAAGCCCATCCGGGAGCGGTATTGTGAGGTCTCAGATGTAACGTAAAAATCAGAGTTTTTCCACAATACCTGACGAACATTTAATTTTTGGGCTTCCGTGGCTCAATGAAATTCGCGTTCGGCTTTTAACCGATAGTTTGGTGGTTCAAGCCCATCCCGGAGCGGTGTTGTGAGATCTCAAATGTAACGTAAAAAGCTAAAGTTTTTCCACAGTACCTGACGACCATTGAAGTTTTGGGCTTCCGTGGCTCAATAAAATTCGCGTTCGGCTTTTAACCGATAGTTTGTTGGTTCAAGCCCATCCGGGAGCGGCATTGTGAGGTCTCAGATGTAACGTAAAAATCAGAGTTTTTCCAAAATACCTGACGAACATTTAGTTTTTGGGCTTCCGTGGCTCAATGGTTAGCACGTTCGGCTGTTAACCGAATGTTGGTGGTTCGAGCCCACCGGGGAGCGGTGTTGTGAGATCTCAAATGTAACGTAAAAGCCAAAGTTCTTCCACAATACCTGAAGACCATTTAATTTTTGGGCTTCCGTTACGCAATGTTATCGCGTTCATCTGTTAACCGAAAGGTTGGTGGTTCGAGCCCACCCGGGAGCGGTGTTGTGAGATCTAAAATGTAACGTAAAAAGCCAAAGTGTTTCCACAATACCTGACGAGCATTTAATTTTTGGGCTTCCGTTGCGCAATGGTTATCGCGTTCATCTGTTAACCGAAAGGTTGGTGGTTCGAGCCCACCCGGGAGCGGTGTTGTGAGGTCTCAGATGTAACGTAAAAAGTCAGAGTTTTTCCACAATACCTGTCAACATTTTTTATTCTAAGCTTCCGTGGCGCAATGCTTAGTGTGTTCGGCTGTTAACCGAAAGGTTGGTGGTTCGAGCCCATCCGGTAGCGGTGTTGTGAGGTCTCAGATGTGACGTAAAAATTCAAAGTTTTTCCACAATACCTGAAGACCATTTAATTTTTGGGCTTCCGTTGCGCAATGGTTATCGCGTTCATCTGTTAACCGAAAGGTTGGTGGTTCGAGCCCACCCGGGAGCGGTGTTGTGAGGTCTCAGACGTGACGTAAAAAGTCAAAGTTTTTCCACAATACCTGAAGACCATTTAATTTTTGGGCTTCCGTGGCGCAATGGTTAGCGCGTTCGGCTGTTAACCGAAAGGTTGGTGGTTCGAGCCCATACGGGAGCGGTATCGTGAGGTCTCAGATATAACGTAAAAAGTCAGAGTTTATCCACAATACCTGACGAACATTTAATTTTTGGGCTTCCGTGGCTCAATGAAATTCGCGTTCGGCTTTTAACTGATAGTTTGGTGGTTCAAGCCCATCCCGGAGCGGTGTTGTGAGATCTCAAATGTAACGTAAAAAGCTAAAGTTTTTCCAAAGTACCTGACGAACATTTAATTTTTGGGCTTCCGTGGCTCAATGAAATTCGCGTTCGGCTTTTAACCGATAGTTTGGTGGTTCAAGCCCATCCCGGAGCGGTGTTGTGAGATCTCAAATGTAACGTAAAAAGCTAAAGTTTTTCCACAGTACCTCACGACCATTGAAGTTTTGGGCTTCCGTGGCTCAATAAAATTCGCGTTCGGCTTTTAACCGATAGTTTGTTGGTTCAAGCCCATCCGGGAGCGGCATTGTGAGGTCTCAGATGTAACGTAAAAATCAGAGTTTTTCCAAAATACCTGACGAACATTTAGTTTTTGGGCTTCCGTGGCTCAATGGTTAGCACGTTCGGCTGTTAACCGAATGGTTGGTGGTTCTAGCCCACCCGAGAGCGGTGTTGTGAGATCTCAAATGTAACGTAAAAGCCAAAGTTCTTCCACAATACCTGAAGACCATTTAATTTTTGGGCTTCCGTTACGCAATGTTATCGCGTTCATCTGTTAACCGAAAGGTTGGTGGTTCGAGCCCACCCGGGAGCGGTGTTGTGAGATCTAAAATGTAACGTAAAAAGCCAAAGTGTTTCCACAATACCTGACGACCATTTAATTTTTGGGCTTCCGTGGCGCAATGGTTAGCGCGTTCGGCTGTTTACCGAAAGGTTGGTGGTTCGAGCCCATAAAGGAGCGCTGTTGTGAGGTCTCAGATGTAACGTAAAAAGTCAGAGTTTTTCCACAATACCTGTCAACATTTTTTATTCTAAGCTTCCGTGGCGCAATGCTTAGTGTGTTCGGCTGTTAACCGAAAGGTTGGTGGTTCGAGCCCATCCGGTAGCGGTGTTGTGAGGTCTCAGATGTGACGTAAAAATTCAAAGTTTTTCCACAATACCTGAAGACCATTTAATTTTTGGGCTTCCGTTGCGCAATGGTTATCGCGTTCATCTGTTAACCGAAAGGTTGGTGGTTCGAGCCCACCCGGGAGCGGTGTTGTGAGGTCTCAGACGTGACGTAAAAAGTCAAAGTTTTTCCACAATACCTGAAGACCATTTAATTTTTGGGCTTCCGTGGCGCAATGGTTAGCGCGTTCGGCTGTTAACCGAAAGGTTGGTGGTTCGAGCCCATACGGGAGCGGTATCGTGAGGTCTCAGATGTAACGTAAAAAGTCAGAGTTTTTCCACAATACCTGACGAACATTTAATTTTTGGGTTTCCGTGGCTGAATGAAATTCGCGTTCGGCTTTTAACCGATAGTTTGTTGGTTCAAGCCCATCCGGGAGCGGTATTGTGAGGTCTCAGATGTAACGTAAAAATCAGAGTTTTTCCACAATACCTGACGAACATTTAATTTTTGGGCTTCCGTGGCTCAATGAAATTCGCGTTCATCTGTTAACCGAAAGGTTGGTGGTTCGAGCCCACCCGGGAGCGGTGTTGTGAGATCTAAAATGTAACGTAAAAAGCCAAAGTGTTTCCACAATACCTGACGAACATTTAATTTTTGGGCTTCCGTGGCTCAATGAAATTCGCGTTCGGCTTTTAACCGATAGTTTGGTGGTTCAAGCCCATCCGGGAGCGGTGTTGTGAGATCTCAAATGTAACGTAAAAAGCTAAAGTTTTTCCACAGTAGCTGACGACCATTTAATTTTTGGGCTTCCGTGGCTCAATGAAATTCGCGTTCGGCTTTTAACCGATAGTTTGTTGGTTCAAGCCCATCCGGGAGCGGTATTGTGAGGTCTCAGATGTAACGTAAAAATCAGAGTTTTTCCAAAATACCTGACGAACATTTAATTTTTGGGCTTCCGTGGCTCAATGGTTAGCACGTTCGGCTGTTAACCGAATGGTTGGTGGTTCGAGCACACGCGGGAGCGGTGTTGTGAGATCTCAAATGTAACGTAAAAGCGAAAGTTTTTCCACAATACCTGACGACCATTTAATTTGTGGGCTTCCGTTGCGCAATGGTTAGCGAGTTCGGCTGTTAACCGAATGGTTGGTGGTTCGAGCCCACCAGGGAACGTTGGTGTTAAGTTTTATAAGTAACGTAAAAAGTCAAAGCTTTTCCACAATACCTGAAGACCATTTAGCTTTTGGGCTTCCGTTGCGCAATGGTTATCGCTTTCATCTGTTAACCGAAAGGTTGGTGGTTCGAGCCCACCCGGGAGCGGTGTTGTGAGATATCAAATGTAATGTAAAAAGCCAAAGTTTTTCCACAATACCTGACAACATTTTATATTCTAAGCTTCCGTGGCGCAATGCTTAGTGTGTTCGGCTGTTAACCGAAAGGTTGGTGGTTCGAGCCCATCCGGTAGCGGTGTTGTGAGGTGTCAGACGTGACGTAAAAAGTCAAAGTTTTTCCACAATACCTGAAGACCATTTAATTTTTGGGCTTCCGTTGCGCAATGTTATCGCGTTCATCTGTTAACCGAAAGGTTGGTGGTTCGAGCCCACCCGGGAGCTGTGTTGTGAGATCTAAAATGTAACGTAAAAAGCCAAAGTGTTTCCACAATACCTGACGACCATTTAATTTTTGGGCTTCCGTGGCGCAATGGTTAGCGCGTTCGGCTGTTTACCGAAAGGTTGGTGGTTCGAGCCCATCCGGGAGCGCTGTTGTGAGGTCTCAGATGTAACGTAAAAAGTCAGAGTTTTTCCAAAATACCTGTCAACATTTTTTATTCTAAGCTTCCGTGGCGCAATGCTTAGTGTGTTCGGCTGTTAACCGAAAGGTTGGTGGTTCGAGCCCATCCGGTAGCGGTGTTGTGAGGTCTCAGATGTGACGTAAAAATTCAAAGTTTTTCCACAATACCTGAAGACCATTTAATTTTTGGGCTTCCGTTGCGCAATGGTTATCGCGTTCATCTGTTAACCGAAAGGTTGGTGGTTCGAGCCCACCCGGGAGCGGTGTTGTGAGGTCTCAGACGTGACGTAAAAAGTCAAAGTTTTTCCACAATACCTGAAGACCATTTAATTTTCGGGCTTCCGTGGCGCAATGGTTAGAGCGTTCGGCTGTTAACCGAAAGGTTGGTGGTTCGAGCCCATACGGGAGCGGTATCGTGAGGTCTCAGATGTAACGTAAAAATTCAGAGTTTTTCCACAATACCTGACGAACATTTAATTTTTGGGCTTGTGTAGCTCAATGAAATTCGCGTTCGGCTTTTAACCGATAGTTTGTTGGTTCAAGCCCATCCGGGAGCGGTATTGTGAGGTCTCAGATGTAACGTAAAAATCAGAGTTTTTCCACAATACCTGACGAACATTTAATTTTTGGGCTTCCGTGGCTCAATGAAATTCGCGTTCGGCTTTTAACCGATAGTTTGGTGGTTCAAGCCCATCCCGGAGCGGTGTTGTGAGATCTCAAATGTAACGTAAAAAGCTAAAGTTTTTCCACAGTACCTGACGACCATTGAAGTTTTGGGCTTCCGTGGCTCAATAAAGTTCGCGTTCGGCTTTTAACCGATAGTTTGTTGGTTCAAGCCCATCCGGGAGCGGCATTGTGAGGTCTCAGATGTAACGTAAAAATCAGAGTTTTTCCAAAATACCTGACGAACATTTAGTTTTTGGGCTTCCGTGGCTCAATGGTTAGCACGTTCGGCTGTTAACCGAATGGTTGGTGGTTCGAGCCCACCCGGGAGCGGTGTTGTGATATCTCAAATGTATCGTAAAAGCCAAAGTTCTTCCACAATACCTGAAGACCATTTAATTTTTGGGCTTCCGTTGCGCAATGTTATCGCGTTCATCTGTTAACCGAAATGTTGGTGGTTCGAGCCCACCCGGGAGCGGTGTTGTGAGATCTAGAATAAAACGTAAAAAGCCAAAGTGTTTCCACAATACCTGACGAACAATTAATTTTTGGGCTTCCGTGGCTCAATGAAATTCGCGTTCGGCTTTTAACCGATAGTTTGGTGGTTCAAGCCCATCCGGGAGCGGTGTTGTGAGATCTCAAATGTAACGTAAAAAGCTAAAGTTTTTCCACAGTAGCTGACGACCATTTAATTTTTGGGCTTCCGTGGCTCAATGAAATTCGCGTTCGGCTCTTAACCGATAGTTTGTTGGTTCAAGCCCATCCGGGAGCGGTATTGTGAGGTCTCAGATGTAACGTAAAAATCAGAGTTTTTCCAAAATACCTGACGAACATTTAATTTTTGGGCTTCCGTGGCTCAATGGTTAGCACGTTCGGCTGTTAACCGAATGGTTGGTGGTTCGAGCCCACGCGGGAGCGGTGTTGTGAGATCTCAAATGTAACGTAAAAGCGAAAGTTTTTCCACAATACCTGACGACCATTTAATTTGTGGGCTTCCGTTGCGCAATGGTTAGCGAGTTCGGCTGTTAACCGAATGGTTGGTGCTTCGAGCCCACCCGGAAACGTTGGTGTTAAGTTTTATAAGTAACGTAAAAAGTCAAAGCTTTTCCACAATACCTGAAGACCATTTAGCTTTTGGGCTTCCGTTGCGCAATGGTTATCGCTTTCATCTGTTAACCGAAAGGTTGGTGGTTCGAGCCCACCCGTAAGCGGAGCTGTGAGATATCAAATGTAATGTAAAAAGCCAAAGTTTTTCCACAATACCTGACAACATTTTATATTCTAAGCTTCCGTGGCGCAATGCTTAGTGTGTTCGGCTGTTAACCGAAAGGTTGGTGGTTCGAGCCCATCCGGTAGCGGTGTTGTGAGGTGTCAGACGTGACGTAAAAAGTCAAAGTTTTTCCACAATACCTGAAGACCATTTAATTTTTGGGCTTCCGTTGCGCAATGTTATCGCGTTCATCTGTTAACCGAAAGGTTGGTGGTTCGAGCCCACCCGGGAGCTGTGTTGTGAGATCTAAAATGTAACGTAAAAAGCCAATGTGTTTCCGCAATACCTGACGACCATTTAATTTTTGGCCTTCCGTGGCGCAATGGTTAGCGCGTTCGGCTGTTAACCGAAAGGTTGGTGGTTCGAGCCCACCCGGGAGCGGTGTAGTGAGATATCAAATGTAATGTAAAAAGCCAAAGTTTTTCTACAATACCTGACAACATTTTATATTCTAAGCTTCCGTGGCATGATGCTTAGTGTGTTCGGCTGTTAACCGAAAGGTTGGTGGTTCGCGCCCATCCGGTAGCGGTGTTGTGAGGTCTCAGACGTGACGTAAAAAGTCAAAGTTTTTCCACAATACCTGAAGAACATTTAATTTTTGGGCTTCCGTTGCGCAATGTTATCGCGTTCATCTGTTAACCGAAAGGTTGGTGGTTCGAGACCACCCGGTAGCGGTGTTGTGAGATCTAAAATGTAACGTAAAAAGCCAAAGTGTTTCCACAATACCTAACGACCATTTAATTTATGGCCTTCCGTGGCGCAATGGTTAGCGCGTTCGGCTGTTAACCGAAAGGTTGGTGGTTCGAGCCCATCTGGGAGCGGTGTTTTGAGGTCTCAGATGTAACGTAAAAATCAGAGTTTTTCCAAAATACCTGACGAACATTTAATTCTTGGGCTTCCGTGGCTCAATGGTTAGCACGTTCGGCTGTTAACCGAATGGTTGGTGGTTCGAGCCCACCCGGGAACGGTGTTGTGAGATCTCAAATGTAACGTAAAAGCCAAAGTTTTTCCACAATACCTGACGACCATTTAATTTGTGGGCTTCCGTTGCGCAATGGTTAGCGCGTTCGGCTGTTAACCGAAAGGTTGGTGGTTCGAGCCCACCCGGGAACGTTGGTGTTAAGTTTTATAAGTAACGTAAAAGGTCAAAGTTTTTCCACAATTCCTGAAGACCATTTAATTTTTGGGCTTCCGTTGCGCAATGGTTATCGCGTTCATCTGTTAACCGAAAGGTTGGTGGTTCGAGCCCACCCGGGAGCGGTGTTGTGAAATATCAAATGTAACGTAAAAAGCCAAAGTTTTTCCACAATACCTGACAACATTTTATATTCTAAGCTTCCGTGCCGCAATGCTTAGTGTGTTCGGCTGTTAACCGAAAGGTTGGTGGTTCGAGCCCATCCGGTAGCGGTGTTGTGAGGTGTCAGACGTGACGTAAAAAGTCAAAGTTTTTCCACACTACCTGAAGACCATTTAATTTTTGGGCTTCCGTTGCGCAATGTTATCGCGTTCATCTGTTAACCGAAAGGTTGGTGGTTCGAGCCCACCCGGGAGCGGTGTTGTGAGATCTAAAATGTAACGTAAAAAGCCAAAGTGTTTCCACAATACCTGACGACCGTTTAGTTTTTGGCCTTGCGTGGCGCAATGGTTAGGGCATTCGGCTGTTAACCGAAAGGTTGGTGGTTCGAGCCCATCCGGGAGCGGTGTTTTAAGGTCTCAGAAGTAACGTAAAAAGTCAGAGTTTTTCCACAATACCTGACGAACATTTAATTTTTGGGCTTCCGTGGCTCAATGGTTAGCACGTTCGGCTGTTAACCGAATGGTTGGTGGTTCGAGCCCACCCGGGAACGGTGTTGTGAGATCTCAAATGTAACGTAAAAGCCAAAGTTTTTCCACAATATCTGACGACCATTTAATTTGTGGGCTTCCGTTGCGCAATGGTTAGCGCGTTCGGCTGTTAACCGAAAGGTTGGTGGTTCGAGCCCACCCGGGAACGTTGGTGTTAAGTTTTATAAGTAACGTAAAAGGTCAAAGTTTTTCCACAATTCCTGAAGACCATTTAATTTTTGGGCTTCCGTTGCGCAATGGTTATCGCGTTCATCTGTTAACCGAAAGGTTGGTGGTTCGAGCCCACCCGGGAGCGGTATTGTGAAATATCAAATGTAACGTAAAAAGCCAAAGTTTTTCCACAATACCTGACAACATTTTATATTCTAAGCTTCCGTGCCGCAATGCTTAGTGTGTTCGGCTGTTAACCGAAAGGTTGGTGGTTCGAGCCCATCCGGTAGCGGTGTTGTGAGGTGTCAGACGTGACGTAAAAAGTCAAAGTTTTTCCACAATACCTGAAGACCATTTAATTTTTGGGCTTCCGTTGCGCAATGTTATCGCGTTCATCTGTTAACCGAAAGGTTGGTGGTTCGAGCCCACCCGGGAGCGGTGTTGTGAGATCTAAAATGTAACGTAAAAAGCCAAAGTGTTTCCACAATACCTGACGACCGTTTAATTTTTGGCCTTGCGTGGCGCAATGGTTAGCGCGTTCGGCTGTTAACCGAAAGGTTGGTGGTTCGAGCCCATCCGGGAGCGGTGTTTTAAGGTCTCAGATGTAACGTAAAAAGTCAGAGTTTTTCCACAATACCTGACGAACATTTAATTTTTGGGCTTCCGTGGCTCAATGAAATTCGCGTTCGGCTTTTAGCCGATAGTTTGGTGGTTCAAGCCCATCCGGGAGCGGTGCTGTGAGATCTCATATGTAACGTAAAAAGCTAAAGTTTTTCCACAGTACCTGACGACCATCTAATTTTTGGGCTTCCGTGGCTCAATGAAATTCGCGTTCGGCTTTTAACCGATAGTTTGTTGGTTCGCGCCCATCCGGTAGCGGTGTTGTGAGGTCTCAGACGTGACGTAAAAAGTCAAAGTTTTTCCACAATACCTGAAGACCATTTAATTTTTGGGCTTCCGTTGCGCAATGTTATCGCGTTCATCTGTTAACCGAAAGGTTGGTGGTTCGAGACCACCCGGGAGCGGTGTTGTGAGATCTAAAATGTAACGTAAAAAGCCAAAGTGTTTCCACAATACCTAACGACCATTTGATTTATGGCCTTCCGTGGCGCAATGGTTAGCGCGTTCAGCTGTTAACCGAAAGGTTGGTGGTTCGAGCCCATCTGGGAGCGGTGTTTTGAGGTCTCAGATGTAACGTAAAAATCAGAGTTTTTCCAAAATACCTGACGAACATTTAATTTTTGGGCTTCCGTGGCTCAATGGTTAGCACGTTCGGCTGTTAACCGAATGGTTGGTGGTTCGAGCCCACCCGGGAACGGTGTTGTGAGATCTCAAATGTAACGTAAAAGCCAAAGTTTTTCCACAATACCTGACGACCATTTAATTTGTGGGCTTCCGTTGCGCAATGGTTAGCGCGTTCGGCTGTTAACCGAAAGGTTGGTGGTTCGAGCCCACCCGGGAACGTTGGTGTTAAGTTTTATAAGTAACGTAAAAGGTCAAAGTTTTTCCACAATTCCTGAAGACCATTTAATTTTTGGGCTTCCGTTGCGCAATGGTTATCGCGTTCATCTGTTAACCGAAAGGTTGGTGGTTCGAGCCCACCCGGGAGCGGTGTTGTGAAATATCAAATGTAACGTAAAAAGCCAAAGTTTTTCAGCAATACCTGACAACATTTTATATTCTAAGCTTCCGTGCCGCAATGCTTAGTGTGTTCGGCTGTTAACCGAAAGGTTGGTGGTTCGAGCCCATCCGGTAGCGGTGTTGTGAGGTGTCAGACGTAACGTAAAAAGTCAAAGTTTTTCCACAATACCTGAAGACCATTTAATTTTTGGGCTTCCGTTGCGCAATGTTATCGCGTTCATCTGTTAACCGAAAGGTTGGTGGTTCGAGCCCACCCGGGAGCGGTGTTGTGAGATCTAAAATGTAACGTAAAAAGCCAAAGTGTTTCCACAATACCTGACGACCGTTTAATTTTTGGCCTTGCGTGGCGCAATGGTTAGCGCGTTCGGCTGTTAACCGAAAGGTTGGTGGTTCGAGCCCATCCGGGAGCGGTGTTTTAAGGTCTCGGATGTAACGTAAAAAGTCAGAGTTTTTCCACAATACCTGACGAACATTTAATTTTTGGGCTTCCGTGGCTCAATGAAATTCGCGTTCGGCTTTTAGCCGATAGTTTGGTGGTTCAAGCCCATCCGGGAGCGGTGTTGTGAGATCTCAAATGTAACGTAAAAAGCTAAAGTTTTTCCACAGTACCTGACGACCATCTAATTTTTGGGCTTCCGTGGCTCAATGAAATTCGCGTTCGGCTTTTAACCGATAGTTTGTTGGTTCGCGCCCATCCGGTAGCGGTGTTGTGAGGTCTCAGACGTGACGTAAAAAGTCAAAGTTTTTCCACAATACCTGAAGACCATTTAATTTTTGGGCTTCCGTTGCGCAATGTTATCGCGTTCATCTGTTAACCGAAAGGTTGGTGGTTCGAGACCACCCGGGAGCGGTGTTGTGAGATCTAAAATGTAACGTAAAAAGCCAAAGTGTTTCCACAATACCTAACGACCATTTAATTTATGGCCTTCCGTGGCGCAATGGTTAGCGCGTTCAGCTGTTAACCGAAAGGTTGGTGGTTCGAGCCCATCCGGGAGCGGTGTTTTGAGGTCGCAGATGTAACGTAAAAAGTCAGAGTTTTTCCACAATACCTGACGAACATTTAATTTTTGGGCTTCCGTGGCTCAATGAAATTCGCGTTCGGCTATGAACCGATAGTTTGGTGGTTCAAGCCCATCCGGGAGCGGTGTTGTGAGATCTCAAATGTAACGTAAAAGCTAAAGTTTTTCCACAGTACCTGACGACCATTTAATTTTTGGGCTTCCGTGGCTCAATGAAACTCGCGTTCGGCTTTTAACCGATAGTTTGTTGGTTCAAGCCCATCCGGGAGCGGTATTGTGAGGTCTCAGATGTAACGTAAAAATCAGAGTTTTTCCAATATACCTGACGAACATTTAATTTTTGGGCTTCCGTGGCTCAATGGTTAGCACGTTCGGCTGTTAACCGAATGGTTGGTGGTTCGAGCCCACCCGGGAACGGTGATGTGAGATCTCAATTGTAACGTAAAAGCCAAAGTTTTTCCACAATACCTGACGACCATTTAATTTGTGGGCTTCCGTTGCGCAATGGTTAGCGCGTTCGGCTGTTAACCGAAGGGTTGGTGGTTCGAGCCCACCCGGGAACGTTGGTGTTAAGTTTTATAAGTAACGTAAAAAGTCAAAGTTTTTCCACAATACCTGTAGACCATTTAATTTTTGGGCTTCCGTTGCGCAATGGTTATCGCGTGCATCTGTTAACCGAAAGGTTGGTGGTTCGAGCCCACCCGGGAGCGGTGTTGTGAAATATCAAATGTAACGTAAAAAGCCAAAGTTTTTCCACAATACCTGACAACATTTTATATTCTAAGCTTCCGTGGCGCAATGCTTAGTGTGTTCGGCTGTTAACCGAAATGTTGGTGGTTCGTGCCCATCCGGTAGCGGTGTTGTGAGGTGTCAGACGTGACGTAAAAAGTCAAAGTTTTTCCACAATACCTGAAGACCATTTAATTTTTGGGCTTCCGTTGCGCAATGTTATCGCGTTCATCTGTTAACCGAAAGGTTGGTGGCTCGAGCCCACCTGGGAGTGGTGTTGTGAGATCTCAAATGTAGCGTAAAAAGCCAAAGTTTTTCCACAATACCTGACGACCATTTAATTTTTGGGCTTCCGTGGCTCAATGGTTAGCACGTTCGGCTGCTAACCGAAAGGTTGGTGGTTCGAGCCCATCCGGGAGCGGTGTTGTGAGGTGTCAGCTGTAACCCAAAATATAAAAGATTTTCCACAGTACCTGACGACCATTTAATTTTTGGGCTTCCTTGGCGCAATGCTTAGCGCGTTCGGCTGTTATCCGAAAGGTGTTATTTTATATCGTTTGGGTATCATTTGTGCGCCTTTTAATGAATGAGGCTTTTTCAACCCTCTTTCTCACCGTTTATTTAAGCGAATGGTGTATAAAAAATATCGCACTAATTCTATGCCATTTGAGCACCATTTAATGGGGTATTCCATGGGGTTATTTTATATAATTAAGTTATCATTTGCAAACCTTTTAAAGAATTATGCTTTATAAACCCATTTCTTCACCATTCGTTTAAGCTAATGGTGTTTTAAAATATCGAACCATTTTCGTACTATTTCCGCACCTTGTCAAGGTGCTCAAATAGTGCACATTGTTTTAACACCATTATGGCGCTATTTAGACACCACAACTTTTTACAGTGTGGAGCAGGAAACTACACTTAAAGAAGATGATGATGATGATTGCTCTGTCTCGCAGCCACTTTCAAAAATAGCCAAAACTAACATGGTTAGCACCTTAATTACTTGGCTCCAGTTTTTCGTCGCCCTAAGTTTTTAGTATCATTGGATGGGGAACAAATTGGACTATAACATCCCCGTATCTCTAGTAGAACCTGAGTTATGGCATGTTTTTGAACTTTTCGCTTAATTACTCGGCCCATGCTTGTGGTGTAAATAGTATGGTTGGATGGGCGGACAAATTGGACTATAACACACTCAAAGTTCATCCCTGTATCTCTTGTAGAACCAGAGGGTAAACGAGTGCAACAGGGTGGGTTAGCTAAACGAAAGCGACAGGGTGGGTTAGCTAAACGAGTGCGACAGGGTGGGTTAGCTAAACGAGTGCGACAGGGTGGGTTAGCTAAACGAGTGCGACAGGGTGGGTTAGCTAAACGAGTGCGACAGGGTGGGTTAGCTTAACGAGTGCGACAGGGTGGGTTAGCTAAACGAGTGCGACAGGGTGGGTTAGCTTAACGAGTGCGACAGGGTGGGTTAGCTAAACGAGTGCGACAGGGTGGGTTAGCTAAACGAGTGCGACAGGGTGGGTTAGCTAAACGAGTGCGACAGGGTGGGTTAGCTAAACGAGTGCGACAGGGTGGGTTAGCTAAACGAGTGCGACAGGGTGGGTTAGCTAAACGAGTGCGACAGGGTGGGTTAACTAAACGAGTGCGACAGGGTGGGTTAGCTAAACGAGTGCTACAGGATGGGTTAGCTAAACGAGTGCGACAGGGTGGGTTAGCTAAACGAGTGCGACAGGGTGGGTTAGCTAAACGAGTGCGACAGGGTGGGTTAGATAAACGAGTGCGACAGGGTGGATTAGCTAAACGAGTGCGACAGGGTGGGTTAGCTAAACGAGGGCGACAGGATGAGTTTAGCCAAATGAGAGAGCCATGTTTGTCGTAGCCCTAAGCTTTTAGTATGGGTGGATGGGGGACAAATTGGACTATAACATACTCAAATGACATCCCCGTATGTCTAGTAAAACCAGAGTTACGAGCCTCCAAAGTATAGTGTAATGTTAATCCTTTGGAGTGTATGTTCACGAACATTTTGCTTAATTGCTAGGCCCTTATGTCCATGAAGTTTCCCTGAGGTTTTTGTCAACTATTTATTTCCCTGATTTTTCCAGATTTTCCCAGTTTTCCAGGTTTGTATGAACCCTGATTCGAAACAAATTTATATTTTTGTTGTGGCTCATTTTGTGAAGGAAAAATAGGGCAGATTTCAAAAGAATGCTTCGACTAGTGTAGAAGTTGCAGGTGAGTTCTCCTTGTTTGTCATTCAATGGTACAAATTACGTTGTTCATTTATAATATTGAATATCGGTAATGGTATGGAAATGGTTCTCTGCTATATTTGATTTCGGTAATGGTTGGAAATGAGATAACGTTTCTTAATCGGGAATGGGAAGGGTTGGTATTTGGAAACCACGGATCGGTAACGTATGGGGAGGTTGATGAAATCTATGGGTGGAATTGGTAAACAAAAATTTGAAAAAGAGTGGTATGGAAATGGTAACGTTTGGAACAGAAATGCAGCTCTCTAAACCTTACAGTATATCGTAGTGGTATCTCTGCTCCTTGGTTTTCCGTTCCAAAACTTCCGTTGGCTGGGATCTCCGTCGAAAAGAAAAATGGCGATATGGTGGACGTAGAAACACGTTGCAATTCTTATATTAAAGATACTGGGAATAAATTTGTCCAAACTGTTTTAATTTAACCACGGAATTCTCACTCACACATATCACAACAAAACATCATTGACGATCGTTTAAATGTTTAGTAGAAACAAGGCTTAATTTACACCATTCCGGCAGAATCAGACGTGAGCCGTTTTCGCTCCCAAAATCACAAGATAAAAATAGTTCTAAACCGGATGTGTGTAAGTTAATGCGCGTGGGCGCAAAAAAATGTGGTAACTATTTCTTTGGGAGCTAAGCGGTGTATGAATCCGCTGAAACTTTGTTGTTACGGGCTTTTTAACCAGTTTCGTATTTCGGGTTATTATGAACTCCTGGTGGGACTAAGTTCGACTCCGGTACTAGCAAACGCAAAAACTAAACGCTAGTTCAGCATAACCAAAAACTAAACAGAAATTCGTTCACTGATCATAAACAAAACTACTAAAACATAGCACCAGCGATAGCGATTAAATGAAATCCAAAACATATTTACTTGAAAAGTATTAATGTTCATCAAAATAATATCAAAAATAAACATAAGCAAATTATCATCTTAAAAACAGATCAAGAGCAGCGCTATCCAGTTAACTGTAACCTAAACAAAAGTCCACACGAATAATCAATCATTATATGGACTAACAACATTATGATACTTTACGAAATCATTTTAAAAAAAAATAGACTCTAGTCTTTAAACATATTAACCACAATACATAAAAAGAATAAAACAAAACACAAAATTTACAGAGCGCTCTAAATTAACTTCGAAGTGAATCACATTAATTTATAGAGAATTCAAAAATAATTTATGGACTTCAATCGTGATTTCAAAAATTTTGTACACCTGATTTCACAAGTGGTTTCCCCCTCGCTGACGACCAATTAATTTGTGGGCTTCAGTGGCTCAATGAAATTCGCGTTCGGCTTTTAACCGATAGTCTGGTGGTTCAAGCACATCCGGGAGCGTGTTGTGAGATCTCTAATGTAACGAAAAAGCTAAAGTTTTTCCACAATTCCTGACGACCATTTAATTTGTGGGCTTCCGTGGCGCAATGGTTAGCGCATTCGGCTGTTAACCGAAAGGTTGTTGGTTCGAGCCCAACCGGTAGCGGTGTTGTGAGGTCCCAGATGTGACGTAAAAAGTCAAAGTTTTTCCACAATACCTGAAGAACATTTAATTTTTGGGCTTCCGTTGCGCAATGGTTATCGCGTTCATCTGTTAACCGAATGGTTGGTGCTTCGAGCCCACCCGGGAGCGGTGATGTGAGATCTCAAATATAACGTAAAAAGCCAAAGTTTTTCCACAATACCTGACGACCATTTAATTTTTGGGCTTCCGTGGCGCAATAGTTAGCGCGTTCGGCTGTTACCCGAAAGGTTGGTGGTTCAGCCCATCCGGGAACGATGTTGTGAGGTCTCAGCTGTAACCCAAAATATAATGGTTTTTCCACCTGACGACCATTTAATTTTTGGGCTTCCGTGGCGCAATGGTTAGCGCGTTCGGCTGTTATCCGAAATGTTGGTGGCTCAAGCCCACCCGGGAACGTTGGTGTTAATTTTTATAAGTAACGTAAAAAGTCAAAGTTTTTCCACAATACCTGAAGACCATTTAATTTTTGGGCTTCCGTTGCGCAATGGTTATTGCGTTCATCTGTTAACCGAAAGGTTGGTGGTTCGAGCCCACCCGGGAGCGGTGTTGTGAGATCTCAAATGTAACGTAAAAAGCTAAAGTTTTTCCACAATACCTGACGATCATTTAATATTTGGGCTTCCGTGGCTCAATAAAATTCGCGTTCGGCTTTTAACCGATAGCGGGAGCGGTGTTGTGAGATCTCAAATGTAACGTAAAAAGCTAAAGTTTTTCCACAATACCTGACGACAATTTAATTTTTGGGCTTCCGTGGCTCAATGAAATTCGCGTTCGGCTTTTAACCGATAGTTTGGTGGTTCAAGCCCATCCGGGAGCGGTACTGTGTGGTCTCAGATGTAATGTAAAAAGTCAGAGTTTTTCCAAAATAGCTGACGAATATTTCATTTTTGGGCTTCCGTGGCTGAATGGTTAGCACGTTCGGCTGTTGACCGAGTGGTTGGTGGTTCGAGCCCACCCGGGAGCTGTGTTGTGAGATCTCTAATGTAACGTAAAAAGCCAAAGTTTTTCCACAATACCTGACGACCATTTAAGTTTTGGGCTTCGGTGGCGCAATGGTTAGCCCGTTCGACTGTTACCCGAAAGGTTGGTGGTTCAGCCCATCCGGGAACGGTGTTGTGAGGTCTGAGCTGTAACCCAAAATATAAAATTTTTTCCACCTGACGACCATTCAATTTTTGGGCTTCCGTGGCGCAATGGTTAGCGCGTTCGGTTGTTATCCGAAAGGTTGGTGGCTCAAGCCCACCCGGGAACGTAGGTGTTAATTTTTATAAGTAACGTAAAAAGTCAAAGTTTTTCCACCATACCTGAAGACCATTTAATTTTTGGGCTTCCGTTGCGCAATGGTTATCGCGTTCATCTGTTAACCGAAAGGTTGGTGGTTCGAGCCCACCCGGGAGCCGTGTTGTGTGATCTCAAGTGTAACGTAAAAAGCCAAAGTGTTTCCACAATACCTGAGGACCATATAATTTTTGGGCTTCCGTTGCGCAATGGTTATCGCGTTCATCTGTTAACCGAAAGGTTGGTGGTTCGAGCCCACCCGGGAGCCGTGTTGTGAGATATCAAATGTAACGTAAAAAGCCAAAGTGTTTCCACAATACCTGACGACCATTTAATTTTCGTGCTTCCGTGGCGCAATGGCTAGCGCGTTCGGCTGTTAACCGAAAGGCTGGTGGTTCGAGCCGATCCGGGAGCGGTGTTGTGAGGTCTCAGATTTAACGTAAAAAGTCAAAGTTTTTCCACAATACCTGAAGACCATTTAATTTTTGGGCTTCCGTTTTGCAATGGTTATCGCGTTCATCTGTTAACCGAATGGTTGGTGGTTCGAGCCCACCCGGGAGCTGTGTTGTGAGATCTCAAAAGTAACGTAAAAAGCCAAAGTTTTTCCACAATACCTGACGACCATTTAATTTTTGGGCTTCCGTGGCGCAATGGTTAGCGCGTTCGGCTGTTACCCGAAAGGTTGGTGGTTCAGCCCATCCGGGAACGGTGTTGTGAGGTCTCAGCTGTAACCCAAAATATAAAATTTTTTCCACCTGACGACCATTTAATTTTCGTGCTTCCGTGGCGCAATGGCTAGCGCGTTCATCTGTTAACCGAAAGGTTGGTGGTTCGAGCCCACCCGGGAGCCGTGTTGTGTGATCTCAAGTGTAACGTAAAAAGCCAAAGTGTTTCCACAATACCTGAGGACCATATAATTTTTGGGCTTCCGTTGCGCAATGGTTATCGCGTTCATCTGTTAACCGAAAGGTTGGTGGTTCGAGCCCACCCGGGAGCCGTGTTGTGAGATATCAAATGTAACGTAAAAAGCCAAAGTGTTTCCACAATACCTGACGACCATTTAATTTTCGTGCTTCCGTGGCGCAATGGCTAGCGCGTTCGGCTGTTAACCGAAAGGCTGGTGGTTCGAGCCGATCCGGGAGCGGTGTTGTGAGGTCTCAGATTTAACGTAAAAAGTCAAAGTTTTTCCACAATACCTGAAGACCATTTAATTTTTGGGCTTCCGTTTTGCAATGGTTATCGCGTTCATCTGTTAACCGAATGGTTGGTGGTTCGAGCCCACCCGGGAGCTGTGTTGTGAGATCTCAAAAGTAACGTAAAAAGCCAAAGTTTTTCCACAATACCTGACGACCATTTAATTTTTGGGCTTCCGTGGCGCAATGGTTAGCGCGTTCGGCTGTTACCCGAAAGGTTGGTGGTTCAGCCCATCCGGGAACGGTGTTGTGAGGTCTCAGCTGTAACCCAAAATATAAAATTTTTTCCACCTGACGACCATTTAATTTTCGTGCTTCCGTGGCGCAATGGCTAGCGCGTTCGGCTGTTAACCGAAAGGCTGGTGGTTCGAGCCGATCCGGGAGCGGTGTTGTGAGGTCTCAGATTTAACGTAAAAAGTCAAAGTTTTTCCACCATACCTGAAGACCATTTAATTTTTGGGCTTCCGTTGCGCAATGGTTATCGTGTTCATCTGTTAACCGAAAGGTTGGTGGTTCGAGCCCACCCGGGAGCGGTGTTGTGTGATCTCAAGTGTAACGTAAAAAGCCAAAGTGTTTCCACAGTACCTGACGAACATTTAATTTTTGGGCTTCAGTGGCGCAATGGTTAGCGCGTTCAGCTGTTAAACGAAATGTTGGTGGTTCCAGCCCACCCGGGAGTGGTGTTGTGAGGTCTCAGATGTAAAGTAAAAAGGCAGTGTTTTTCCTCAATACCTGACGACTATTTAATTTTTGGGCTTCCGTGGCGCAATAGTTAGCGCGTTCGGCTGTTACCCGAAAGGTTGGTGGTTCAGCCCATCCGGGAACGGTGTTGTGAGGTCTCAGCTGTAACCCAAAATATAAAATTTTTGGGCTTCCGTGGCGCAATAGTTAGCGCGTTCGGCTGTTACCCGAAAGGTTGGTGGTTCAGCCCATCCGGGAACGGTGTTGAGAGGTCTCAGCTGTAACCCAAAATATAAAATTTTTTCCACCTGACGACCATTTAATTTTTGGGCTTCCGTTGCGCATTGGTTAGCGCGTTCGGCTGTTATCCGAAAGGTTGGTGGCTCAAGCCCACCCGGGAACGTTGGTGTTAATTTTTATAAGCAACGTAAAAAGTCAAAGTTTTTCCACAATACCTGAAGACCATTTAGTTTTTGGGATTCCGTTTTGCAATGGTTATCGCGTTCATCTGTTAACCGAAAGGTTGGTGGTTCCAGCCCACCCGGGAGCCGTGTTGTGAGATATCAAATGTAACGTAAAAAGCCAAAGTGTTTCCACAATACCTGACGACCATTTAATTTTCGTGCTTCCGTGGCGCAATGGCTAGCGCGTTCGGCTGTTAACCGAAAGGCTGGTGGTTCGAGCCGATCCGGGAGCGGTGTTGTGAGGTCTCAGATTTAACGTAAAAAGTCAAAGTTTTTCCACAATACCTGAAGACCATTTAATTTTTGGGCTTCCGTTTTGCAATGGTTATCGCGTTCATCTGTTAACCGAATGGTTGGTGGTTCGAGCCCACCCGGGAGCTGTGTTGTGAGATCTCAAAAGTAACGTAAAAAGCCAAAGTTTTTCCACAATACCTGACGACCATTTAATTTTTGGGCTTCCGTGGCGCAATGGTTAGCGCGTTCGGCTGTTACCCGAAAGGTTGGTGGTTCAGCCCATCCGGGAACGGTGTTGTGAGGTCTCAGCTGTAACCCAAAATATAAAATTTTTTCCACCTGACGACCATTTAATTTTCGTGCTTCCGTGGCGCAATGGCTAGCGCGTTCGGCTGTTAACCGAAAGGCTGGTGGTTCGAGCCGATCCGGGAGCGGTGTTGTGAGGTCTCAGATTTAACGTAAAAAGTCAAAGTTTTTCCACCATACCTGAAGACCATTTAATTTTTGGGCTTCCGTTGCGCAATGGTTATCGTGTTCATCTGTTAACCGAAAGGTTGGTGGTTCGAGCCCACCCGGGAGCGGTGTTGTGTGATCTCAAGTGTAACGTAAAAAGCCAAAGTGTTTCCACAGTACCTGACGAACATTTAATTTTTGGGCTTCAGTGGCGCAATGGTTAGCGCGTTCAGCTGTTAAACGAAATGTTGGTGGTTCCAGCCCACCCGGGAGTGGTGTTGTGAGGTCTCAGATGTAAAGTAAAAAGGCAGTGTTTTTCCTCAATACCTGACGACTATTTAATTTTTGGGCTTCCGTGGCGCAATAGTTAGCGCGTTCGGCTGTTACCCGAAAGGTTGGTGGTTCAGCCCATCCGGGAACGGTGTTGTGAGGTCTCAGCTGTAACCCAAAATATAAAATTTTTGGGCTTCCGTGGCGCAATAGTTAGCGCGTTCGGCTGTTACCCGAAAGGTTGGTGGTTCAGCCCATCCGGGAACGGTGTTGAGAGGTCTCAGCTGTAACCCAAAATATAAAATTTTTTCCACCTGACGACCATTTAATTTTTGGGCTTCCGTTTTGCAATGGTTATCGCGTTCATCTGTTAACCGAAAGGTTGGTGGTTCGAGCCCACCCGGGAGCTGTGTTGTGAGATCTCAAATGTAACGTTAAAAGCTAAAGTTTTTCCAAAAGACCTGACGAACATTTCATTTTTGGGCTTCCGTGGCTGAATGGTTATCGCGTTCATCTGTTAACCGAAAGGTTGGTGGTTCGAGCCCACCCGGGAGCGGTGTTGTGAGATATCAAATGTAACGTAAAAAGCCAAAGTGTTTCCACAATACTTGACGACCATTTAATTTTCGGGCTTCCGTGGCGCCATTGTTAGCGCGTTCGGCTGTTAACCGAAAGGCTGGTGGTTCGAGCCCATCCGGTAGCGGTGTTGTGAGGTCTCAGATGTAACGTAAAAGTCAGAGTTTTTCCACAATACCTGACGAACATTTAATTTTTGGGCTTCCGTGGCTCAAAGAAATTCGCGTTCGGCTTTCAACCGATAGCTTCGTGGTTCAAGCCCATCCGGGAGCGGTGTTGTGAGATCTCAAATGTAACGTAAAAAGCTAAAGTTTTTCCACAATACCTGTGGACCATTTAAGTTTTGGGCTACCGTGGATCAATGAAATTCGCGTTCGGCTTTTAACCGATAGTTTGTTGGTTCAAGCCCATCCGGGAGCGGTATTGTGAGGTCTCAGATGTAACGTAAAAATCAGAGTTTTTCCAAAATACCTGACGAACATTTAATTTTTGGGCTTTCGTTGCGCAATGGTTATCGCGTTCATCTGTTAACCGAATGGTTGGTGGTTCGAGCCCACCCGGGAGCTGTGTTGTGAGATCTCAAATGTAACCCAAAATATAAAATTTTTTCCACCTGGCGACCATTTAATTTTTGGGCTTCCGTTGCGCAATAGTTAGCGCGTTCGGCTGTTATCCGAAAGGTTGGTGGCTCAAGCCCACCCGGGAACGTTGGTGTTAATTTTTATAAGCAACGTAAAAAGTCAAAGTTTTTCCACAATACCTGAAGACCATTTAATTTTTGGGCTTCCGTGGCTGAATGGTTATCGCGTTCATCTGTTAACCGAAAGGTTGGTGGTTCGAGCCCACCCGGGAGCGGTGTTGTGAGATATCAAACGTAAAAAGCCAAAGTGTTTCCACAATACCTGACGACCATTTAATTTTCGGGCTTCCGTGGCGCAATTGTTAGCGCGTTCGGCTGTTAACCGAAAGGCTGGTGGTTCGAGCCCATCCGGGAGCGGTGTTGTTAGGTCTCAGATGTAACGTAAAAAGTCAGAGTTTTTCCACAATACCTGACGAACATTTAATTTTTGGGCTTCCGTGGCTCAATGAAATTCGCGTTCGGCTTTAAAGCGATAGTTTGGTGGTTCAAGCACATCCGGGAGCGTGTTGTGAGGTCTCAGATGTAACGTAAAAATCAGAGTTTTTCCACAATACCTGAAGACCATTTAATTTTTGGGCTTTCGTTGCGCAATGGTTATCGCGTTCATCTGTTAACCGAATGGTTGGTGGTTCGAGCCCACCCGGGAGCTGTGTTGTGAGATCTCAAATGTAACCCAAAATATAAAATTTTTTCCACCTGGCGACCATTTAATTTTTGGGCTTCCGTTGCGCAATGGTTAGCGCGTTCGGCTGTTATCCGAAAGGTTGGTGGCTCAAGCCCACCCGGGAACGTTGGTGTTAATTTTTATAAGCAACGTAAAAAGTCAAAGTTTTTCCACAATACCTGAAGACCATTTCATTTTTGGGCTTCCGTGGCTGAATGGTTATCGCGTTCATCTGTTAACCGAAAGGTTGGTGGTTCGAGCCCACCCGGGAGCGGTGTTGTGAGATATCAAACGTAAAAAGCCAAAGTGTTTCCACAATACCTGACGACCATTTAATTTTCGGGCTTCCGTGGCGCAATTGTTAGCGCGTTCGGCTGTTAACCGAAAGGCTGGTGGTTCGAGCCCATCCGGGAGCGGTGTTGTTAGGTCTCAGATGTAACGTAAAAAGTCAGAGTTTTTCCACAATACCTGACGAACATTTAATTTTTGGGCTTCCGTGGCTCAATGAAATTCGCGTTCGGCTTTAAAGCGATAGTTTGGTGGTTCAAGCACATCCGGGAGCGTGTTGTGAGGTCTCAGATGTAACGTAAAAATCAGAGTTTTTCCACAATACCTGAAGACCATTTAATTTTTGGGCTTTCGTTGCGCAATGGTTATCGCGTTCATCTGTTAACCGAATGGTTGGTGGTTCGAGCCCACCCGGGAGCTGTGTTGTGAGATCTCAAATGTAACCCAAAATATAAAATTTTTTCCACCTGGCGACCATTTAATTTTTGGGCTTCCGTTGCGCAATGGTTAGCGCGTTCGGCTGTTATCCGAAAGGTTGGTGGCTCAAGCCCACCCGGGAACGTTGGTGTTAATTTTTATAAGCAACGTAAAAAGTCAAAGTTTTTCCACAATACCTGAAGACCATTTCATTTTTGGGCTTCCGTGGCTGAATGGTTATCGCGTTCATCTGTTAACCGAAAGGTTGGTGGTTCGAGCCCACCCGGGAGCGGTGTTGTGAGATATCAAACGTAAAAAGCCAAAGTGTTTCCACAATACCTGACGACCATTTAATTTTCGGGCTTCCGTGGCGCAATTGTTAGCGCGTTCGGCTGTTAACCGAAAGGCTGGTGGTTCGAGCCCATCCGGGAGCGGTGTTGTTAGGTCTCAGATGTAACGTAAAAAGTCAGAGTTTTTCCACAATACCTGACGAACATTTAATTTTTGGGCTTCCGTGGCTCAATGAAATTCGCGTTCGGCTTTAAAGCGATAGTTTGGTGGTTCAAGCACATCCGGGAGCGTGTTGTGAGGTCTCAGATGTAACGTAAAAATCAGAGTTTTTCCACAATACCTGAAGACCATTTAATTTTTGGGCTTTCGTTGCGCAATGGTTATCGCGTTCATCTGTTAACCGAATGGTTGGTGGTTCGAGCCCACCCGGGAGCTGTGTTGTGAGATCTCAAATGTAACCCAAAATATAAAATTTTTTCCACCTGGCGACCATTTAATTTTTGGGCTTCCGTTGCGCAATGGTTAGCGCGTTCGGCTGTTATCCGAAAGGTTGGTGGCTCAAGCCCACCCGGGAACGTTGGTGTTAATTTTTATAAGCAACGTAAAAAGTCAAAGTTTTTCCACAATACCTGAAGACCATTTCATTTTTGGGCTTCCGTGGCTGAATGGTTAGCACGTTCGGCTGTTAACCGAATGGTTGGTGGTTCGAGCCCATCCGGGAGCGGTGTTGTGAGGTCTCAAATGTAACGTAAAAAGCCAAAGTGTTTCCACAATACCTGACGACCGTTTAATCTTTGGGCTTCCATGGCGCAATGGTTAGCGCGTTCGGCTGTTAACCGAAAGGTTGGTGGTTCGAGCCCATCCGGGAGCAGTGTTGTGAGGTCTCAAATGTAACGTAAAAAGCCAAAGTGTTTCCACAATACCTGACGACCATTTAATTTTTGGGCTTCCGTGGCGCAATGGTTAGCGCGTTCGGCTGTTACCCGAAAGGTTGGTGGTTCAGCCCATCCGGGAACGGTGTTGTGAGGTCTCAGCTGTAACCCAAAATATAAAATTTTTTCCACCTGAAGACCATTTAATTTTTGGGCTTCCGTTGCGCAATGGTTATGGCGTTCATCTGTTAACCGAAAGGTTGGTGGTTCGAGCCCACCCGGGAGCGGTGTTGTGAGATCTCAAGTGTAACGTAAAAAGCCAAAGTGTTTCCACAATACCTGAAGACCATATAATTTTTGGGCTTCCGTTGCGCAATGGTTATCGCGTTCATCTGTTAACCGAAAGGTTGGTGTTTCGAGCCCACCCAGGAGCGGTGTTGTGAGATCTCAAATGTAACGTAAAAAGCCAAAGTTTTTCCACAATACCTGACAACATTTTATATTCTAAGCCTCCGTGGCGCAATGCTCAGTGTGTTCGGCTGTTAACCGAGAGGTTGGTGGTTCGAGCCCATCCGGTAGCTGTGTTGTGAGGTCTCAGATGTGACGTAAAAAGTCAACGTTTTTCCACAATACCTGAAGACCACTTAATTTTTGGGCTTCCGTTGCGCAATGGTTATCGCGTTCATCTGTGAACCGAAAGGTTGGTGGTTCGAGCACACCCGGGAGCGGTGTTGTGAGATCTCAAATGTAACGTAAAAAACCAAAGTGTTTCCACAATACCTGACGACCATTTAATTTTCGGGCTTCCGTGGCACAATGGTTAGCGCGTTCGGCTGTTAACCGAAAGGTTGGTGGTTCGAGCACATCCGGGAGCGGTGTTGTGAGGTCTCAGATGTAACGTAAAAATCAGAGTTTTTCCAAAATACCTGACGAACATTTAATTTTTGGGCTTCCGTGGCTCAATGAAATTGCGTTCGGCTTTTAACCGATAGCGGGAGCGGTGTTGTGAGATCTCAAATGTAACGTAAAAAGCTAAAGTTTTTCCACAATACCTGACGACCATTTAATTTTTGGGCTTCCGTGGCTCAATGAAATTCGCGTTCGGCTTTCAACCGATAGTTTGGTGGTTCAAGCCCGTCTGGGTGCGGTATTGTGAGGTCTCAGATGTAATGTAAAAAGTCAGAGTTTTTCCAAAATACCTGACGAACATTTCATTTTTGGGCTTTCGTGGCACGTTCGGCTGTTAACCGAATGGTTGGTGGTTCGAGCCCACCCGGGAGCGGTGTTGTGAGATCTCAAATGTAACGTAAAAAGCCAAAGTTTTTCCACAATACCAGACAACATTTTATGTTCTAAGCTTCCGTGGCGCAATGCTTAGTGTGTTCGGCTGTTAACCGAAAGGTTGGTGGTTCGAGCCCATCCGGGAGCGGTGTTGTGAGGTCTCAAATGTAACGTAAAAAGCCAAAGTGTTTCTACAATACCTGACGACCATTTAATTTTTGGGCTTCCATGGCGCAATGGTAAGCGCGTTCGGCTGTTAACCGAAAGGTTGGTGGTTCGAGCCCATCCGGGAGCGGTGTTGTGAGGTCTCAAATGTGACGTAAAAAGCCAAAGTTTTTCCACAATACCTGACGACCATTTAATTTTTGGGCTTCCGTGGCGCAATGGTTAGCGCGTTCGGCTGTTAACCGAAAGGTTGGTGGTTCGAGCCCATCCGGGAGCGGTGTTGTGAGGTCTCAGGTGTAACGTAAAAAGTCAGAGTTTTTCCACAATACCTGACGAACACTTAATTTTTGGGCTTCCGTGGCTCAATGAAATTCGCGTTCGGCTTTTAACCGATAGTTTGGTGGTTCAAGCCCATCCGGGAGCGGTATTGTGAGGTCTCAGATGTAATGTAAAAAGTCAGAGTTTTTCCAAAATACCTGACGAACATTTCATTTTTGGGCTTCCGTGGCGCAATGGTTATCGCGTTCATCTGTTAACCGAAAGGTTGGTGGTTCGAGCCCACCCGGGAGCGGTGTTGTGAGATCTCAAGTGTAACGTAAAAAGCCAAAGTGTTTCCACAATACCTGAAGACCATTTGATTTTTGGGCTTCCATGGCGCAATGGTTAGCGCGTTCGGCTGTTAACCGAAAGGTTGGTGGTTCGAGCCCATCCGGGAGCGGTGTTGTGAGATCTCAAATGTAACGTAAAAAGCCAAAGTTTTTCCACAATACCTGACAACATTTTATAATCTAAGCCTCCGTGGCGCAATGCTCAGTGTGTTCGGCTGTTAACCGAGAGGTTGGTGGTTCGAGCCCATCCGGTAGCTGTGTTGTGAGGTCTCAGATGTGACGTAAAAAGTCAACGTTTTTCCACAATACCTGAAGACCACTTAATTTTTGGGCTTCCGTTGCGCAATGGTTATCGCGTTCATCTGTGAACCGAAAGTTTGGTGGTTCAAGCACACCCGGGAGCGGTGTTGTGAGATCTCAAATGTAACGTAAAAAACCAAAGTGTTTCCACAATACCTGACGACCATTTAATTTTCGGGCTTCCGTGGCACAATGGTTAGCGCGTTCGGCTGTTAACCGAAAGGTTGGTGGTTCGAGCCCATCCGGGAGCGGTGTTGTGAGGTCTCAGATGTAACGTAAAAAGTCAGACTTTTTTAAAATACCTGACGAACATTTAAGTTTTGGGCTACCGTGGCTCAATGAAATTCGCGTTCGGCTTTTAACCGATAGATTGTTGGTTCAAGCCCATCCGGGAGCGGTATTGTGAGGTCTCAGATGTAACGTAAAAATCAGAGTTTTTCCACAATACCTGAAGACCATTTAATTTTTGGGCTTCCGTTGCGCAATGGTTATCGCGTTCATCTGTTAACCGAATGGTTGGTGGTTCGAGCCCACCCGGGAGCTGTGTTGTGAGATCTCAAATGTAACCCAAAATATAAAATTTTTTCCACCTGACGCCCATTTAATTTTTGGGCTTCCGTTGCGCAATGGTTAGCGCGTTCGGCTGTTATCCGAAAGGTTGGTGGCTCAAGCCCACCCGGGAACGTTGGTGTTAATTTTTATAAGCAACGTAAAAAGTCAAAGTTTTTCCACAATACCTGAAGACCATTTCATTTTTGGGCTTCCGTGGCTGAATGGTTATCGCGTTCATCTGTTAACCGAAAGGTTGGTGGTTCGAGCCCACCCGGGAGCGGTGTTGTGAGATATCAAACGTAACGTAAAAAGCCAAAGTGTTTCCACAATACCTGACGACCATTTAATTTTCGGGCTTCCGTGGCGCAATTGTTAGCGCGTTCGGCTGTTAACCGAAAGGCTGGTGGTTCGAGCCCATCCGGGAGCGGTGTTGTTAGGTCTCAGATGTAACGTATAAAGTCAGAGTTTTTCCACAATACCTGACGAACATTTAATTTTTGGGCTTCCGTGGCTCAATGAAATTCGCGTTCGGCTTTAAAGCGATAGTTTGGTGGTTCAAGCACATCCGGGAGCGTGTTGTGAGATCTCAAATGTAACGTAAAAAGCTAAAGTTTTTCCAAAAGTCCTGACGAACATTTCATTTTTGGGCTTCCGTGGCTGAATGGTTAGCACGTTCGGCTGTTAACCGAATGGTTGGTGGTTCGAGCCCATCCGGGAGCGGTGTTGTGAGGTCTCAAATGTAACGTAAAAAGCCAAAGTGTTTCCACAATACCTGACGACCGTTTAATCTTTGGGCTTCCATGGCGCAATGGTTAGCGCGTTCGGCTGTTAACCGAAAGGTTGGTGGTTCGAGCCCATCCGGGAGCGGTGTTGTGAGGTCTCAAATGTAACGTAAAAAGCCAAAGTGTTTCCACAATAACTGACGACCATTTAATTTTTGGGCTTCCGTGGCGCAATGGTTAGCGCGTTCGGCTGTTACCCGAAAGGTTGGTGGTTCAGCCCATCCGGGAACGGTGTTGTGAGGTCTCAGCTGTAACCCAAAATATAAAATTTTTTCCACCTGAAGACCATTTAATTTTTGGGCTTCCGTTGCGCAATGGTTATGGCGTTCATCTGTTAACCGAAAGGTTGGTGGTTCGAGCCCACCCGGGAGCGGTGTTGTGAGATCTCAAGTGTAACGTAAAAAGCCAAAGTGTTTCCACAATACCTGAAGACCATATATTTTTTGGGCTTCCGTTGCGCAATGGTTATCGCGTTCATCTGTTAACCGAAAGGTTGGTGTTTCGAGCCCACCCAGGAGCGGTGTTGTGAGATCTCAAATGTAACGTAAAAAGCCAAATTTTTTCCACAATACCTGACAACATCTTATATTCTAAGCCTCCGTGGCGCAATGCTCAGTGTGTTCGGCTGTTAACCGAGAGGTTGGTGGTTCGAGCCCATCCGGTAGCTGTGTTGTGAGGTCTCAGATGTGACGTAAAAAGTCAACGTTTTTCCACAATACCTGAAGACCACTTAATTTTTGGGCTTCCGTGGCACAATGGTTAGCGCGTTCGGCTGTTAACCGAAAGGTTGGTGGTTCGAGCCCATCCGGGAGCGGTGTTGTGAGGTCTCAGATGTAACGTAAAAAGTCAGAGTTTTTTACAATACCTGACGAACATTTAATTTTTGGGCTTCCGTGGCTCAATGAAATTGCTTTCGGCTTTTAACCGATAGCGGGAGCGGTGTTGTGAGATCTCAAATGTGACGCAAAAAGCTAAAGTTTTTCCACAATACCTGACGACCATTTAATTTTTGGGCTTCCGTGGCTCAATGAAATTCGCGTTCGGCTTTCAACCGATAGTTTGGTGGTTCAAGCCCTTCTGGGTGCGGTATTGTGAGGTCTCAGATGTAATGTAAAAAGTCAGAGTTTTTCCAAAATACCTGACGAACATTTCATTTTTGGGCTTCCGTGGCACGTTCGGCTGTTAACCGAATGGTTGGTGGTTCGAGCCCACCCGGGAGCGGTGTTGTGAGATCTCAAATGTAACGTAAAAAGCCAAAGTTTTTCCATAATACCAGACAACATTTTATATTCTAAGCTTCCGTGGCGCAATGCTTAGTGTGTTCGGCTGTTAACCGAAAGGTTGGTGGTTCGAGCCCATCCGGGAGCGGTGTTGTGAGGTCTCAAATGTAACGTAAAAAGCCAACGTGTTTCCACAATACCTGACGACCATTTAATTTTTGGGCTTCCATGGCGCAATGGTTAGCGCGTTCGGCTGTTAACCGAAAGGTTGGTGGTTCGAGCCCATCCGGGAGCGGTGTTGTGAGGTCTCAAATGTGACGTAACAAGCCAAAGTGTTTCCACAATACCTGACGACCATTTAATTTTTGGGCTTCCGTGGCGCAATGGTTAGCGCGTTCGGCTGTTAACCGAAAGGTTGGCGGTTCGAGCCCATCCGGGAGCGGTGTTGTGAGGTCTCAGATGTAACGTAAAAAGTCAGAGTTTTTCCACAATACCTGACGAACACTTAATTTTTGGGCTTCCGTGGCTCAATGAAATTCGCGTTCGGCTTTTAACCGATAGTTTGGTGGTTCAAGCCCATCCGGGAGCGGTATTGTGAGGTCTCAGATGTAATGTAAAAAGTCAGAGTTTTTCCAAAATACCTGACGAACATTTCATTTTTGGGATTCCGTGGCGCAATGGTTATCGCGTTCATCTGTTAACCGAAAGGTTGGTGGTTCGAGCCCACCCGGGAGCGGTGTTGTGAGATCTCAAGTGTAACGTAAAAAGCCAAAGTGTTTCCACAATACCTGAAGACTATTTAATTTTTGGGCTTCCATGGCGCAATGGTTAGCGCGTTCGGCAGTTAACCGAAAGGTTGGTGGTTCGAGCCCATCCGGGAGCGGTGTTGTGAGGTCTCAAATGTAACGTAAAAAGCCCAAGTGTTTCCACAATACCTGAAGACCATATAATTTTTGGGCTTCCGTTGCGCAATAGTTATCGCGTTCATCTGTTAACCGAAAGGTTGGTGTTTCGAGCCCACCCAGGAGCGGTGTTGTGAGATCTCAAATGTAACGTAAAAAGCCAAAGTTTTTCCACAATACCTGACAACATTTTATATTCTAAGCCTCCGTGGCGCAATGCTCAGTGTGTTCGGCTGTTAACCGAGAGGTTGGTGGTTCGAGCCCATCCGGTAGCTGTGTTGTGAGGTCTCAGATGTGACGTAAAAAGTCAACGTTTTTCCACAATACGTGAAGACCACTTAATTTTTGGGCTTCCGTTGCGCAATGGTTATCGCGTTAATCTGTGAACCGAAAGGTTGGTGGTTCAAGCACACCCGGGAGCGGTGTTGTGAGATCTCAAATGTAACGTAAACAAGTTGGGAAAGCCAAAATATTACCTCTCCGAGTGGAGATGACTATCACTACCCCATAAACAACCTAAATATATGCATCTATCGCTTTTTTTAATTCTTTGCAAGTGCAGGAATTCAATTTTAAAATAGTCAATTGTTCAAGCCTTTTCAATATCTCTCAATTGCTGTGGAAACTCTAATCTCTCGCTATACCTCAACCGTATTCTTAGTCTACCAGTATGATTTGTAACATTTGTCCATATCAAAGCTGAATCATACCTCGCCACACAAAAAGCAAATGTCCCCAAAACATGGAAGCCACAACCCAATCACACATAAGCTAGGCTCGTACTTGTTCATCGCCTTCGATTATTTCACTAATATTAGCATTATCATTTTGTACATTATTGGGTTCCTCATTAATAGATATGCCTACGCTTACGGTACTTTCAATAGAGCTTTTATTTAATGCGTCATCTTTCGCAGAATCATGGCCAACTGGCCTCGCGGTAGGACCAACATTGGGTGTGCTAGAACCTGTTCCCGAAACAGCCTTTTTTTCAGCTGCTAACACTCTTCTCCTTTCATTTTCTCGTTTCCTAAATTCAGGATCTAACCTTTTTGCCCTCATTCTTTCCCTTGCTTTACGTTTCCTGATTTCCTCTTTACTTAAATTATTATCCTCCTCCATTTTATTATTCAGTTAAATACTCACAAAAATCCGCAAAAGCAATCCCCTTGCAAGACTCTGTAACGTTTGAAATATTATTTTCCGAAGAAAGTTATTACAGAAGATTGAATTATGAAGCACTACCTTTCAAATTCAAATAAAGAATGATAAAAGTGCGAAAATAAGGTCTTTCACAAATAGGGGGCGTATAATGTAAACATTTTTTTTTATATTTAAAAAATATTCTTAGATAAGATTGTCAAATACTTTTTTCGCCGTTGAATTTTTTTTAACACCAGCTTGTAATCTAACTGGGAGTAAGATGAAAGGAGTAGAAGCTTATCTGTCTTAGGAAATATGAAATTTTATCTTAACAGTTCGTTAAATCATAAGTTTATAACGAAAAAACGCGGAAGGGGAAAACGAGCAGACAACAACGATTTTTGGCGGTAGAAATTTAAGAGCGCCATCTGTCGTCCGTGCCAAAGTTGAACTTCCACTCGAAAGGCAATGGGAAAGTGGATAAAATAATGCCATCAGCTATTTAACTGCGTCAATATATTTAACGACTTGACCCATGACATGCCCATAACACTGGCTTCTATGAATCCTATTTATTCTTGGATGCTAGGAAACTTGGTAGACGTAACAGTCTGTACCAAGTACCCAAGCATCCTTCAATAAACGCCTGGCAACATTGTGGTACGCATGGTACAACTAAAAAATAGGATGTGTATTTATCTTTCGACTCACTCCAAGCCTTTAAGCCCTCAATACAGAGGATTTGAAACACTATCGTAATTCCTAGTGTCTCGAATCTCTACGTTCCTGTCCATAAAAAAGTGACATAAAAAAACCAATTGCCAATATTTATTTATTTTTTATGTTATATTCTTTATGAAAATACTTTAAGCCAGCAGTATTACTTTACTTGAAGTGCATAACCGCCCCAATGAGGAAGAGACGTACTTCTTACCAAGCCAAACCAAACCTAACCGAACAGTAACGTTTTGGAATAGGAATATTATTTGAGAAGTCAATGAAGATAAACATCAATATTTTGGAAAAGGCGTAACAATGTTAAATGATTTATAAAATATTACTAACCTAACCCGGTTTTGAACGAAAACGTTTTTTTTTGGAAGAAATTGTTTTTGTTAAATGCTTAACCCGAGTCCAATTTTCGCTTTTTCTGTATACTATTATATTATATATTTTGAAAACACGGTGTTGAAAACTTCCTGAGGTCGTTTTTTATTATCATCTTGTTACATAGTTGTCAAATATAGTGGCGCTTCCTAGGCAGTACGAATGTATTGAAAACGTTAGGACTTTTGAGGTCGCTTAATTCGATAAATAGCTTCGTTTGAATTGTAAATACGAAACCCGCGGTTGGGCTAAATTCATTAGAAACTTTGGCGGGATTCGGTCTAACGGAATTCTACGCAATGGAAATATACCTATTTAAACAAATCTAGCCGACCTGTTGGAAATGTTCTATTATTAAAGCCAAGAAAGCTTATTTATTTTTCATGTCGTACCATCACTTTAAACATATATTTTGCTCAAAATTTGAGTAAAGAAGTCCTTTTCTCAATATAAAATGAAAACCATTATGGGTTTCATTATGAATAAACCACCTTGTGGTAAAATATACCTCCACTTTTTAATTGTTTTTCTAAAATATAATTCTTCATAAAATAATGATTTAAAAAATTGAAACCTCATACCAAAGTATTAAAAACATGTTACATTAAATAACACCCGGCAAACGTTGATGTTTAGCTTAGTGTTAAGATTATTCTGTGTTTACCTCTTAAACGTGATAAAATAAGAAGTGTTTCTATTTGCAACACATTTTAAGGATCCTTATAGAGAAACAGAGATGTAATTAGACATCTACATTGAAGCAATAAACATTACCTCACACCAATGTTTAACTTTATAACATGTTCATATGTTGCAAACTTAAACACTTTTTTCTGTGTAAGAAAGAAATTCTTTCTAATTATGTTTAAGTGATAAAATAATGACTACTTCATAATAATAACCATGTGAAATGCTTTAAGATTACAAATTTTCTGAGTCATGGACAATCGTCAATAAGCTCAAGAACCAAAAAACGAGTACTATCAGATTGCTCTAAAATGGTTACAATGGACATTCGACCCTTCAGATCAATCCAAGGTGAAGGTTTTCGCATATTAGCAAATTCACTAATATCTGTTGGTGCTCAGCATGGAAATATCGACGCGTCGTTAGTACTTCCAAACCCACCTACAGTTAGCAGAAACTGCGAGGATCTCTACCGTAAAGTGAAGAAGAAACTAATTATGGATTTGGATTCAGTTAAATCTATAGCACTCACAACAGACGGCTGGACAGACAGTTTCAGAATGGTGTAGTACATTTCTGTAACGGTTCATTTTTACCAGGAAGACTTTAGACTTTAGTGCAAAGTTTTAGGTACAAGAGAAATTGATAAAAAAAATCAGGCGATAATATCCGTGAGCTTGTTTTATTAGAGGTATTGAAAGAATTTGAATTAGAGAACAAGGATATTTATTTTGTTTCCGACGGTGCTGCCAATATGGTGTCAGATTTGAGAAAGTATCCATGGTTTTGGTGCGCCGCACACCAATTAAACCTGATTTTGGACCACGTAACCTACTTCAAAAAGTCTGGATTGCAAAGAAAGTTGGTGAAAACTCTGAAACAAGAAGTGTGTACTCGATGGAATTCGCGGTTGGAAATGATTGAGTCCGTTTACGAGGCGAAAGACCAAATTAGAAAATTATTGTCAGAACGAGGAGAGGAGAGACTTTTTTTCCAAATAGACATGGAAATGTTAAAATCCACCATCAAGATACTGGAATGTTACAGATCTTGCAGTAATGATCTTTGTCAGGAAAAAAAACCTACTTTGCACCTTGTTATTCCATGGCTGGACAGACTCAAAAAAGAAGATGATCATCCAGAAATTAAAAAGGTATAGTTCTTTTCCAAAAATTGGTGTTTTAAGAACTTCACGTACAGTAAAACGAAACACTTGTTATAATTGTATTTCGTAGTGCAAAGAGCTACTCTTTGCAGAGCTTCAAAAGTTCACGATCAACAAGTACCATAAAATGGCAGTTTTCTTAAACCCTAAAATGAAACTAATGAAATCAATTCCTGAAGAGCAGCGATCTAGTGTGATCAGTTATATTCGTGGTGAACTGGAGCAGGATACTACACTTAATGAAGATGATGATGATGATTGCTCTGACTCGCAGCCACTTTCAAAAATAGCAACTAACAATCATTTAATTTCTGAGCTTCCGTGGCTCAGTGGATAGTGCGTTCGGCTGTTAACCGAAAGGTTGGTGGTTCGAGTCCACCCGGGAGCGGTGTTGTGAGATCTCAAATGTAACGTAAAAAGCCAAAGTTTTTCCACAATACCTGAAGACCATTTAATTTTTGGGTTTCCGTTGCGCAATGGTTTTCGCGTTCACCTGTTAACCGAAAGGTTGGTGGTTCGAGCCCATCCGGGAGCGGTGTTGTGAGATCTCAAATGTAACGTAAAAAGCCGAAGTGTTTCCACAATACCTGACGACCATTTAATTTTTGGGCTTCCGTGGCGCAATGGTTAGCGCGTTCGGCTGTTAACCGAAAGGTTGGTGGTTCGAGCCCATCCGGGAGCGGTGTTGTGAGGTGTCAGATGTAACGTAAAAAGCTAAAGTTTTTCCACAATACCTGACGTCCATTTAATTTCTGGGCTTCCGTGGCTCAATGAAATTCGCGTTCGGCTTTTAACCGATAGTTTGGTGGTTCAAGCCCATCCGGGAGCGGTGTTGTGAGATCTCAAATGTAACGTTAAAAGCCAATGTTTTTCCACAATACCTGACGACCATTTAATTTGTGGGCTTCTGTGGCGCAAGGTTTAGCACGTTCGGCTTTTAACCGAAAGGTTGGTGGTGCGAGCCCATCCGGGAGCGGTGTTGTGAGGTCTCATATGTGACGTAAAAAGTCAAAGTTTTTCCAAAATACATGTAGACCATTTAATTTTTGGGCTTCCGTGGCGCAATGTTTAGCGCGATCGGCTGTTACCCGAAAGGTTGGTGGTTCGAGCCCATCCGGGAGCGGTGTTGTGAGGTGTCAGCTGTAACCCAAAATATAAAAGTTTTTCCACAGTATATGACGACCATTTAATTTTTGGGATTCTGTGATGCAATGGTTAGCGCGTTCGGCTGTTATCCGAAAGGCTGGTGGTTCGAGCCCATCCGGGAGCGGTGTTGTGAGGTGTTGTGAGGTGTCAGCTGTAACCCAAAATATAAAAGTTTTTCCACAGTATATGACGACATTTAATTTTTGGGCTTCCGTGGCGCAATGGTTAGCGCGTTCGGCTGTTACCCGAAAGGTTGGTGGTTCGAGCCCATCCGGGAGCGGTGTTGTGAGGTGTCAGCTGTAACCCAAAATATAAAAGTTTTTCCACAGTACCTGACGACCATTTAATTTTTGGGCTTCCGTGGCTCAATGAAATTCGCCTTCGGCTTTTAACCGATAGTTTGGTGGTTCAAGCCCATCCGGGAGCGGTGTTGTGAGATCTCAAATGTAACGTAAAAAGCTAAAGTTTTTCCACAATACCTGACGACCATTTAAGTTGTAGGCTTCTGTGGCGCAATGCTTAGTGCGTTCGGCTTTTAACCGAAAGGTTGGTGGTTCGAGCCCATCCGGGAGCGGTGTTGTGAGGTGTCAGCTGTAACCTAGAATATTAAAGTTTTTCCACAAAACCTGAAGACCATTTAATTTCTGGGATTCCGTGGTTCAATGGTTAGCGCGTTCGGCTGTTATCCGAAAGGTTGTTGGCTCAAGCCCACCCGGGAACGTTGGTGTTTAGTTTTATAAGTAACGTAAAAAGTCAAAGTTTTTCCACAATACCTGAAGACCATTTAATTTTTGGGCTTCCGTTGCGCAATGGTTATCGCGTTCATCTGTTAACCGAAAGGTTGTTTGTTCGAGCGCACCCGGGAGTGGTGCTGTGAGGTTTCAGATGTTACGTAAAAAGTCAGAGTTTTTCCACAATACCTGAAGACTATTTAATTTTTGGGCTTCCGTGGCGCAATGGTTTGCGCGTTCATCTGTTAACTGAAAGGTTGGTGGTTCGAGCCGAACCGGAAGCGGTGTTGTGAGGTGTCAGATGTAACCCAAAATATAAAAGTTTTTCCACAATACCTGACGACAATTTAATTTTTGGGCTTTTGTGGTGCAATGGTTAGCGCATTCGGCTGTTATCTTAAAGGTTGGTGGCTCAAGCCCACGCGGGAACGTTGGTGTTAAGTTTTATAAGTAACGTAAAAAGTCAAAGTTTTTCCACAATACCTGACAACATTTTAAATTCTAAGCCTCCGTGGCGCAATGCTTAGTGCGTTCGGCTTTTAACCGAAAGGTTGGTGGTTCGAGCCCATCCGGGAGCGTTGTTGTGAGGTCGCAGATGTGACGTAAAAAGTCAAAGTTTTTCCAAAATACCTGACAACAATTAGGTTTCTGAGCTTCCGTGGCTCAATGGTTAGCGCAATCGGCTTTTATCCGAAAGGTTGGTGGCTCAAGCCCACCCGGGAACGTTGATGTTAAGTTTTAATGGTCGTCAGGTATGTTGGAAAAACTTTGACTTTTTACGTCACATCTGAGACCTCAAAACACCGCTCCCGGGTTGGCTCGAACCACCAACTATTCGGTTAACAGCCGGACGTGCTAACCATTGAGCCACGGAAGCCCAAAAATTAAATGTTCGTCAGGTATTTTGGAAAAACTCTGATTTTTACGTTACATCTGAGACCTCACAATACCGCTCCCGGATGGGCTTGAACCAACAAACTATCGGTTAAAAGCCGAACGCGAATTTCATTGAACCACGGAAGCCCAAAAATTAAATGGTCGTCACGTATTGTGGAAAAACTTTACCTTTTTACGTTACATTTGAGATCTTACAACACCTCTCCCGGATGGGCTTGAACCACCAAACTATCGGTTAAAAGCTGAACGCGATTTTCACTGAGCCTAGGAAGCCCAAAAATTAAATGTTCGTCAGGTATTGTGGAAAAACTCTGACTTTTTACGTTACATCTGAGACCTCACAATACCGCTCCCGGATGGGCTTGAACCACCAAACTATCGGTTTAAAGCCGAACGCGAATTTCATGGAGCCACGGAAGCCCAAAAATTAAATGTTCGTCAGCTATTGTGGAAAAACTCTGACTTTTTACGTTACATCTGAGACCTCACAACACCGCTCCCGGATTGGCCCTAACCACCAACCTTTCGGTTAACAGCCGAACGCGCTAACCATTACGCCATGGAAGCCCAAAAATTAAATGGGCGTCAGGTATTGTGGAAACACTTTGGCTTTTTACGTAAAATTTGAGATCTCACAACACCGCTCCCGGGTGGGCTCAAACCACCAACCTTTCGGTTAACAGATGAACGCGATAACCATTGAGCCACGGAAGCCCAAAAATTAAATGGTCTTCAGGTATTCTGGAAAATTTTTGACTTTTTACGTTACTTATAAAACTTAACACCAACGTTCCCGGGTGGGCTCGAACCACCAACCTTTCGGGTAATAGCCGAACGCGCTAACCATTGCGCCACGGAAGCCCGAAAATTAAATGGTCGTCAGGTATGTTGGAAAAACTTTGGCTTTTTACGTTACATTTGAGATTTCAAAACACCGCTCCCGGGTTGGCTCGAACCACCAACCATTCGGTTAACAGCCGAACGTGCTAACCATTGAGCCACGGATGCCCAAAAATTAAATGTTCGTCAGGTATTTTGGAAAAACTCTGATTTTAACGTTACATCTGAGACCTCACAATACCGCTCCCGGATGGGCTTGAACCAACAAACTATCGGTTGAAAGCCGAACGCGAATTTCATTGAACCACGAAAGCCCAAAAATTAAATGGTCGTCAGGTATTGTGGAAAAACTTTAGCTTTTTACGTTACATTTGAGATCTCACGACACCGCTCCCGGATTGGCTTGAACCACCAAACTATCGGTTAAAAGCCGAACGCGAATTTCTTTGAGCCACGGAAGCCCAAAAATTAAAAGATTCGTCAGGTATTGTGGAAAAACTCTAACTTTTTACGTTACATTTGAGATCTCACAACACCGCTCCCGGGTGGGCTCAAACCACCAACCTTTCGGTTAACAGATGAACGCGATAACCATTGAGCCACGGAAGCCCAAAAATTAAATGGTCTTCAGGTATTCTGGAAAATTTTTGACTTTTTACGTTACTTATAAAACTTAACACCAACGTTCCCGGGTGGGCTCGAACCACCAACCTTTCGGGTAATAACCGAACGCGCTAACCATTGCGCCACGGAAGCCCGAAAATTAAATGGTCGTCAGGTATGTTGGAAAAACTTTGGCTTTTTACGTTACATTTGAGATTTCAAAACACCGCTCCCGGGTTGGCTCGAACCACCAACCATTCGGTTAACAGCCGAACGTGCTAACCATTGAGCCACGGATGCCCAAAAATTAAATGTTCGTCAGGTATTTTGGAAAAACTCTGATTTTAACGTTACATCTGAGACCTCACAATACCGCTCCCGGATGGGCTTGAACCAACAAACTATCGGTTGAAAGCCGAACGCGAATTTCATTGAACCACGAAAGCCCAAAAATTAAATGGTCGTCAGGTATTGTGGAAAAACTTTAGCTTTTTACGTTACATTTGAGATCTCACGACACCGCTCCCGGATTGGCTTGAACCACCAAACTATCGGTTAAAAGCCGAACGCGAATTTCTTTGAGCCACGGAAGCCCAAAAATTAAAAGATTCGTCAGGTATTGTGGAAAAACTCTAACTTTTTACGTTACATTTGAGATCTCACAACACCGCTCACGGATGGGCTTGAACCACCAAACTATCGGTTAAATCCGAACGCGAATTTCACTGAGCCACGGAAGCCCAAAAATTAAATGTTCGTCAGGTATTGTGGAAAAACTCTGAATTTTTACGTTACATCTGCGACCTCACAACACCGCTCCCGGATGGGCTCGAACCACCAACCTTTCGGTTAACAGCCGAACGCGCTAACCATTGCGCCACGGAAGCCCAAAAATTAAATGGTCGTCAGGTATTCTGGAAAAACTATGGCTTTTTACGTTACATTTGAGATCTCACAACACCGCTCCCGGGTGGGCTCGAACCACCAACCTTTCGGTTAATAGATGAACGCGATAACATTGCGCAACGGAAGCCCAAAAATTAAATGGTCTTCAGGTATTGTGCAAAAACTTTGACTTTTTACGTCACATCTGAGACCTCACAACACCGCCACCGGATGGGCTCGAACCACCAACCTTTCGGTTAACAGCCGAACACACTAAGCATTGCGCCACGGAAGCTTAGAATATAAAATGTTGTCAGGTATTGTGGAAAAACTTTAGCTTTTTACGTTACATTTGATATCACACAACACCGCTCCCGGGTGGGCTCGAACCACCAACCTTTCGGTTAACAGCCGAACGCGCTAACCATTGCGCCACGGAAGCCCAAAAATTAAATGGTCGTCAGGTATTCTGGAAAAACTATGGCTTTTTACGTTACATTTGAGATCTCACAACACCGCTCCCGGGTGGGCTCGAACCACCAACCTTTCGGTTAATAGATGAACGCGATAACATTGCGCAACGGAAGCCCAAAAATTAAATGGTCTTCAGGTATTGTGCAAAAACTTTGACTTTTTACGTCACATCTGAGACCTCACAACACCGCCACCGGATGGGCTCGAACCACCAACCTTTCGGTTAACAGCCGAACACACTAAGCATTGCGCCACGGAAGCTTAGAATATAAAATGTTGTCAGGTATTGTGGAAAAACTTTAGCTTTTTACGTTACATTTGATATCACACAACACCGCTCCCGGGTGGGCTCGAACCACCAACCTTTCGGTTAACAGCCGAACGCGCTAACCATTGCGCCACGGAAGCCCAACAATTAAATTATCGTCAGGTATTGTGGAAAAACTCTGAATTTTTACGTTACATCTGCGACCTCACAACACCGCTCCCGGATGGGCTCGAACCACCAACCTTTCGGTTAACAGCCGAACGCGCTAACCATTGCGCCACGGACGCCCAAAAATTAAATGGTCGTCAGGTATTGTGGAAAAACTCTGAATTTTTACGTTACATCTGCGACCTCACAACACCGCTCCCGGGTGGGCTCGAACCAACAACCTTTCGGTTAACAGATGAACGCGATAACATTGCGCAACGGAAGCCCAAAAATTAAATGGTCTTCAGGTATTGTGCAAAAACTTTGACTTTTTTCGTCACATCTGAGACCTCACAACACCGCTACCGGATGGGCTCGAACCACCAACCTTTCGGTTAACAGCCGAACACACTAAGCATTGCGCCACGGAAGCTTAGAATATAAAATATTGTCATGTATTGTGGAAAAATTTGGCTTTTTACGTTACATTTGAGATCTCACAACACCGCTCCCGGGTGGGCTCGAACCACCAACCTTTCGGTTAACAGATGAACGCGATAACATTGCGCAACGGAAGCCCAAAAATTAAATGGTCGTCAGGTATGTTGGAAAAACTTTGGCTTTTTACGTTACATTTGAGATTTCAAAACACCGCTCCCGGGTTGGCTCGAACCACCAACCATTCGGTTAACAGCCGAACGTGCTAACCATTGAGCCACGGATGCCCAAAAATTAAATGTTCGTCAGGTATTTTGGAAAAACTCTGATTTTAACGTTACATCTGAGACCTCACAATACCGCTCCCGGATGGGCTTGAACCAACAAACTATCGGTTAAAAGCCGAACGCGAATTTCATTGAACCACGAAAGCCCAAAAATTAAATGGTCGTCAGGTATTGTGGAAAAACTTTAGCTGTTTACGTTACATTTGAGATCTCACGACACCGCTCCCGGATGGGCTTGAACCACCAAACTATCGGTTAAAAGCCGAACGCGAATTTCTTTGAGCCACGGAAGCCCAAAAATTAAAAGATTCGTCAGGTATTGTGGAAAAACTCTAACTTTTTACGTTACATTTGAGATCTCACAACACCGCTCACGGATGGGCTTGAACCACCAAACTATCGGTTAAATCCGAACGCGAATTTCACTGAGCCACGGAAGCCCAAAAATTAAATGTTCGTCAGGTATTGTGGAAAAACTCTGAATTTTTACGTTACATCTGCGACCTCACAACACCGCTCCCGGATGGGCTCGAACCACCAACCTTTCGGTTAACAGCCGAACACACTAAGCATTGCGCCACGGAAGCTTAGAATATAAAATATTGTCATGTATTGTGGAAAAACTTTGGCTTTTTAAATTACATTTGATATCACACAACACCGCTCCCGGGTGGGCTCGAACCACCAACCTTTCGGTTAAAAGATGAACGCGATAACCATTGCGCAACGGAAGCCCAAAAATTAAATGGTCTTCAGGTATTGTGGAAAAACTTTGACTTTTTACGTCACATCTGAGACCTCACAACACCGCCACCGGATGGGCTCGAACCACCAACCTTTCGGTTAACAGCCGAACACACTAAGCATTGCGCCACGGAAGCTTAGAATATAAAATGTTGTCAGGTATTGTGGAAAAACTTTAGCTTTTTACGTTACATTTGATATCACACAACACCGCTCCCGGGTGGGCTCGAACCACCAACCTTTCGGTTAACAGCCGAACGCGCTAACCATTGCGCCACGGAAGCCCAAAAATTAAATGGTCGTCAGGTATTGTGGAAAAACTCTGAGTTTTTACGTTACATCTGCGACCTCACAACACCGCTCCCGGATGGGCTCGAACCACCAACCTTTCGGTTAACAGCCGAACGCGCTAACCATTGCGCCACGGACGCCCAAAAATTAAATGGTCGTCAGGTATTGTGGAAAAACTCTGAATTTTTACGTTACATCTGCGACCTCACAACACCGCTCCCGGGTGGGCTCGAACCACCAACCTTTCGGTTAACAGATGAACGCGATAACATTGCGCAACGGAAGCCCAAAAATTAAATGGTCTTCAGGTATTGTGCAAAAACTTTGACTTTTTACGTCACATCTGAGACCTCACAACACCGCCACCGGATGGGCTCGAACCACCAACCTTTCGTTAACAGCCGAACACACTAAGCACTGCGCCACGGAAGCTTAGAATATAAAATATTGTCATGTATTGTGGAAAAACTTTGGCTTTTTACGTTACATTTGATATCAAACAACACCGCTCCCGGGTGGGCTCGAACCACCAACCTTTCGGTTAACAGATGAACGCGATAACCATTGCGCAACGGAAGCCCAAAAATTAAATGGTCTTCAGGTATTGTGGAAAAACTTTGACTTTTTACGTTACTTATAAAAATTAACACCAACGTTCCCTGGTGGGCATGAGCCACCAACCTTTCGAGTAACAGCCGAACGCGCTAACCATTGCGCCACGGAAGGCCAAAAACTAAATGGTCGTCAGGTATTGTGGAAAAACTTTAGCTTTTTACTTTACATTTGAGATCTCACAACACCGCTCCCGGATGGGCTTGAACCACCAAACTATCGGTTGAAAGCTGAACGCGAATTTCATTGAGCCACGGAAGCCCAAAAATTAAATGGTCGTCAGGTATTGTGGAAAAACTTTAGCTTTTTACTTTACATTTGAGATCTCACAACACCGCTCCCGGATGGGCTTGAACCACCAAACTACCGGTTAAAAGCCGAACGCGAATTTCTTTGAGCCACGGAAGCCCAAAAATTAAATGTTCGTCAGCTATTGTGGAAAAACTCTGACTTTTCACATTACATCTGAGACCTCAGAATACCGCTCCCGGATGGGCTTGAACCACCAAACTATCGGTTTAAAGCCGAACGCGAATTTCATTGAGCCACGGAAGCCCAAAAATTAAATGTTCGTCAGCTATTGTGGAAAAACTCTGACTTTTTACGTTACATCTGAGACCTCACAACACCGCTCCCGGATGGGCCCTAACCAGCAACCTTTCGGTTAACAGCCGAACGCGCTAACCATTACGCCATGGAAGCCCAAAAATTAAATGGGCGTCAGGTATTGTGGAAACACTTTGGCTTTTTACGTTACATTTGAGATCTCACAACACCGCTCCCGGGTGGGCTCGAACCACCAACCTTTCGGTTAACAGATGAACGCGATAACCATTGAGCCACGGAAGCCCAAAAATTAAATGGTCTTCAGGTATTCTGGAAAATTTTTGACTTTTTACGTTACTTATAAAACTTAACACCAACGATCCCGGGTGGGCTCGAACCACCAACCTTTCGGGTAACAGCCGAACGCGCTAACCATTGCGCCACGGAAGCCCACAAATTAAATGGTCGTCAGGTATTGTGGAAAAACTTTGGCTTTTTACGTTACATTTGAGATTTCAAAACACCGCTCCCGGGTTGGCTCGAAACACCAACCAATCGGTTAACAGCCGAACGTGCTAACCATTGAGCCACGGATGCCCAAAAATTAAATGTTCGTCAGGTATTTTGGAAAAACTCTGATTTTTACGTTACATCTGAGACCTCACAATACCGCTCCCGGATGGGCTTGAACCAACAAACTATCGGTTAAAAGCCGAACGCGAATTTCATTGAACCACGAAAGCCCACAAATTAAATGGTCGTCAGGTATTGTGGAAAAACTTTAGCTTTTTACGTTACATTTGAGATCTCACGACACCGCTCCCGGGTGGGCTTGAACCACCAAACTATCGGTTAAAAGCCGAACGCGAATTTCATTGAGCCACGGAAGCCCAAAAATTAAAAGATTCGTCAGGTATTGTGGAAAAACTCTAACTTTTTACGTTACATCTGAGACCTCACAATACCTCTCCCGGATGGGCTTGAACCACCAACCTTTCGGATAACAGCCGAACGCGCTAACCATTGCGCCACGGAAGCCCAAAAATTAAATGGTCGTCAGGTATTGTGGAAAAACTTTGGCTTTTTACGTTACATTTGAGATCTCACAACACCGCTCCCGGGTGGGCTCGAACCACCAACCTTTCGGTTAACAGATGAACGCGATAACATTGCGCAACGGAAGCCCAAAAATTAAATGGTCTTCAGGTATTGTGCAAAAACTTTGACTTTTTACGTCACATCTGAGACCTCACAACACCGCCACCGGATGGGCTCGAACCACCAACCTTTCGGTTAACAGCCGAACACACTAAGCATTGCGCCACGGAAGCTTAGAATATAAAATGTTGTCAGGTATTGTGGAAAAACTTTAGCTTTTTACGTTACATTTGATATCACACAACACCGCTTCCGGGTGGGCTCGAACCACCAACCTTTCGGTTAACAGCCGAACGCGCTCACCATTGCGCCACGGAAGCCCAAAAATTAAATGGTCGTCAGGTATTGTGGAAAAACTCTGAATTTTTACGTCACATCTGAGACCTCACAACACCGCTACCGGATGGGCTCGAACCATCAACCTTTCGGTTAACAGCCGAACACACTAAGCATTGCGCCACGAAAGCTTAGAAGATAAAATGTTGTCAGGTATTGTGGAAAAACTTAGGCTTTTTACTTTACATTTGATATCTCACAACACTGCTCCCGGGTGGGCTCGAACCACCAACATTTCGGTTAACAGCGGAACGCGCTAACCATTGCGCCACGGAAGCCCAAAAATTAAATGGTCGTCAGGTGGAAAAACTTTTATATTTTGGGTTACAGCTGAGACCTCACAACACCGTTCCCGGATGGGCTGAACCACCAACCTTTCGGGTAACAGCCGAACGCGCTAACCATTGCGCCACGGAAGCCCACAAATTAAATGGTCGTCAGGTATTGTGGAAAAACTTTGGCTTTTTACGTTACATTTGAGATTTCAAAACACCGCTCCCGGGTTGGCTCGAACCACCAACCATTCGGTTAACAGCCGAACGTGCTAACCATTGAGCCACGGAAGCCCAAAAATTAAATGTTCGTCAGGTATTTTGGAAAAACTCTGATTTTTACGTTACATCTGAGACCTCACAATACCGCTCCCGGATGGGCTTGAACCAACAAACTATCGGTTAAAAGCCGAACGCGAATTTCATTGAACCACGAAAGCCCAAAAATTAAAAGATTCGTCAGGTATGGTGGAAAAACTCTAAAATTTTACGTTACATCTGAGACCTCACAATACCTCTCCCGGATGGGCTTGAACCACCAAACTATCGGTTAAAAGCCGAACGCGAATTTTATTGAGCCACGGAAGCCCAAATATTAAATGGTCGTCAGGTATTGTGGAAAAACTTAACCTTTTACGTTACATTTGAGATCTCACAACACCGCTCACGGATGGGCTTGAACCACCAAACTATCGGTTAAAAGCCGAACGCGAATTTCACTGAGCCACGGAAGCCCAAAAATTAAATGTTCGTCAGCTATTGTGGAAAAACTCTGACTTTTTACGTTACATTTGAGACCTCACAACACCGCCACCGGATGGGCTCGAACCACCAACCTTTCGGTTAACAGCCGAACACACTAAGCATTGCGCCACGGAAGCTTAGAATATAAAATGTTGTCAGGTATAGTGGAAAAACTTTAGCTTTTTACGTTACATTTGATATCACACAACATCGCTCCCGGGTGGGCTCGAACCACCAACCTTTCGGTTAACAGCCGAACGCGCTAACCATTGCGCCACGGAAGCCCAAAAATTAAATGGTCGTCAGGTATTGTGGAAAAACTCTGAATTTTTACGTCACATCTGAGACCTCACAACACCGCTACCGGATGGGCTCGAACCATCAACCTTTCGGTTAACAGCCGAACACACTAAGCATTGCGCCACGAAAGCTTAGAAGATAAAATGTTGTCAGGTATTGTGGAAAAACTTAGGCTTTTTACTTTACATTTGATATCTCACAACACTGCTCCCGGGTGGGCTCGAACCACCAACATTTCGGTTAACAGCGGAACGCGCTAACCATTGCGCCACGGAAGCCCAAAAATTAAATGTTTGTCAGGTGGAAAAACTTTTACATTTTGGGTTACAGCTGAGACCTCACAACACCGTTCCCGGATGGGCTGAACCACCAACCTTTCGGGTAACAGCCGAACGCGCTAACCATTGCGCCACGGAAGCCCACAAATTAAATGGTCGTCAGGTATTGTGGAAAAACTTTGGCTTTTTACGTTACATTTGAGATCTCACAACACCGCTCCCGGGTGGGCTCGAACCACCAACCTTTCGGTTAACAGATGAACGCGATAACATTGCGCAACGGAAGCCCAAAAATTAAATGGTCTTCAGGTATTGTGCAAAAACTTTGACTTTTTACGTCACATCTGAGCCCTCACAACACCGCCACCGGATGGGCTCGAACCACCAACCTTTCGGTTAACAGCCGAACACACTAAGCATTGCGCCACGGAAGCTTAGAATATAAAATGTTGTCAGGTATTGTGGAAAAACTTTAGCTTTTTACGTTACATTTGATATCACACAACACCGCTTCCGGGTGGGCTCGAACCACCAACCTTTCGGTTAACAGCCGAACGCGCTCACCATTGCGCCACGGAAGCCCAAAAATTAAATGGTCGTCAGGTATTGTGGAAAAACTCTGAATTTTTACGTCACATCTGAGACCTCACAACACCGCTACCGGATGGGCTCGAACCATCAACCTTTCGGTTAACAGCCGAACACACTAAGCATTGCGCCACGAAAGCTTAGAAGATAAAATGTTGTCAGGTATTGTGGAAAAACTTAGGCTTTTTACTTTACATTTGATATCTCACAACACTGCTCCCGGGTGGGCTCGAACCACCAACATTTCGGTTAACAGCGGAACGCGCTAACCATTGCGCCACGGAAGCCCAAAAATTAAATGGTCGTCAGGTGGAAAAACTTTTATATTTTGGGTTACAGCTGAGACCTCACAACACCGTTCCCGGATGGGCTGAACCACCAACCTTTCGGGTAACAGCCGAACGCGCTAACCATTGCGCCACGGAAGCCCACAAATTAAATGGTCGTCAGGTATTGTGGAAAAACTTTGGCTTTTTACGTTACATTTGAGATTTCAAAACACCGCTCCCGGGTTGGCTCGAACCACCAACCATTCGGTTAACAGCCGAACGTGCTAACCATTGAGCCACGGAAGCCCAAAAATTAAATGTTCGTCAGGTATTTTGGAAAAACTCTGATTTTTACGTTACATCTGAGACCTCACAATACCGCTCCCGGATGGGCTTGAACCAACAAACTATCGGTTAAAAGCCGAACGCGAATTTCATTGAACCACGAAAGCCCAAAAATTAAAAGATTCGTCAGGTATGGTGGAAAAACTCTAAAATTTTACGTTACATCTGAGACCTCACAATACCTCTCCCGGATGGGCTTGAACCACCAAACTATCGGTTAAAAGCCGAACGCGAATTTTATTGAGCCACGGAAGCCCAAATATTAAATGGTCGTCAGGTATTGTGGAAAAACTTAACCTTTTACGTTACATTTGAGATCTCACAACACCGCTCACGGATGGGCTTGAACCACCAAACTATCGGTTAAAAGCCGAACGCGAATTTCACTGAGCCACGGAAGCCCAAAAATTAAATGTTCGTCAGCTATTGTGGAAAAACTCTGACTTTTTACGTTACATTTGAGACCTCACAACACCGCCACCGGATGGGCTCGAACCACCAACCTTTCGGTTAACAGCCGAACACACTAAGCATTGCGCCACGGAAGCTTAGAATATAAAATGTTGTCAGGTATAGTGGAAAAACTTTAGCTTTTTACGTTACATTTGATATCACACAACACCGCTCCCGGGTGGGCTCGAACCACCAACCTTTCGGTTAACAGCCGAACGCGCTAACCATTGCGCCACGGAAGCCCAAAAATTAAATGGTCGTCAGGTATTGTGGAAAAACTCTGAATTTTTACGTCACATCTGAGACCTCACAACACCGCTACCGGATGGGCTCGAACCATCAACCTTTCGGTTAACAGCCGAACACACTAAGCATTGCGCCACGAAAGCTTAGAAGATAAAATGTTGTCAGGTATTGTGGAAAAACTTAGGCTTTTTACTTTACATTTGATATCTCACAACACTGCTCCCGGGTGGGCTCGAACCACCAACATTTCGGTTAACAGCGGAACGCGCTAACCATTGCGCCACGGAAGCCCAAAAATTAAATGTTTGTCAGGTGGAAAAACTTTTACATTTTGGGTTACAGCTGAGACCTCACAACACCGTTCCCGGATGGGCTGAACCACCAACCTTTCGGGTAACAGCCGAACGCGCTAACCATTGCGCCACGGAAGCCCACAAATTAAATGGTCGTCAGGTATTGTGGAAAAACTTTGGCTTTTTACGTTACATTTGAGATTTCAAAACACCGCTCCCGGGTTGGCTCGAACCACCAACCATTCGGTTAACAGCCGAACGTGCTAACCATTGAGCCACGGAAGCCCAAAAATTAAATGTTCGTCAGGTATTTTGGAAAAACTCTGATTTCTACGTTACATCTGAGACCTCACAATACCGCTCCCGGATGGGCTTGAACCAACAAACTATCGGTTAAAAGCCGAACGCGAATTTCATTGAACCACGAAAGCCCAAAAATTAAAAGATTCGTCAGGTATGGTGGAAAAACTCTAAAATTTTACGTTACATCTGAGACCTCACAATACCTCTCCCGGATGGGCTTGAACCACCAAACTATCGGTTAAAAGCCGAACGCGAATTTTATTGAGCCACGGAAGCCCAAATATTAAATGGTCGTCAGGTATTGTGGAAAAACTTTGGCTTTTTACGTTACATTTGAGATCTCACAACACCGCTCCTGGGTGGGCTCGAACCACCAACCTTTTGGTTAACAGCCGAACGCGCTAACCATTGCGCCACGGACGCCCAAAAATTAAATGGTCGTCAGGTATTGTGGAAAAACTTTGGCTTTTTACGTTACATTTGAGATCTCACAACACCGCTCCCGGGTGGGCTCGAACCACCAACCTTTCGGTTAACAGATGAACGCGATAACATTGCGCAACGGAAGCCCAAAAATTAAATGGTCTTCAGGTATTGTGCAAAAACTTTGACTTTTTACGTCACATCTGAGACCTCACAACACCGCTACCGAATGCGCTCGAACCACCAACCTTTCGGTTAACAGCCGAACACACTAAGCATTGCGCCACGGAAGCTTAGAATATAAAATGTTGTCATGTATTGTGGAAAAACTTTGGCTTTTTACGTTACATTTGATATCACACAACACCGCTCCCGGGTGGGCTCGAACCACCAACCTTTCGGTTAACAGATGAACGTGATAACCATTGCGCAACGGAAGCCCAAAAATTAAATGGTCTTCAGGTATTGTGGAAAAACTTTGACTTTTTACGTTACTTATAAAAATTAACACCAACGTTCCCTGGTGGGCATGAGCCACCAACCTTTCGAATAACAGCCGAACGCGCTAACCATTCAGCCACGGAAGCCCAAAAATTAAATGTTCGTCAGATATTTTGGAAAAACTCTGATTTTTACGTTACATCTGAGACCTCACAATACCGCTCCCGGATGGGCTTGAACCATCAACCTTTCGTTTAACAGCCGAACACACTAACCATTGCGCCACGAAAGCTTAGAATATAAAATGTTGTCAGGTATTGTGGAAAAACTTAGGCTTTTTACGTTACATTTGATATCTCACAACACTGCTCCCGGGTGGTCTCGAACCACCAACATTTCGGTTAACAGCGGAACGCGCTAACCATTGCGCCACGGAAGCCCAAAAATTAAATGGTCGTCAGGTGGAAAAACTTTTATATTTGGGTTACAGCTGAGACCTCACAACACCGTTCCCGGATGGGCTGAACCACCAACCTTTCGAGTAACAGCCGAACGCGCTAACCATTGCGCCACGGAAGCCCAAAAATTAAATGGTCGTCAGGTATTGTGGAAAAACTTTGGCTTTTTACGTTACATTTGAGATCTCACAACACCGCTCCCGGGTGGGCTCGAACCACCAACCATTCGGTTAACAGCCGAACGTGCTAACCATTCAGCCACGGAAGCCCAAAAATGAAATGTTCGTCAGGTATTTTGGAAAAACTCTGACTTTTTACATTACATCTGAGACCTCGCAATACCGCTCCCGGATGGGCTTGAACCACCAAACTATCGGTTGAAAGCTGAACGCGAATTTCATTGAGCCACGGAAGCCCAAAAATTAAATGGTCGTCAAGTATTGTGGAAAAACTAGCTTTTTACTCTACATTTGAGATCTCACAACACCGCTCCCGGATGGGCTTGAACCACCAAACTACCGGTTAAAAGCCGAACGCGAATTAAAAGTGATTTCATCTTGATTGATCAATAAATAAAAATATACCTCGATTTTTAATACCATTTTCAAAATCGACGTTTCTCGACCAGAGAAGCTTATTTTGAGAATTTTTTCATTATTTTCAAATATAACCACTGAAACCATTATTTTTGTATTTTTTGCTTTAATTCAAGCAAATGTAACGATATTCATTCAAAAAACTGTTCAAATTCAATTTTAAGTAAGAAATCGTGTTCACGGATTTTGTATCTAGAAGAAAAAAAACATGCGATTTTTTCGGTACACTTTTGAATGCATTTTTTTCCGGACAAATTTTTGACCGAATTCAGCTTAATAACCTATAAAATACTCCTTAAAAGTGATTTCATCTTGATTGATCAATAAATAAAAATATACCTCGATTTTTAATACCATTTTCAAAATCGACGTTTCTCGACCAGAAAAGCTTATTTTGAGAATTTTTTCATTATTTTCAAATATAACCACTGAAACCATTATTTTTGTATTTTTTGCTTTAATTCAAGCAAATGTAACGATATTCATTCAAAAAACTATTCAAATTCAATTTTCAGTAAGAAATCGTGTTCACGGATTTTGTATCTAGAAGAAAAAAACATGCGATTTTTTCGGTACACTTTTGAATGCATTTTTTCTGGACAAATTTTTGACCGAATTCAGCTTAATAACCTATAAAATACTCCTTAAAAGTGATTTCATCTTGATTGATCAATAAATAAAAATATACCTCGACTTTTAATACCGTTTTCAAAATCGACGTTTCTCGACCAGAGAAGCTTATTTTGAGAATTTTTTCATTATTTTCAAATATAACCACTGAAACCATTATTTTTGTATTTTTTGCTTTAATTCAAGCAAATGTAACGATATTCATTCAAAAACTGTTCAAATTCAATTTTCAGTAAGAAATCGTGTTCACGGATTTTGTATCTAGAAGAAAAAAACATGCGATTTTTTCGGTACACTTTTGAATGCATTTTTTTCTGAACAAATTTTAGACCGAATTCAGCTTAATTATCTATAAAATACTCATTAAAAGTTATTTCATCTCGATTGATCGATAAATAAAAATGTACCTCGATTTTAAATACCATTTTCAAAATCGACGTTTCTCGACCAAAGAAGCACATTTTGAGAATTTTTTCACTATTTTCAAATATAACCACTGAAACCATTATTTTTGTATTTTTTCCTTTAATTCAAGCAAATGTAACGATATTCATTCAAAAAACTGTTCAAATTCAATTTTCAGTAAGAAATCGTGTTCACGGATTTTGTATCTAGAAGAAAAAAAACATGCGATTTTTTCGGTACACTTTTGAATGCATTTTTTTCTGGACAAATTTTAGACCGAATTCAGCTTAATTATCTATAAAATACTCCTTTAAAGTGATTTCATCTTGATTGATCAATAAATAAAAATATACCTCGATTTTTAATACCATTTTCAAAATCGACGTTTCTCGACCAGAGAAGCTTATTTTGAGAATTTTTTCATTATTTTCAAATATAACCACTGAAACCATTATTTTTGTATTTTTTGCTTTAATTCAAGCAAATGTAACGATATTCATTCAAAAAACTGTTCAAATTCAATTTTCAGTAAGAAATCGTGTTCACGGATTTTGTATCTAGAAGAAAAAAAACATGCGATTTTTTCGGTACACTTTTGAATGCATTTTTTTCTGAACAAATTTTTGACCGAATTCAGCTTAATTACCTATAAAATACTCATTAAAAGTTATTTCATCTCGATTGATCGATAAATAAAAATGTACCTCGATTTTAAATACCATTTTCAAAATCGACGTTTCTCGACCAAAGATGCACATTTTGAGAATTTTTTCACTATTTTCAAATATAACCACTGAAACCATTATTTTTGTATTTTTTGCTTTAATTCAAGCAAATGTAACGATATTCATTCAAAAAACTGTTCAAATTCAATTTTCAGTAAGAAATCGTGTTCACGGATTTTGTATCTAGAAAAAAAAACATGCGATTTTTTCGGTACACTTTTGAGTGCATTTTTTTCTGGACAAATTTTTGACCGAATTCAGCTTAATAACCTATAAAATACTCCTTAAAAGTGATTTCATCTTGATTGATCAATAAATAAAAATATACCTCGATTTTTAATACCATTTTCAAAATCGACGTTTCTCGACCAGAGAAGCTTATTTTGAGAATTTTTTCATTATTTTCAAATATAACCACTGAAACCATTATTTTTGTATTTTTTGCTTTAATTCAAGCAAATGTAACGATATTCATTCAAAAAACTGTTCAAATTCAATTTTCAGTAAGAAATCGTGTTCACGGATTTTGTATCTAGAAGAAAAAAAAACATGCGATTTTTTCGGTACACTTTTGAATGCATTTTTTTCTGGACAAATTTTAGACCGAATTCAGCTTAATTACCTATAAAATACTCCTTTAAAGTGATTTCATCTTGATTGATCAATAAATAAAAATATACCTCGATTTTTAATACCATTTTCAAAATCGACGTTTCTCGACCAGAGAAGCTTATCTTGAGAATTTTTTCATTATTTTCAAATATAACCACTGAAACCATTATTTTTGTATTTTTTGCTTTAATTCAAGGAAATGTAACGATATTCATTCAAAAAACTGTTCAAATTCAATTTTCAGTAAGAAATCGTGTTCACGGATTTTGTATCTAGAAGAAAAAAAACATGCGATTTTTTCGGTACACTTTTGAATGCATTTTTTTCTGAACAAATTTTTGACCGAATTCAGCTTAATTACCTATAAAATACTCATTAAAAGTTATTTCATCTCGATTGATCGATAAATAAAAATGTACCTCGATTTTAAATACCATTTTCAAAATCGACGTTTCTCGACCAAAGAAGCACATTTTGAGAATTTTTTCACTATTTTCAAATATACCCACTGAAACCATTATTTTTGTATTTTTTGCTTTAATTCAAGCAAATGTAACGATATTCATTCAAAAAACTGTTCAAATTCAATTTTCAGTAAGAAATCGTGTTCACGGATTTTGTATCTAGAAGAAAAAAAACATGCGATTTTTTCGGTACACTTTTGAATGCATTTTTTTCTGGACAAATTTTAGACCGAATTCAGCTTAATTACCTATAAAATACTCCTTTAAAGTGATTTCATCTTGATTGATCAATAAATAAAAATATACCTCAATTTTTAATACCATTTTCAAAATCGACGTTTCTCGACCAGAGAAGCTTATTTTGAGAATTTTTTCATTATTTTCAAATATAACCACTGAAACCATTATTTTTGTATTTTTTGCTTTAATTCAAGCAAATGTAACGATATTCATTCAAAAAACTGTTCAAATTCAATTTTCAGTAAGAAATCGTGTTCACGGATTTTGTATCTAGAAGAAAAAAAACATGCGATTTTTTCGGTACACTTTTGAATGCATTTTTTTCTGAACAAATTTTTGACCGAATTCAGCTTAATTACCTATAAAATACTCATTAAAAGTTATTTCATCTCGATTGATCGATAAATAAAAATGTACCTCGATTTTAAATACCATTTTCAAAATCGACGTTTCTCGACCAAAGAAGCACATTTTGAGAATTTTTTCACTATTTTCAAATATAACCACTGAAACCATTATTTTTGTATTTTTTGCTTTAATTCAAGCAAATGTAACGATATTCATTCAAAAAACTGTTCAAATTCAATTTTCAGTAAGAAATCGTGTTCACGGATTTTGTATCTAGAAGAAAAAAAACATGCGATTTTTTCGGTACACTTTTGAATGCATTTTTTTCTGAACAAATTTTTGACCGAATTCAGCTTAATTACCTATAAAATACTCATTAAAAGTTATTTCATCTCGATTGATCGATAAATAAAAATGTACCTCGATTTTAAATACCATTTTCAAAATCGACGTTTCTCGACCAAAGAAGCACATTTTGAGAATTTTTTCACTATTTTCAAATATAACCACTGAAACCATTATTTTTGTATTTTTTGCTTTAATTCAAGCAAATGTAACGATATTCATTCAAAAAACTGTTCAAATTCAATTTTCAGTAAGAAATCGTGTTCACGGATTTTGTATCTAGAAGAAAAAAAACATGCGATTTTTTCGGTACACTTTTGAATGCATTTTTTTCTGGACAAATTTTAGACCGAATTCAGCTTAATTACCTATAAAATACTCCTTTAAAGTGATTTCATCTTGATTGATCAATAAATAAAAATATACCTCAATTTTTAATACCATTTTCAAAATCGACGTTTCTCGACCAGAGAAGCTTATTTTGAGAATTTTTTCATTATTTTCAAATATAACCACTGAAACCATTATTTTTGTATTTTTTGCTTTAATTCAAGCAAATGTAACGATATTCATTCAAAAAACTGTTCAAATTCAATTTTCAGTAAGAAATCGTGTTCACGGATTTTGTATCTAGAAGAAAAAAAACATGCGATTTTTTCGGTACACTTTTGAATGCATTTTTTTCTGAACAAATTTTTGACCGAATTCAGCTTAATTACCTATAAAATACTCATTAAAAGTTATTTCATCTCGATTGATCGATAAATAAAAATGTACCTCGATTTTAAATACCATTTTCAAAATCGACGTTTCTCGACCAAAGAAGCACATTTTGAGAATTTTTTCACTATTTTCAAATATAACCACTGAAACCATTATTTTTGTATTTTTTGCTTTAATTCAAGCAAATGTAACGATATTCATTCAAAAAACTGTTCAAATTCAATTTTCAGTAAGAAATCGTGTTCACGGATTTTGTATCTAGAAGAAAAAAAACATGCGATTTTTTCGGTACACTTTTGAATGCATTTTTTTCTGGACAAATTTTAGACCGAATTCAGCTTAATTACCTATAAAATACTCCTTTAAAGTGATTTCATCTTGATTGATCAATAAATAAAAATATACCTCAATTTTTAATACCATTTTCAAAATCGACGTTTCTCGACCAGAGAAGCTTATTTTGAGAATTTTTTCATTATTTTCAAATATAACCACTGAAACCATTATTTTTGTATTTTTTGCTTTAATTCAAGCAAATGTAACGATATTCATTCAAAAAACTGTTCAAATTCAATTTTCAGTAAGAAATCGTGTTCACGGTTTTGTATCTAGAAGAAAAAAAACATGCGATTTTTTCGGTACACTTTTGAATGCATTTTTTTCTGAACAAATTTTTGACCGAATTCAGCTTAATAACCTATAAAATACTCATTAAAAGTTATTTCATCTTGATTGATCGATAAATAAAAATGTACCTCGATTTTAAATACCATTTTCAAAATCGACGTTTCTCGACCAAAGATGCACATTTTGAGAATTTTTTCACTATTTTCAAATATAACCACTGAAACCATTATTTTTGTATTTTTTGCTTTAATTCAAGCAAATGTAACGATATTCATTCAAAAAACTGTTCAAATTCAATTTTCAGTAAGAAATCGTGTTCACGGATTTTGTATCTAGAAAAAAAACATGCGATTTTTTCGGTACACTTTTGAGTGCATTTTTTTCTGGACAAATTTTTGACCGAATTCAGCTTAATAACCTATAAAATACTCCTTAAAAGTGATTTCATCTTGATTGATCAATAAATAAAAATATAACTCGATTTTTAATACCATTTTCAAAATCGACGTTTCTCGACCAGAGAAGCTTATTTTGAGAATTTTTTCATTATTTTCAAATATAACCACTGAAACCATTATTTTTGTATTTTTTGCATTAATTCAAGCAAATGTAACGATATTCATTCAAAAAACTGTTCAAATTCAATTTTCAGTAAGAAATCGTGTTCATGGATTTTGTATCTAGAAGAAAAAAAACATGCGATTTTTTCGGTACACTTTTGAATGCATTTTTTTCCGGACAAATTTTTGACCGAATTCAGCTTAATAACCTATAAAATACTCCTTAAAAGTGATTTCATCTTGATTGATCAATAAATAAAAATATACCTCGATTTTTAATACCATTTTCAAAATCGACGTTTCTCGACCAGAATAGCTTATTTTGAGAATTTTTTCATTATTTTCAAATATAACCACTGAAACCATTATTTTTGTATTTTTTGCTTTAATTCAAGCAAATGTAACGATATTCATTCAAAAAACTGTTCAAATTCAATTTTCAGTAAGAAATCGTGTTCACGGATTTTGTATCTAGAAGAAAAAAAACATGCGATTTTTTCGGTACACTTTTGAATGCATTTTTTTCCGGACAAATTTTTGACCGAATTCAGCTTAATAACCTATAAAATACTCCTTAAAAGTGATTTCATCTTGATTGATCAATAAATAAAAATATACCTCGATTTTTAATACCATTTTCAAAATCGACGTTTCTCGACCAGAATAGCTTATTTTGAGAATTTTTTCATTATTTTCAAATATAACCACTGAAACCATTATTTTTGTATTTTTTGCTTTAATTCAAGCAAATGTAACGATATTCATTCAAAAAACTATTCAAATTCAATTTTCAGTAAGAAATCGTGTTCACGGATTTTGTATCTAGAAGAAAAAAAACATGCGATTTTTTCGGTACACTTTTGAATGCATTTTTTCTGGACAAATTTTTGACCGAATTCAGCTTAATAACCTATAAAATACTCCTTAAAAGTGATTTCATCTTGATTGATCAACAAATAAAAATATACCTCGACTTTTAATACCATTTTCAAAATCGACGTTTCTCGACCAGAGAAGCTTATTTTGAGAATTTTTTCATTATTTTCAAATATAACCACTGAAACCATTATTTTTGTATTTTTTGCTTTAATTCAAGCAAATGTAACTATATTCATTCAAAAAACTGTTCAAATTCAATCTTCAGTAAGAAATCGTGTTCACGGATTTTTTATCTAGAAGAAAAAAAACATGCGATTTTTTCGGTACACTTTTGAATGCATTTTTTCCTGACAAATTTTTGAACGAATTCAGCTTAATTACCTATAAAATACTCCTTAAAGTGATTTCATCTTGATTGATCAATAAATAAAATTATACCTCGATTTGTAATACCATTTTCAAAATCGACGTTTCTCGACCAGAGAAGCTTATTTTGAGAATTTTATCATTATTTTCAAATATACCCACTGAAACCATTATTTTTGTATTTTTTGCTTTAATTCAAGCAAATGTAACGATATTCATTCAAAAAACTGTTCAAATTCAATTTTCAGTAAGAAATCGTGTTCACGGATTTTGTATCTAGAAGAAAAAAAACATGCGATTTTTTCGGTACACTTTTGAATGCATTTTTTTCTGGACAAATTTTAGACCGAATTCAGCTTAATTACCTATAAAATACTCCTTTAAAGTGATTTCATCTTGATTGATCAATAAATAAAAATACACCTCAATTTTTAATACCATTTTCAAAATCGACGTTTCTCGACCAGAGAAGCTTATTTTGAGAATTTTTTCATTATTTTCAAATATAACCACTGAAACCATTATTTTTGTATTTTTTGCTTTAATTCAAGCAAATGTAACGATATTCATTCAAAAAACTGTTCAAATTCAATTTTCAGTAAGAAATCGTGTTCACGGATTTTGTATCTAGAAGAAAAAAAACATGCGATTTTTTCGGTACACTTTTGAATGCATTTTTTTCTGAACGAATTTTTGACCGAATTCAGCTTAATTACCTAAAAAATACTCATTAAAAGTTATTTCATCTCGATTGATCGATAAATAAAAATGTACCTCGATTTTAAATACCATTTTCAAAATCGACGTTTCTCGACCAAAGATGCACATTTTGTGAATTTTTTCACTATTTTCAAATATAACCACTGAAACCATTATTTTTGTATTTTTTGCTTTAATTCAAGCAAATGTAACGATATTCATTCAAAAAACTGTTCAAATTCAATTTTCAGTAAGAAATCGTGTTCACGGATTTTGTATCTAGAAAAAAAAGACATGCGATTTTTTCGGTACACTTTTGAGTGCATTTTTTTCTGGACAAATTTTTGACCGAATTCAGCTTAATAACCTATAAAATACTCCTTAAAAGTGATTTCATCTTGATTGATCAATAAATAAAAATATACCTCGATTTTTAATACCATTTTCAAAATCGACGTTTCTCGACCAGAGAAGCTTATTTTGAGAATTTTTTCATTATTTTCAAATATAACCACTGAAACCATTATTTTTGTATTTTTTGCTTTAATTCAAGCAAATGTAACGATATTCATTCAAAAAACTGTTCAAATTCAATTTTCAGTAAGAAATCGTGTTCACGGATTTTGTATCTAGAAGAAAAAAAACATGCGATTTTTTCGGTACACTTTTGAATGCATTTTTTTCCGGACAAATGTTTGACCGAATTCAGCTTAATAACGTATAAAATACTCCTTAAAAGTGATTTCATCTTGATTGATCAATAATTAAAAATATACCTCAATTTTTAATACCATTTTCAATATCGACGTTTCTCGACCAGAATAGCTTATTTTGAGAATTTTTTCATTATTTTCAAATATAACCACTGAAACCATTATTTTTGTATTTTTTGCTTTAATTCAAGCAAATGTAACGATATTCATTCAAAAAACTATTCAAATTCAATTTTCAGTAAGAAATCGTGTTCACGGATTTTGTATCTAGAAGAAAAAAAACATGCGATTTTTTCGGTACACTTTTGAGTGCATTTTTTTCTGGACAAATTTTTGACCGAATTCAGCTTAATAACCTATAAAATACTCCTTAAAAGTGATTTCATCTTGATTGATCAATAAATAAAAATATAACTCGATTTTTAATACCATTTTCAAAATCGACGTTTCTCGACCAGAGAAGCTTATTTTGAGAATTTTTTCATTATTTTCAAATATAACCACTGAAACCATTATTTTTGTATTTTTTGCATTAATTCAAGCAAATGTAACGATATTCATTCAAAAAACTGTTCAAATTCAATTTTCAGTAAGAAATCGTGTTCATGGATTTTGTATCTAGAAGAAAAAAAACATGCGATTTTTTCGGTACACTTTTGAATGCATTTTTTTCCGGACAAATTTTTGACCGAATTCAGCTTAATAACCTATAAAATACTCCTTAAAAGTGATTTCATCTTGATTGATCAATAAATAAAAATATACCTCGATTTTTAATACCATTTTCAAAATCGACGTTTCTCGACCAGAATAGCTTATTTTGAGAATTTTTTCATTATTTTCAAATATAACCACTGAAACCATTATTTTTGTATTTTTTGCTTTAATTCAAGCAAATGTAACGATATTCATTCAAAAAACTGTTCAAATTCAATTTTCAGTAAGAAATCGTGTTCACGGATTTTGTATCTAGAAGAAAAAAAACATGCGATTTTTTCGGTACACTTTTGAATGCATTTTTTTCCGGACAAATTTTTGACCGAATTCAGCTTAATAACCTATAAAATACTCCTTAAAAGTGATTTCATCTTGATTGATCAATAAATAAAAATATACCTCGATTTTTAATACCATTTTCAAAATCGACGTTTCTCGACCAGAATAGCTTATTTTGAGAATTTTTTCATTATTTTCAAATATAACCACTGAAACCATTATTTTTGTATTTTTTGCTTTAATTCAAGCAAATGTAACGATATTCATTCAAAAAACTATTCAAATTCAATTTTCAGTAAGAAATCGTGTTCACGGATTTTGTATCTAGAAGAAAAAAAACATGCGATTTTTTCGGTACACTTTTGAATGCATTTTTTCTGGACAAATTTTTGACCGAATTCAGCTTAATAACCTATAAAATACTCCTTAAAAGTGATTTCATCTTGATTGATCAACAAATAAAAATATACCTCGACTTTTAATACCATTTTCAAAATCGACGTTTCTCGACCAGAGAAGCTTATTTTGAGAATTTTTTCATTATTTTCAAATATAACCACTGAAACCATTATTTTTGTATTTTTTGCTTTAATTCAAGCAAATGTAACTATATTCATTCAAAAAACTGTTCAAATTCAATCTTCAGTAAGAAATCGTGTTCACGGATTTTTTATCTAGAAGAAAAAAAACATGCGATTTTTTCGGTACACTTTTGAATGCATTTTTTCCTGACAAATTTTTGAACGAATTCAGCTTAATTACCTATAAAATACTCCTTAAAGTGATTTCATCTTGATTGATCAATAAATAAAATTATACCTCGATTTGTAATACCATTTTCAAAATCGACGTTTCTCGACCAGAGAAGCTTATTTTGAGAATTTTATCATTATTTTCAAATATACCCACTGAAACCATTATTTTTGTATTTTTTGCTTTAATTCAAGCAAATGTAACGATATTCATTCAAAAAACTGTTCAAATTCAATTTTCAGTAAGAAATCGTGTTCACGGATTTTGTATCTAGAAGAAAAAAAACATGCGATTTTTTCGGTACACTTTTGAATGCATTTTTTTCTGGACAAATTTTAGACCGAATTCAGCTTAATTACCTATAAAATACTCCTTTAAAGTGATTTCATCTTGATTGATCAATAAATAAAAATACACCTCAATTTTTAATACCATTTTCAAAATCGACGTTTCTCGACCAGAGAAGCTTATTTTGAGAATTTTTTCATTATTTTCAAATATAACCACTGAAACCATTATTTTTGTATTTTTTGCTTTAATTCAAGCAAATGTAACGATATTCATTCAAAAAACTGTTCAAATTCAATTTTCAGTAAGAAATCGTGTTCACGGATTTTGTATCTAGAAGAAAAAAAACATGCGATTTTTTCGGTACACTTTTGAATGCATTTTTTTCTGAACGAATTTTTGACCGAATTCAGCTTAATTACCTAAAAAATACTCATTAAAAGTTATTTCATCTCGATTGATCGATAAATAAAAATGTACCTCGATTTTAAATACCATTTTCAAAATCGACGTTTCTCGACCAAAGATGCACATTTTGTGAATTTTTTCACTATTTTCAAATATAACCACTGAAACCATTATTTTTGTATTTTTTGCTTTAATTCAAGCAAATGTAACGATATTCATTCAAAAAACTGTTCAAATTCAATTTTCAGTAAGAAATCGTGTTCACGGATTTTGTATCTAGAAAAAAAAGACATGCGATTTTTTCGGTACACTTTTGAGTGCATTTTTTTCTGGACAAATTTTTGACCGAATTCAGCTTAATAACCTATAAAATACTCCTTAAAAGTGATTTCATCTTGATTGATCAATAAATAAAAATATACCTCGATTTTTAATACCATTTTCAAAATCGACGTTTCTCGACCAGAGAAGCTTATTTTGAGAATTTTTTCATTATTTTCAAATATAACCACTGAAACCATTATTTTTGTATTTTTTGCTTTAATTCAAGCAAATGTAACGATATTCATTCAAAAAACTGTTCAAATTCAATTTTCAGTAAGAAATCGTGTTCACGGATTTTGTATCTAGAAGAAAAAAAACATGCGATTTTTTCGGTACACTTTTGAATGCATTTTTTTCCGGACAAATGTTTGACCGAATTCAGCTTAATAACGTATAAAATACTCCTTAAAAGTGATTTCATCTTGATTGATCAATAATTAAAAATATACCTCAATTTTTAATACCATTTTCAATATCGACGTTTCTCGACCAGAATAGCTTATTTTGAGAATTTTTTCATTATTTTCAAATATAACCACTGAAACCATTATTTTTGTATTTTTTGCTTTAATTCAAGCAAATGTAACGATATTCATTCAAAAAACTATTCAAATTCAATTTTCAGTAAGAAATCGTGTTCACGGATTTTGTATCTAGAAGAAACAAAACATGCGATTTTTTCGGTACACTTTTGAATGCATTTTTTCTGGACAAATTTTTGACCGAATTCAGCTTAATAATCTATAAAATACTCCTTAAAAGTGATTTCATCTTGATTGATCAACAAATAAAAATATACCTCTACTTTTAATACCACTTTCAAAATCGACGTTTCTCGACCAGAGAAGCTTATTTTGAGAATTTTTTCATTATTTTCAAATATAACCACTGAAACCATTATTTTTGTATTTTTTGCTTTAATTCAAGCAAATGTAACGATATTCATTCAAAAAACTGTTCAAATTCAATTTTCAGTAAGAAATCGTGTTCACGGATTTTGTATCTAGAAGAAAAAAAACATGCGATTTTTTCGGTACACTTTTGAATGCATTTTTTTCTGAACAAATTTTTGACCGAATTCAGCTTAATTACCTATAAAATACTCATTAAAAGTTATTTCATCTCGATTGATCAATAAATAAAAATGTACCTCGATTTTAAATACCATTTTCAAAATCGACGTTTCTCGACCAAAGAAGCACATTTTGAGAAATTTTTCACTATTTTCAAATATAACCACTGAAACCATTATTTTTGTATTTTTTGCTTTAATTCAAGCAAATGTAACGATATTCATTCAAAAAACTGTTCAAATTCAATTTTCAGTAAGAAATCGTGTTCACGGATTTTGTATCTAGAAAAAAAAACATGCGATTTTTTCGGTACACTTTTGAGTGCATTTTTTTCTGGACAAATTTTTGACCGAATTCAGCTTAATAATCTATAAAATACTCATTAAAAGTGATTTCATCTTGATTGATCAATAAATAAAAATATACCTCGATTTTTAATACCATTTTCAAAATCGACGTTTCTCGACCAGAGAAGCTTATTTTGAGAATTTTTTCATTATTTTCAAAAATAACCACTGAAACCATTATTTTTGTATTTTTTGCTTTAATTCAAGCAAATGTAACGATATTCATTCAAAAAACTGTTCAAATTCAATTTTCAGTAAGAAATCGTGTTCACGGATTTTGTATCTAGAAGAAAAAAACATGCGATTTTTTCGGTACTCTTTTGAATGCATTTTTGTCAGGACAAATGTTTGACCGAATTCAGCTTAATTACCTATAAAATACTCCTTAAAAGTGATTTCATCTTGATTGATCAATAAATAAAAATATACCTCGATTTTTAATACCATTTTCAAAATCGACGTTTCTCGACCAGAAAAGCTTATTTTGAGAATTTTTTCATTATTTTCAAATATAACCACTGAAACCATTATTTTTGTATTTTTTGCTTTAATTCAAGCAAATGTAACGATATTCATTCAAAAAACTGTTCAAATTCAATTTTCAGAAAGAAATCGTGTTCACGGATTTTGTATCTAGAAGAAAAAAAACATGCGATTTTTTCGGTACACTTTTGAATGCATTTTTTTCTGAACAAATTTTTGACCGAATTCAGCTTAATTACCTATAAAATACTCATTAAAAGTTATTTCATCTCGATTGATCAATAAATAAAAATGTACCTCGATTTTAAATACCATTTTCAAAATCGACGTTTCTCGACCAAAGAAGCACATTTTGAGAATTTTTTCACTATTTTCAAATATAACCACTGAAACCATTATTTTTGTATTTTTTGCTTTAATTCAAGCAAATGTAACGATATTCATTCAAAAAACTGTTCAAATTCAATTTTCAGTAAGAAATCGTGTTCACGGATTTTGTATCTAGAAGAAAAAAACATGCGATTTTTTCGGTACACTTTTGAATGCTTTTTTTTCTGGACAAATTTTTGACCGAATTCAGCTTAATAACCTATAAAATACTCCTTAAAAGTGATTTCATCTTGATTGATCAATAAATAAAAATATACCTCGATTTTTAATACCATTTTCAAAATCGACGTTTCTCGACCAGAAAAGCTTATTCTGAGAATTTTTTCATTATTTTCAAATATAACCACTGAAACCATTATTTTTGTATTTTTTGCTTTAATTCAAGCAAATGTAACGATATTCATTCAAAAAACTATTCAAATTCAATTTTCAGTAAGAAATCGTGTTCACGGATTTTGTATCTAGAAGAAAAAAAACATGCGATTTTTTCGGCACACTTTTGAATGCATTTTTTTCTGGACAAATTTTTGACCGAATTCAGCTTAATAACCTATAAAATACTCCTTAAAAGTGATTTCATCTTGATTGATCAATAAATAAAAATATACCTCGATTTTTAATACCATTTTCAAAATCGACGTTTCTCGACCAGAAAAGCTTATTCTGAGAATTTTTTCATTATTTTCAAATATAACCACTGAAACCATTATTTTTGTATTTTTTGCTTTAATTCAAGCTAATGTAACGATATTCATTCAAAAAACTATTCAAATTCAATTTTCAGTAAGAAATCGTGTTCACGGATTTTGTATCTAGAAGAAAAAAACATGCGATTTTTTCGGTACACTTTTGAATGCATTTTTTTCTGGACAAATTTTTGACCGAATTCAGCTTAATAACCTATAAAATACTCCTTAAATGTGATTTCATCTTGATTGATCAATAAATAAAAATATACCTCGATTTTTAATACCATTTTCAAAATCGACGTTTCTCGACCAGAAAAGCTTATTCTGAGAATTTTTTCATTATTTTCAAATATAACCACTGAAACCATTATTTTTGTATTTTTTGCTTTAATTCAAGCAAATGTAACGATATTCATTCAAAAAACTATTCAAATTCAATTTTCAGTAAGAAATCGTGTTCACGGATTTTGTATCTAGAAGAAAAAAAACATGCGATTTTTTCGGCACACTTTTGAATGCATTTATTTCTGGACAAATTTTTGACCGAATTCAGCTTAATAACCTATAAAATACTCCTTAAAAGTGATTTCATCTTGATTGATCAATAAATAAAAATATGCCTCGATTTTTAATACCATTTTCAAAATCGACGTTTCTCGACCAGAGAAGCTTATTTTGAGAATTTTTTCATTATTTTCAAATATAACCACTGAAACCATTATTTTTGTATTTTTTGCTTTAATTCAAGCAAATGTAACGATATTCATTCAAAAAACTGTTCAAATTCAATTTTCAGTAAGAAATCGTGTTCACGGATTTTGTATCTAGAAGAAAAAAACATGCGATTTTTTCGGTACACTTTTGAATGCATTTTTTTCTGGACAAATTTTTGACCGAATTCAGCTTAATAACCTATAAAATACTCCTTAAAAGTGATTTCATCTTGATTGATCAATAAATAAAAATATACCTCGATTTTTAATACCATTTTCAAAATCGACGTTTCTCGACCAGAAAAGCTTATTCTGAGAATTTTTTCATTATTTTCAAATATAACCACTGAAACCATTATTTTTGTATTTTTTGCTTTAATTCAAGCAAATGTAACGATATTCATTCAAAAAACTATTCAAATTCAATTTTCAGTAAGAAATCGTGTTCACGGATTTTGTATCTAGAAGAAAAAAAACATGCGATTTTTTCGGCACACTTTTGAATGCATTTTTTGCTGGACAAATTTTTGACCGAATTCAGCTTAATAACCTATAAAATACTCCTTAAAAGTGATTTCATCTTGATTGATCAATAAATAAAAATATACCTCGATTTTTAATACCATTTTCAAAATCGACGTTTCTCGACCAGAAAAGCTTATTCTGAGAATTTTTTCATTATTTTCAAATATAACCACTGAAACCATTATTTTTGTATTTTTTGCTTTAATTCAAGCAAATGTAACGATATTCATTCAAAAAACTATTCAAATTCAATTTTCAGTAAGAAATCGTGTTCACGGATTTTGTATCTAGAAGAAAAAAAACATGCGATTTTTTCGGTACACTTTTGAATGCATTTTTTTCTGGACAAATTTTTGACCGAATTCAGCTTAATAACCTATAAAATACTCCTTAAATGTGATTTCATCTTGATTGATCAATAAATAAAAATATACCTCGATTTTTAATACCATTTTCAAAATCGACGTTTCTCGACCAGAGAAGCTTATTTTGTGAATTTTTTCATTATTTTCAAATATAACCACTGAAACCATTATTTTTGTATTTTTTGCTTTAATTCAAGCAAATGTAACGATATTCATTCAAAAAACTGTTCAAATTCAATTTTCAGTAAGAAATCGTGTTCACGGATTTTGTATCTAGAAGAAAAAAACATGCGATTTTTTCGGTACACTTTTGAATGCATTTTTTTCTGGACAAATTTTTGACCGAATTCAGCTTAATAACCTATAAAATACTCCTTAAAAGTGATTTCATCTTGATTGATCAATAAATAAAAATATACCTCGATTTTTAATACCATTTTCAAAATCGACGTTTCTCGACCAGAAAAGCTTATTCTGAGAATTTTTTCATTATTTTCAAATATAACCACTGAAACCATTATTTTTGTATTTTTTGCTTTAATTCAAGCAAATGTAACGATATTCATTCAAAAAACTATTCAAATTCAATTTTCAGTAAGAAATCGTGTTCACGGATTTTGTATCTAGAAGAAAAAAAACATGCGATTTTTTCGGTACACTTTTGAATGCATTTTTTTCTGGACAAATTTTTGACCGAATTCAGCTTAATAACCTATAAAATACTCCTTAAATGTGATTTCATCTTGATTGATCAATAAATAAAAATATACCTCGATTTTTAATACCATTTTCAAAATCGACGTTTCTCGACCAGAGAAGCTTATTTTGAGAATTTTTTCATTATTTTCAAATATAACCACTGAAACCATTATTTTTGTATTTTTTGCTTTAATTCAAGCAAATGTAACGATATTCATTCAAAAAACTGTTCAAATTCAATTTTCAGTAAGAAATCGTGTTCACGGATTTTGTATCTAGAAGAAAAAAAACATGCGATTTTTTCGGTACACTTTTGAATGCATTTTTTTCTGAACAAATTTTTGACCGAATTCAGCTTAATTACCTATAAAATACTCATTAAAAGTTATTTCATCTCGATTGATCAATAAATAAAAATGTACCTCGATTTTAAATACCATTTTCAAAATCGACGTTTCTCGACCAAAGAAGCACATTTTGAGAATTTTTTCACTATTTTCAAATATAACCACTGAAACCATTATTTTTGTATTTTTTGCTTTAATTCAAGCAAATGTAACGATATTCATTCAAAAAACTGTTCAATTTCAATTTTCAGTAAGAAATCGTGTTCACGGATTTTGTATCTAGAAGAAAAAAACATGCGATTTTTTCGGTACACTTTTGAATGCATTTATTTCTGGACAAATTTTTGACCGAATTCAGCTTAATAATCTATAAAATACTCCTTAAAAGTGATTTCATCTTGATTGATCAATAAATAAAAATATGCCTCGATTTTTAATACCATTTTCAAAATCGACGTTTCTCGACCAGAGAAGCTTATTTTGAGAATTTTTTCATTATTTTCAAATATAACCACTGAAACCATTATTTTTGTATTTTTTGCTTTAATTCAAGCAAATGTAACGATATTCATTCAAAAAACTGTTCAAATTCAATTTTCAGTAAGAAATCGTGTTCACGGATTTTGTATCTAGAAGAAAAAAACATGCGATTTTTTCGGTACACTTTTGAATGCATTTTTTTCTGGACAAATTTTTGACCGAATTCAGCTTAATAACCTATAAAATACTCCTTAAAAGTGATTTCATCTTGATTGATCAATAAATAAAAATATACCTCGATTTTTAATACCATTTTCAAAATCGACGTTTCTCGACCAGAAAAGCTTATTCTGAGAATTTTTTCATTATTTTCAAATATAACCACTGAAACCATTATTTTTGTATTTTTTGCTTTAATTCAAGCAAATGTAACGATATTCATTCAAAAAACTATTCAAATTCAATTTTCAGTAAGAAATCGTGTTCACGGATTTTGTATCTAGAAGAAAAAAAACATGCGATTTTTTCGGTACACTTTTGAATGCATTTTTTTCTGGACAAATTTTTGACCGAATTCAGCTTAATAACCTATAAAATACTCCTTAAATGTGATTTCATCTTGATTGATCAATAAATAAAAATATACCTCGATTTTTAATACCATTTTCAAAATCGACGTTTCTCGACCAGAGAAGCTTATTTTGAGAATTTTTTCATTATTTTCAAATATAACCACTGAAACCATTATTTTTGTATTTTTTGCTTTAATTCAAGCAAATGTAACGATATTCATTCAAAAAACTGTTCAAATTCAATTTTCAGTAAGAAATCGTGTTCACGGATTTTGTATCTAGAAGAAAAAAAACATGCGATTTTTTCGGTACACTTTTGAATGCATTTTTTTCTGAACAAATTTTTGACCGAATTCAGCTTAATTACCTATAAAATACTCATTAAAAGTTATTTCATCTCGATTGATCAATAAATAAAAATGTACCTCGATTTTAAATACCATTTTCAAAATCGACGTTTCTCGACCAAAGAAGCACATTTTGAGAATTTTTTCACTATTTTCAAATATAACCACTGAAACCATTATTTTTGTATTTTTTGCTTTAATTCAAGCAAATGTAACGATATTCATTCAAAAAACTGTTCAATTTCAATTTTCAGTAAGAAATCGTGTTCACGGATTTTGTATCTAGAAGAAAAAAACATGCGATTTTTTCGGTACACTTTTGAATGCATTTATTTCTGGACAAATTTTTGACCGAATTCAGCTTAATAATCTATAAAATACTCCTTAAAAGTGATTTCATCTTGATTGATCAATAAATAAAAATATGCCTCGATTTTTAATACCATTTTCAAAATCGACGTTTCTCGACCAGAGAAGCTTATTTTGAGAATTTTTTCATTATTTTCAAATATAACCACTGAAACCATTATTTTTGTATTTTTTGCTTTAATTCAAGCAAATGTAACGATATTCATTCAAAAAACTGTTCAAATTCAATTTTCAGTAAGAAATCGTGTTCACGGATTTTGTATCTAGAAGAAAAAAACATGCGATTTTTTCGGTACACTTTTGAATGCATTTTTTTCTGGACAAATTTTTGACCGAATTCAGCTTAATAACCTATAAAATACTCCTTAAAAGTGATTTCATCTTGATTGATCAATAAATAAAAATATACCTCGATTTTTAATACCATTTTCAAAATCGACGTTTCTCGACCAGAAAAGCTTATTCTGAGAATTTTTTCATTATTTTCAAATATAACCACTGAAACCATTATTTTTGTATTTTTTGCTTTAATTCAAGCAAATGTAACGATATTCATTCAAAAAACTATTCAAATTCAATTTTCAGTAAGAAATCGTGTTCACGGATTTTGTATCTAGAAGAAAAAAAACATGCGATTTTTTCGGCACACTTTTGAATGCATTTTTTGCTGGACAAATTTTTGACCGAATTCAGCTTAATAACCTATAAAATACTCCTTAAAAGTGATTTCATCTTGATTGATCAATAAATAAAAATATACCTCGATTTTTAATACCATTTTCAAAATCGACGTTTCTCGACCAGAAAAGCTTATTCTGAGAATTTTTTCATTATTTTCAAATATAACCACTGAAACCATTATTTTTGTATTTTTTGCTTTAATTCAAGCAAATGTAACGATATTCATTCAAAAAACTATTCAAATTCAATTTTCAGTAAGAAATCGTGTTCACGGATTTTGTATCTAGAAGAAAAAAAACATGCGATTTTTTCGGTACACTTTTGAATGCATTTTTTTCTGGACAAATTTTTGACCGAATTCAGCTTAATAATCTATAAAATACTCCTTAAATGTGATTTCATCTTGATTGATCAATAAATAAAAATATACCTCGATTTTTAATACCATTTTCAAAATCGACGTTTCTCGACCAGAGAAGCTTATTTTGAGAATTTTTTCATTATTTTCAAATATAACCACTGAAACCATTATTTTTGTATTTTTTGCTTTAATTCAAGCAAATGTAACGATATTCATTCAAAAAACTGTTCAAATTCAATTTTCAGTAAGAAATCGTGTTCACGGATTTTGTATCTAGAAGAAAAAAACATGCGATTTTTTCGGTACACTTTTGAATGCATTTTTTTCTGGACAAATTTTTGACCGAATTCAGCTTAATAACCTATAAAATACTCCTTAAAAGTGATTTCATCTTGATTGATCAATAAATAAAAATATACCTCGATTTTTAATACCATTTTCAAAATCGACGTTTCTCGACCAGAAAAGCTTATTCTGAGAATTTTTTCATTATTTTCAAATATAACCACTGAAACCATTATTTTTGTATTTTTTGCTTTAATTCAAGCAAATGTAACGATATTCATTCAAAAAACTGTTCAAATTCAATTTTCAGTAAGAAATCGTGTTCACGGATTTTGTATCTAGAAGAAAAAAAACATGCGATTTTTTCGGTACACTTTTGAATGCATTTTTTCCTGACAAATTTTTGAACGAATTCAGCTTAATTACCTATAAAATACTCCTTAAAGTGATTTCATCTTGATTGATCAATAAATAAAATTATACCTCGATTTGTAATACCATTTTCAAAATCGACGTTTCTCGACCAGAGAAGCTTATTTTGAGAATTTTATCATTATTTTCAAATATACCCACTGAAACCATTATTTTTGTATTTTTTGCTTTAATTCAAGCAAATGTAACGATATTCATTCAAAAAACTGTTCAAATTCAATTTTCAGTAAGAAATCGTGTTCACGGATTTTGTATCTAGAAGAAAAAAAACATGCGATTTTTTCGGTACAATTTAGAATGCATTTTTTTCTGGACAAATTTTAGACCGAATTCAGCTTAATTACCTATAAAATACTCCTTTAAAGTGATTTCATCTTGATTGATCAATAAATAAAAATATACCTCAATTTTTAATACCATTTTCAAAATCGACGTTTCTCGACCAGAGAAGCTTATTTTGAGAATTTTTTCATTATTTTCAAATATAACCACTGAAACCATTATTTTTGTATTTTTTGCTTTAATTCAAGCAAATGTAACGATATTCATTCAAAAAACTGTTCAAATTCAATTTTCAGTAAGAAATCGTGTTCACGGATTTTGTATCTAGAAGAAAAAAACATGCGATTTTTTCGGTACACTTTTGAATGCATTTTTTTCTGAACAAATTTTTGACCGAATTCAGCTTAATTACCTAAAAAATACTCATTAAAAGTTATTTCATCTCGATTGATCGATAAATAAAAATGTACCTCGATTTTAAATACCATTTTCAAAATCGACGTTTCTCGACCAAAGATGCACATTTTGAGAATTTTTTCACTATTTTCAAATATAACCACTGAAACCATTATTTTTGTATTTTTTGCTTTAATTCAAGCAAATGTAACGATATTCATTCAAAAAACTGTTCAAATTCAATTTTCAGTAAGAAATCGTGTTCACGGATTTTGTATCTAGAAGAAAAAAAACATGCGATTTTTTCGGTACACTTTTGAATGCATTTTTTTCTGGACAAATTTTTGACCGAATTCAGCTTAATAATCTATAAAATACTCCTTAAATGTGATTTCATCTTGATTGATCAATAAATAAAAATATACCTCGATTTTTAATACCATTTTCAAAATCGACGTTTCTCGACCAGAGAAGCTTATTTTGAGAATTTTTTCATTATTTTCAAATATAACCACTGAAACCATTATTTTTGTATTTTTTGCTTTAATTCAAGCAAATGTAACGATATTCATTCAAAAAACTGTTCAAATTCAATTTTCAGTAAGAAATCGTGTTCACGGATTTTGTATCTAGAAGAAAAAAAACATGCGATTTTTTCGGTACACTTTTGAATGCATTTTTTCCTGACAAATTTTTGAACGAATTCAGCTTAATTACCTATAAAATACTCCTTAAAGTGATTTCATCTTGATTGATCAATAAATAAAATTATACCTCGATTTGTAATACCATTTTCAAAATCGACGTTTCTCGACCAGAGAAGCTTATTTTGAGAATTTTATCATTATTTTCAAATATACCCACTGAAACCATTATTTTTGTATTTTTTGCTTTAATTCAAGCAAATGTAACGATATTCATTCAAAAAACTGTTCAAATTCAATTTTCAGTAAGAAATCGTGTTCACGGATTTTGTATCTAGAAGAAAAAAAACATGCGATTTTTTCGGTACAATTTAGAATGCATTTTTTTCTGGACAAATTTTAGACCGAATTCAGCTTAATTATCTATAAAATACTCCTTTAAAGTGATTTCATCTTGATTGATCAATAAATAAAAATATACCTCAATTTTTAATACCATTTTCAAAATCGACGTTTCTCGACCAGAGAAGCTTATTTTGAGAATTTTTTCATTATTTTCAAATATAACCACTGAAACCATTATTTTTGTATTTTTTGCTTTAATTCAAGCAAATGTAACGATATTCATTCAAAAAACTGTTCAAATTCAATTTTCAGTAAGAAATCGTGTTCACGGATTTTGTATCTAGAAGAAAAAAACATGCGATTTTTTCGGTACACTTTTGAATGCATTTTTTTCTGAACAAATTTTTGACCGAATTCAGCTTAATTACCTAAAAAATACTCATTAAAAGTTATTTCATCTCGATTGATCGATAAATAAAAATGTACCTCGATTTTAAATACCATTTTCAAAATCGACGTTTCTCGACCAAAGATGCACATTTTGAGAATTTTTTCACTATTTTCAAATATAACCACTGAAACCATTATTTTTGTATTTTTTGCTTTAATTCAAGCAAATGTAACGATATTCATTCAAAAAACTATTCAAATTCAATTTTCAGTAAGAAATCGTGGTCACGGATTTTGTATCTAGAAGAAAAAAACATGCGATTTTTTCGGCACACTTTTGAATGCATTTTTTTCTGGACAAATTTTTGACCGAATTCAGCTTAATAACCTATAAAATACTCCTTAAAAGTGATTTCATCTTGATTGATCAATAAATAAAAATATACCTCGATTTTTAATACCATTTTCAAAATCGACGTTTCTCGACCAGAAAAGCTTATTCTGAGAATTTTTTCATTATTTTCAAATATAACCACTGAAACCATTATTTTTGTATTTTTTGCTTTAATTCAAGCAAATGTAACGATATTCATTCAAAAAACTATTCAAATTCAATTTTCAGTAAGAAATCGTGTTCACGGATTTTGTATCTAGAAGAAAAAAAACATGCGATTTTTTCGGTACACTTTTGAATGCATTTTTTTCTGGACAACTTTTTGACCGAATTCAGCTTAATAACCTATAAAATACTCCTTAAATGTGATTTCATCTTGATTGATCAATAAATAAAAATATACCTCGATTTTTAATACCATTTTCAAAATCGACGTTTCTCGACCAGAGAAGCTTATTTTGAGAATTTTTTCATTATTTTCAAATATAACCACTGAAACCGTTATTTTTGTATTTTTTGCTTTAATTCAAGCAAATGTAACGATATTCATTCAAAAAACTGTTCAAATTCAATTTTCAGTAAGAAATCGTGTTCACGGATTTTGTATCTAGAAGAAAAAAAACATGCGATTTTTTCGGTACACTTTTGAATGCATTTTTTCCTGACAAATTTTTGAACGAATTCAGCTTAATTACCTATAAAATACTCCTTAAAGTGATTTCATCTTGATTGATCAATAAATAAAATTATACCTCGATTTGTAATACCATTTTCAAAATCGACGTTTCTCGACCAGAGAAGCTTATTTTGAGAATTTTATCATTATTTTCAAATATACCCACTGAAACCATTATTTTTGTATTTTTTGCTTTAATTCAAGCAAATGTAACGATATTCATTCAAAAAACTGTTCAAATTCAATTTTCAGTAAGAAATCGTGGTCACGGATTTTGTATCTAGAAGAAAAAAACATGCGATTTTTTCGGCACACTTTTGAATGCATTTTTTTCTGGACAAATTTTTGACCGAATTCAGCTTAATAACCTATAAAATACTCCTTAAAAGTGATTTCATCTTGATTGATCAATAAATAAAAATATACCTCGATTTTTAATACCATTTTCAAAATCGACGTTTCTCGACCAGAAAAGCTTATTCTGAGAATTTTTTCATTATTTTCAAATATAACCACTGAAACCATTATTTTTGTATTTTTTGCTTTAATTCAAGCAAATGTAACGATATTCATTCAAAAAACTATTCAAATTCAATTTTCAGTAAGAAATCGTGTTCACGGATTTTGTATCTAGAAGAAAAAAAACATGCGATTTTTTCGGTACACTTTTGAATGCATTTTTTTCTGGACAACTTTTTGACCGAATTCAGCTTAATAACCTATAAAATACTCCTTAAATGTGATTTCATCTTGATTGATCAATAAATAAAAATATACCTCGATTTTTAATACCATTTTCAAAATCGACGTTTCTCGACCAGAGAAGCTTATTTTGAGAATTTTTTCATTATTTTCAAATATAACCACTGAAACCGTTATTTTTGTATTTTTTGCTTTAATTCAAGCAAATGTAACGATATTCATTCAAAAAACTGTTCAAATTCAATTTTCAGTAAGAAATCGTGTTCACGGATTTTGTATCTAGAAGAAAAAAAACATGCGATTTTTTCGGTACACTTTTGAATGCATTTTTTCCTGACAAATTTTTGAACGAATTCAGCTTAATTACCTATAAAATACTCCTTAAAGTGATTTCATCTTGATTGATCAATAAATAAAATTATACCTCGATTTGTAATACCATTTTCAAAATCGACGTTTCTCGACCAGAGAAGCTTATTTTGAGAATTTTATCATTATTTTCAAATATACCCACTGAAACCATTATTTTTGTATTTTTTGCTTTAATTCAAGCAAATGTAACGATATTCATTCAAAAAACTGTTCAAATTCAATTTTCAGTAAGAAATCGTGTTCACGGATTTTGTATCTAGAAGAAAAAAAACATGCGATTTTTTCGGTACACTTTTGAATGCATTTTTTTCTGGACAAATTTTAGACCGAATTCAGCTTAATTACCTATAAAATACTCCTTTAAAGTGATTTCATCTTGATTGATCAATAAATAAGAATATACCTCAATTTTTAATACCATTTTCAAAATCGACGTTTCTCGACCAGAGAAGCTTATTTTGAGAATTTTTTCATTATTTTCAAATATAACCACTGAAACCATTATTTTTGTATTTTTTGCTTTAATTCAAGCAAATGTAACGATATTCATTCAAAAAACTGTTCAAATTCAATTTTCAGTAAGAAATCGTGTTCACGGATTTTGTATCTAGAAGAAAAAAAACATGCGATTTTTTCGGTACACTTTTGAATGCATTTTTTTCTGAACAAATTTTTGACCGAATTCAGCTTAATTACCTAAAAAATACTCATTAAAAGTTATTTCATCTCGATTGATCGATAAATAAAAATGTACCTCGATTTTAAATACCATTTTCAAAATCGACGTTTCTCGACCAAAGATGCACATTTTGAGAATTTTTTCACTATTTTCAAATATAACCACTGAAACCATTATTTTTGTATTTTTTGCTTTAATTCAAGCAAATGTAACGATATTCATTCAAAAAACTGTTCAAATTCAATTTTCAGTAAGAAATCGTGTTCACGGATTTTGTATCTAGAAAAAAAAGACATGCGATTTTTTCGGTACACTTTTGAGTGCATTTTTTTCTGGACAAATTTTTGACCGAATTCAGCTTAATAACCTATAAAATACTCCTTAAAAGTGATTTCATCTTGATTGATCAATAAATAAAAATATACCTCGATTTTTAATACCATTTTCAAAATCGACGTTTCTCGACCAGAGAAGCTTATTTTGAGAATTTTTTCATTATTTTCAAATATAACCACTGAAACCATTATTTTTGTATTTTTTGCTTTAATTCAAGCAAATGTAACGATATTCATTCAAAAAACTGTTCAAATTCAATTTTCAGTAAGAAATCGTGTTCACGGATTTTGTATCTAGAAGAAAAAAAACATGCGATTTTTTCGGTACACTTTTGAATGCATTTTTTTCCGGACAAATTTTTGACCGAATTCAGCTTAATAACCTATAAAATACTCCATAAAAGTGATTTCATCTTGATTGATCAATAAATAAAAATATACCTCGATTTTTAATACCATTTTCAAAATCGACGTTTCTCGACCAGAATAGCTTATTTTGAGAATTTTTTCATTATTTTCAAATATAACCACTGAAACCATTATTTTTGTATTTTTTGCTTTAATTCAAGCAAATGTAACGATATTCATTCAAAAAACTATTCAAATTCAATTTTCAGTAAGAAATCGTGTTCACGGATTTTGTATCTAGAAGAAAAAAAACATGCGATTTTTTCGGTACACTTTTGAATGCATTTTTTTCTGAACAAATTTTTGACCGAATTCAGCTTAATTACCTATAAAATACTCATTAAAAGTTATTTCATCTCGATTGATCAATAAATAAAAATGTACCTCGATTTTAAATACCATTTTCAAAATCGACGTTTCTCGACCAAAGAAGCACATTTTGAGAATGTTTTCACTATTTTCAAATATAACCACTGAAACCATTATTTTTGTATTTTTTGCTTTAATTCAAGCAAATGTAACGATATTCATTCAAAAAACTGTTCAAATTCAATTTTCAGTAAGAAATCGTGTTCACGGATTTTGTATCTAGAAGAAAAAAAACATGCGATTTTTTCGGTACACTTTTGAATGCATTTTTTTCTGAACAAATTTTTGACCGAATTCAGCTTAATTACCTATAAAATACTCATTAAAAGTTATTTCATCTCGATTGATCAATAAATAAAAATGTACCTCGATTTTAAATACCATTTTCAAAATCGACATTTCTCGACCAAAGAAGCACATTTTGAGAATTTTTTCACTATTTTCAAATATAACCACTGAAACCATTATTTTTGTATTTTTTGCTTTAGTTCAAGCAAATGTAACGATATTCATTCAAAAAACTGTTCAAATTCAATTTTCAGTAAGAAATCGTGTTCACGGATTTTGTATCTAGAAGAAAAAAAACATGCGATTTTTTCGGTACACTTTTGAATGCATTTTTTCCTGACAAATTGTTGAACGAATTCAGCTTAATTACCTATAAAATACTCCTTAAAAGTGATTTCATCTTGATTTATCAATAAATAAAATTATACCTCGATTTGTAATACCATTTTCAAAATCGACGTTTCTCGACCAGAGAAGCTTATTTTGAGAATTTTATCATTATTTTCAAATATACCCACTGAAACCATTATTTTTGTATTTTTTGCTTTAATTCAAGCAAATGTAACGATATTCATTCAAAAAACTGTTCAAATTCAATTTTCAGTAAGAAATCGTGTTCACGGATTTTGTATCTAGAAGAAAAAAAACATGCGATTTTTTCGGGACACTTTTGAATGCATTTTTTTCTGGACAAATTTTTGAACGAATTCAGCTTAGTTACCTATAAAATACTCCTTAAAAGTCATTTCATTTTGATTGATCAATAAATAAAAATATACCTCGATTTTTAATACCATTTTCAAAATCGACGTTTCTCGACCAGAAAAGCTTATTTTGAGAATTTTTTCATTATTTTCAAATATAACCACTGAAACCATTATTTTTGTATTTTTTGCTTTAATGCAAGCAAATGTAACAATATTCATTCAAAAAACTGTTCAAATTCAATTTTCAGTAAGAAATCGTGTTCACGGATTTTGTATCTAGAAGAAAAAAAACATGCGATTTTTTCGGTACACTTTTGAATGCATTTTTTTCTGGACAAATTTTAGACCGAATTCAGCTTAATTACCTATAAAATACTCCTTTAAAGTGATTTCATCTTGATTGATCAATAAATAAAATTATACCTCGATTTGTAATACCATTTTCAAAATCGACGTTTCTCGACCAGAGAAGCTTATTTTGAGAATTTTATCATTATTTTCAAATATACCCACTGAAACCATTATTTTTGTATTTTTTGCTTTAATTCAAGCAAATGTAACGATATTCATTCAAAAAACTGTTCAAATTCAATTTTCAGTAAGAAATCGTGTTCACGGATTTTGTATCTAGAAGAAAAAAAAACATGCGATTTTTTCGGTACACTTGTGAATGCATCTTTTTCTGGACAAATTTTTGACTGAATTCAGCTTAATAACCTATAAAATACTCCTTAAAAGTGATTTCATCTTGATTGATCAATAAATAAAAATATACCTCGATTTTTAATACCATTTTCAAAATCGACGTTTCTCGACCAGAGAAGCTTATTTTGAGAATTTTTTCATTATTTTCAAATATAACCACTGAAACCATTATTTTTGTATTTTTTGCTTTAATTCAAGCAAATGTAACGATATTCATTCAAAAAACTGTTCAAATTCAATTTTCAGTAAGAAATCGTGTTCACGGATTTTGTATCTAGAAGAAAAAAAACATGCGATTTTTTCGGTACACTTTTGAATGCATTTTTTTCTGAACAAATTTTTGACCGAATTCAGCTTAATTACCTATAAAATACTCATTAAAAGTTATTTCATCTCGATTGATCAATAAATAAAAATGTACCTCGATTTTAAATACCATTTTCAAAATCGACGTTTCTCGACCAAAGAAGCACATTTTGAGAATTTTTTCACTATTTTCAAATATAACCACTGAAACCATTATTTTTGTATTTTTTGCTTTAATTCAAGCAAATGTAACGATATTCATTCAAAAAACTGTTCAAATTCAATTTTCAGTAAGAAATCGTGTTCACGGATTTTGTATCTAGAAGAAAAAAAACATGCGATTTTTTCGGTACACTTTTGAATGCATTTTTTTCTGGACAAATTTTAGACCGAATTCAGCTTAATTACCTATAAAATACTCCTTTAAAGTGATTTCATCTTGATTGATCAATAAATAAAATTATACCTCGATTTGTAATACCATTTTCAAAATCGACGTTTCTCGACCAGAGAAGCTTATTTTGAGAATTTTATCATTATTTTCAAATATACCCACTGAAACCATTATTTTTGTATTTTTTGCTTTAATTCAAGCAAATGTAACGATATTCATTCAAAAAACTGTTCAAATTCAATTTTCAGTAAGAAATCGTGTTCACGGATTTTGTATCTAGAAGAAAAAAACATGCGATTTTTTCGGTACACTTTTGAATGCATTTTTTTCTGAACAAATTTTTGACCGAATTCAGCTTAATTACCTATAAAATACTCATTAAAAGTTATTTCATCTCGATTGATCAATAAATAAAAATGTACCTCGATTTTAAATACCATTTTCAAAATCGACGTTTCTCGACCAAAGAAGCACATTTTGAGAATTTTTTCACTATTTTCAAATATAACCACTGAAACCATTATTTTTGTATTTTTTGCTTTAATTCAAGCAAATGTAACGATATTCATTCAAAAAACTGTTCAAATTCAATTTTCAGTAAGAAATCGTGTTCACGGATTTTGTATCTAGAAGAAAAAAAACATTCGATTTTTTCGGTACACTTTTGAATGCATTTTTTTCTGAACAAATTTTTGACCGAATTCAGCTTAATTACCTATAAAATACTCATTAAAAGTTATTTCATCTCGATTGATCAATAAATAAAAATGTACCTCGATTTTAAATACCATTTTCAAAATCGACGTTTCTCGACCAAAGAAGCACATTTTGAGAATTTTTTCATTATTTTCAAATATAACCACTGAAACCATTATTTTTGTATTTTTTGCTTTAATTCAAGCAAATGTAACGATATTCATTCAAAAAACTGTTCAAATTCAATTTTCAGTAAGAAATCGTGTTCACGGATTTTGTATCTAGAAGAAAAAAAACATGCGATTTTTTCGGTACACTTGTGAATGCATCTTTTTCTGGACAAATTTTTGACTGAATTCAGCTTAATAACCTATAAAATACTCCTTAAAAGTGATTTCATCTTGATTGGTCAATAAATTAAAATATACCTCGATTTTTAATACCATTTTCAAAATCGACGTTTCTCGACCAGAGAAGCTTATTTTGAGAATTTTTTCATTATTTTCAAATATAACCACTGAAACCATTATTTTTGTATTTTTTGCTTTAATTCAAGCAAATGTAACGATATTCATTCAAAAAACTGTTCAAATTCAATTTTCAGTAAGAAATCGTGTTCACGGATTTTGTATCTAGAAGAAAAAAAACATGCGATTTTTTCGGTACACTTTTGAATGCATTTTTTTCTGAACAAATTTTTGACCGAATTCAGCTTAATTACCTATAAAATACTCATTAAAAGTTATTTCATCTCGATTGATCAATAAATAAAAATGTACCTCGATTTTAAATACCATTTTCAAAATCGACGTTTCTCGACCAAAGAAGCACATTTTGAGAATTTTTTCACTATTTTCAAATATAACCACTGAAACCATTATTTTTGTATTTTTTGCTTTAATTCAAGCAAATGTAACGATATTCATTCAAAAAACTGTTCAAATTCAATTTTCAGTAAGAAATCGTGTTCACGGATTTTGTATCTAGAAGAAAAAAACATGCGATTTTTTCGGTACACTTTTGAATGCATTTTTTTCTGAACAAATTTTTGACCGAATTCAGCTTAATTACCTATAAAATACTCATTAAAAGTTATTTCATCTCGATTGATCAATAAATAAAAATGTACCTCGATTTTAAATACCATTTTCAAAATCGACGTTTCTCGACCAAAGAAGCACATTTTGAGAATTTTTTCACTATTTTCAAATATAACCACTGAAACCATTATTTTTGTATTTTTTGCTTTAATTCAAGCAAATGTAACGATATTCATTCAAAAAACTGTTCAAATTCAATTTTCAGTAAGAAATCGTGTTCACGGATTTTGTATCTAGAAGAAAAAAAACATTCGATTTTTTCGGTACACTTTTGAATGCATTTTTTTCTGAACAAATTTTTGACCGAATTCAGCTTAATTACCTATAAAATACTCATTAAAAGTTATTTCATCTCGATTGATCAATAAATAAAAATGTACCTCGATTTTAAATACCATTTTCAAAATCGACGTTTCTCGACCAAAGAAGCACATTTTGAGAATTTTTTCATTATTTTCAAATATAACCACTGAAACCATTATTTTTGTATTTTTTGCTTTAATTCAAGCAAATGTAACGATATTCATTCAAAAAACTGTTCAAATTCAATTTTCAGTAAGAAATCGTGTTCACGGATTTTGTATCTAGAAGAAAAAAAACATGCGATTTTTTCGGTACACTTGTGAATGCATCTTTTTCTGGACAAATTTTTGACTGAATTCAGCTTAATAACCTATAAAATACTCCTTAAAAGTGATTTCATCTTGATTGGTCAATAAATTAAAATATACCTCGATTTTTAATACCATTTTCAAAATCGACGTTTCTCGACCAGAGAAGCTTATTTTGAGAATTTTTTCATTATTTTCAAATATAACCACTGAAACCATTATTTTTGAATTTTTTGCTTTAATTCAAGCAAATGTAACGATATTCATTCAAAAAACTGTTCAAATTCAATTTTCAGTAAGAAATCGTGTTCACGGATTTTGTATCTAGAAGATAAAAAACATGCGATTTTTTCGGTACACTTTTGAATGCATTTTTTTCTGAACAAATTTTTGACCGAATTCAGCTTAATTACCTATAAAATACTCATTAAAAGTTATTTCATCTCGATTGATCAATAAATAAAAATGTACCTCGATTTTAAATACCATTTTCAAAATCGACGTTTCTCGACCAAAGAAGCTTATTTTGAGAATTTTTTCATTATTTTCAAATATAACCACTGAAACCATTATTTTTGTATTTTTTGCTTTAATTCAAGCAAATGTAACGATATTCATTCAAAAAACTGTTCAAATTCAATTTTCAGTAAGAAATCGTGTTCACGGATTTTGTATCTAGAAGAAAAAAAACATGCGATTTTTTCGGTACACTTTTGAATGCATTTTTTTCTGGACAAATTTTTGACCGAATTCAGCTTAATAACCTATAAAATACTCCTTAAAAGTGATTTCATCTTGATTGGTCAATAAATTAAAATATACCTCGATTTTTAATACCATTTTCAAAATCGACGTTTCTCGACCAGAGAAGCTTATTTTGAGAATTGTTTCATTATTTTCAAATATAACCACTGAAACCATTATTTTTGAATTTTTTGCTTTAATTCAAGCAAATGTAACGATATTCATTCAAAAAACTGTTCAAATTCAATTTTCAGTAAGAAATCGTGTTCACGGATTTTGTATCTAGAAGAAAAAAACATGCGATTTTTTCGGTACACTTTTGAATGCATTTTTTTCTGAACAAATTTTTGACCGAATTCAGCTTAATTACCTATAAAATACTCATTAAAAGTTATTTCATCTCGATTGATCAATAAATAAAAATGTACCTCGATTTTAAATACCATTTTCAAAATCGACGTTTCTCGACCAAAGAAGCTTATTTTGAGAATTTTTTCATTATTTTCAAATATAACCACTGAAACCATTATTTTTGTATTTTTTGCTTTAATTCAAGCAAATGTAACGATATTCATTCAAAAAACTGTTCAAATTCAATTTTCAGTAAGAAATCGTGTTCACGGATTTTGTATCTAGAAGAAAAAAAACATGCTATTTTTTCGGTACACTTTTGAATGCATTTTTTTCTGGACAAATTTTTGACCGAATTCAGCTTAATAACCTATAAAATACTCCTTAAAAGTGATTTCATCTTGATTGATCAATAAATAAAAATATACCTCGATTTTTAATACCATTTTCAAAATCGACGTTTCTCGTCCAGAAAAGCTTATTTTGAGAATTTTTTCATTATTTTCAAATATAACCACTTAAACCATTATTTTTGTATTTTTTGCTTTAATTCAAGCAAATGTAACGATATTCATTCAAAAAACTGTTCAAATTCAATTTTCAGTAAGAAATCGTGTTCACGGATTTTGTATCTAGAAGAAAAAAAACATACGATTTTTTCGGTACACTTTTGAATGCATTTTTTTCTGGACAAATTTTTGACCGAATTCAGCTTAATTACCTATAAAATACTCCTTTAAAGTGATTTCATCTTGATTGATCAATAAATAAAAATATACCTCCATTTTTAATACCATTTTCAAAATCGACGTTTCTCGACCAGAGAAGCTTATTTTGAGAATTTTTTCATTATTTTCAAATATAACCACTGAAACCATTATTTTTGAATTTTTTGCTTTAATTCAAGCAAATGTAACGATATTCATTCAAAAAACTGTTCAAATTCAATTTTCAGTAAGAAATCGTGTTCACGGATTTTGTATCTAGAAGAAAAAAAACATGCGATTTTTTCGGTACACTTTTGAATGCATTTTTTTCTGAACAAATTTTTGACCGAATTCAGCTTAATTACCTATAAAATACTCATTAAAAGTTATTTCATCTCGATTGATCAATAAATAAAAATGTACCTCGATTTTAAATACCATTTTCAAAATCGACGTTTCTCGACCAAAGAAGCTTATTTTGAGAATTTTTTCATTATTTTCAAATATAACCACTGAAACCATTATTTTTGTATTTTTTGCTTTAATTCAAGCAAATGTAACGATATTCATTCAAAAAACTGTTCAAATTCAATTTTCAGTAAGAAATCGTGTTCACGGATTTTGTATCTAGAAGAAAAAAAACATACGATTTTTTCGGTACACTTTTGAATGCATTTTTTTCTGGACAAATTTTTGACCGAATTCAGCTTAATTACCTATAAAATACTCCTTTAAAGTGATTTCATCTTGATTGATCAATAAATAAAAATATACCTCGATTTTTAATACCATTTTCAAAATCGACGTTTCTCGACCAGAGAAGCTTATTTTGAGAATTTTTTCATTATTTTCAAATATAACCACTGAAACCATTATTTTTGAATTTTTTGCTTTAATTCAAGCAAATGTAACGATATTCATTCAAAAAACTGTTCAAATTCAATTTTCAGTAAGAAATCGTGTTCACGGATTTTGTATCTAGAAGAAAAAAAACATGCGATTTTTTCGGTACACTTTTGAATGCATTTTTTTCTGAACAAATTTTTGACCGAATTCAGCTTAATTACCTATAAAATACTCATTAAAAGTTATTTCATCTCGATTGATCAATAAATAAAAATGTACCTCGATTTTAAATACCATTTTCAAAATCGACGTTTCTCGACCAAAGAAGCTTATTTTGAGAATTTTTTCATTATTTTCAAATATAACCACTGAAACCATTATTTTTGTATTTTTTGCTTTAATTCAAGCAAATGTAACGATATTCATTCAAAAAACTGTTCAAATACAATTTTCAGTAAGAAATCGTGTTCACGGATTTTGTATCTAGAAGAAAAAAAACATGCGATTTTTTCGGTACACTTTTGAATGCATTTTTTTCTGGACAAATTTTTGACCGTATTCAGCTTAATAACCTATAAAATACTCCTTAAAAGTGATTTCATCTTGATTGATCAATAAATAAAAATATACCTCGATTTTTAATACCATTTTCAAAATCGACGTTTCTCGACCAGAGAAGCTTATTTTGAGAATTTTTTCATTATTTTCAAATATACCCACTGAAACCATTATTTTTGTATTTTTTGCTTTAATTCAAGCAAACGTAACGATATTCATTCAAAAAACTGTTCAAATTCAATTTTCAGTAAGAAATCGTGTTCACGGATTTTGTATCTAGAAGAAAAAAACATGCGATTTTTTCGGTACACTTGTGAATGCATCTTTTTCTGGACAAATTTTTGACTGAATTCAGCTTAATAACCTATAAAATACTCCTTAAAAGTGATTTCATCTTGATTGATCAATAAATAAAAATATACCTCGATTTTTAATACCATTTTCAAAATCGACGTTTCTCGACCAGAGAAGCTTATTTTGAGAATTTTTTCATTATTTTCAAATATACCCACTGAAACCATTATTTTTGTATTTTTTGCTTTAATTCAAGCAAATGTAACGATATTCATTCAAAAAACTGTTCAAATTCAATTTTCAGTAAGAAATCGTGTTCACGGATTTTGTATCTAGAAGAAAAAAACATGCGATTTTTTCGGTACACTTGTGAATGCATCTTTTTCTGGACAAATTTTTGACTGAATTCAGCTTAATAACCTATAAAATACTCCTTAAAAGTGATTTCATCTTGATTGATCAATAAATTAAAATATACCTCGATTTTTAATACCATTTTCAAAATCGACGTTTCTCGACCAGAGAAGCTTATTTTGAGAATTTTTTCATTATTTTCAAATATAACCACTGAAACCATTATTTTTGTATTTTTTGCTTTAATTCAAGCAAATGTAACGATATTCATTCAAAAAACTGTTCAAATTCAATTTTCAGTAAGAAATCGTGTTCACGGATTTTGTATCTAGAAGAAAAAAAACATGCGATTTTTTCGGTACACTTTGAACCTTTCAATGGTATTAATATGAACCATTTTTAAAGGTTCAATATTGAACCATTTTTAAAGGTTCAATATTGAACCATTTTTAGAGGTTCAATATTGAACCATTTTAAAGGGTTCGTATTCAAACCATAAATGGTTGGCCCTGGGTTGCATGACTTTGAACCTCAAATGGTTAAATAATGTCCCTTTTTTATTAACAGTGTAACTGACGACCGAGAAAATTTTGAACACCTGATTTCAGATTTCAAATGACTTCAATTGAACTATCAATTCATTTGACTTCAAAGACTTCACTAACTGTATTTGATTTCAAATGACTTCATTAAAATTTAAAAAGACTTCAAGTGACTTCAATACAATTTATAAAGACTTCAAGTGACTTCAATACAATTTTTAAAGACTTCAAGTGAATTCAATATAATTTATAGACTTCAATATGACTTCAACATATTTTATAGGCTTCAATGTGACTTCAATTTAGTTTGTAAAGATTTCAAGTGACTTCAACATAATTTAAAGACTTCAAGTGACTTCAATATAATATGTGAAGACAGCTAGTGACTTCAACATAAGTTAGTGACTTCAATAGAATTTATAGACTAGAGCCGATTTCTATTTTAGCTCAAGACTTCATTAAATTGCAATAATTGAAAAGTATCTATGTACTTTGCTATCAAGTACTAAGGTGCAGAGCAACCAAAAGCAAGTATCGATGCTGAATTATATGGCGCAGATACAAGCCCGAATAGTATTAGTCCATTTGATCGCCGCTTATCTCACTCTAAAGAAATCTGCGGCGTTATACGCGGGAAAAATAGGATCACGTGATCGGCCGCCATTTACGGAAAGAACATTTTATATGGCATAGCTAACTCGATCACGTTCGTGGGCGCGTGGGCTGTGTTTTTGAAAGTGATTATCGTCTGATTCATACTCGGATTCATGGTTCAGAGAACTAGATGGCGCAATTTTTAAATAGGCAGCTTTTATGTCGTATTCTCTGACTTTTTATTATTTTCTTACACGTTTCGAAATTAAGGTTCCCAATTTATATTATTAAGCCAATAGGTGACTATATTAAGTATTTGGTCTTGCTGAACTTGTTGAAAATAAGAAATCGTCATCACGCCGCAATTTTATACGTGACTTGACACGTGATTTATAGTAGAATGCGCGAGATGAAATTTGTTTTCAAACTATCCTTCAACATGAAAACAAATTTCCTCACGCGCATTCTTTATCCATGATCTTATGATTCTGAGCGCGAGCGCCATTTCTCCAGACTAGATACGTCACTCGACAGTGACGATTTGTTATAATTTTCAATTAACTAATCCTTCTTTTATATATTTACCTAACAAAAATATATCGTTTACGAATATTCTTTGAAAACGGAATGATTAGCCGCCGACAATAAGTCCAAAAAGGCAAAAAATACTGGGGGAAAGTGTCTGGCACGAGGGTAAGATTGCATTGCACCTCCAAAAACGGCCGAAAATTGAGTGCCCTCTGTAGAGGAGGCGTTACTCCAAAACGGACCAAGACTCTTGAAAATAATAATTGTAGAAGAGGAAATTTCCTGCTACGATTTTCCAAAAAAAAAACCCTGCAAACCTTAAACAATACTGTCGTATTTTTTGACTAACATAAGCTTTGAAGCTTGACCGCAAACATTAGAAGTGAAGTGCGAAAGAACCTCAAAATTTCTCAAAGTAAGCTTATCACTAGTGTATGTATTGTCCCAATCAGGTGGAATATCGTTCCATTCCAAACCTAGCGACCCTGTTGATGAGGAATTATTACTCCCATTCTTTGTGAATATTAATAATCGCCTTCAAAAATACTATCATCTATTATTATAATCAGGTTTTGGAAACCATTCTGTTTTGGATTTTGTACTATACTCTGTAGATAGTCTCTTTTTATCCGAGCTGAGCCTCCAAAACACGTTTAGATACACCAAACTCAGGTTCAAACGGTTGGTTTTTCCACGCTAAACCCTTTTTCGTGACTTCACTCTAAAAACTTGTATGAGAAAGTAGGGATGTCAACTTCCCTGAAAAAAACCGGTATTCGGTTAACCGATTAATAAAATGGCCGGTTTAACCGATTCAAAAAACTGGACAAAAAACCGGTTTTTCAAAAAACCGATTTTTATCCGGTCGTTCATGATAAATGTTGAAAAATGCGATACTCCAACGTAAACTCAAAGACCAAATATTAGTACCGAGTAGTTAGTACCAATAGGTGTTAAGTAATGCAGTTTGTCATTGGCATTCTAGAATAGGCCAATGAGAAATTATTCGACAGATGGAGTAATTTTCTTGGAGTGAGAACGAAAGTTCCATTAAAATTGCATTATACGCATCTATGTCTCCTTTGATATTGCTCCAAGGTGGTAGATTGTTAGCAGCCGCGTTAGCAGCCAACCGAAGCTAAGTAACATTAAGTGACGAAAATGGAAAACTTTTAAATGTGTGAATTAAAAAACACAGATTCGGTTTTCATTTTAAAAAACCGATTAAAACCGAACATTTTAAAAACCGGTTTTTGACATCCCTATGAGAAAGACCTGGCTACCCTAGCAGGCAATGGAATAAATTTAGTTGTTTTTGTTATTAAACTCTGGACTTTTACTTTAGTTGTTAAAACTCGGACTTTCATCCTCGAACCAACTCTTGGTTTAGTGATTTTTAATCTATCTTAGAAACCTTGTCTATCAGTCGGCGAGGTTTTTAGTGCCTAATTATCTCTCCCCCCCCTTCAAATGAACTATTTCACCCCCACAGACCCAATCTTTAAGAAACGAAAAGAGAGAAAAAAATTCATATGCAAGGAACTTCATGAGACTTGAATAGATTTGAAACGGAATTTCAATAGACTTCAAGATATTTTAAATGGATTTCCTTGGGCTTCAAGAGATTTTTCAAGAACTTCATATGACTTCAAGAGATTTCCAACGGACTTCATCAACTTCGAGAGATTTCAAGGGCACTTCGTATGACTTCAAGAGGACTTCGTATGACTTCAAGAGATTTCCAAGAGACTTTCGAGAGACTTCGAGAGATTTCCAAGAGACTTCGCGGGACTTCAAGAGATTTCCAAGAGACTTTCGAGAGACTTCGAGAGATTTCCAAGAGACTTCGCGGGACTTCAAGCGATTTCCAAGGGACTTCCCGTGACTTCAAGGGATTCTCTAGGGACTTCCTAAGACTTCCGCGATTTCAACCAAATTTTGCGATTTATAGAGAATTCAAAAATAATTTATGGACTTCAATCGTGATTTCAAAAATTTTGTACACCTGATTTCACAAGTGGTTTCCCCCTCGCTGACGACCATTTAATTTGTGGGCTTTCGTGGCGCAATGGTTAGCGCGCTCGGCTGCTAACCGAAAGATTGGTGGTTCGAGCCCACCCGGGAGCGGTGTTGTGAGATCTCAAATGTAACGTAAAAAGCCAAAGTTTTTCCACATTACCTGACAACATTTTATATTCTAAGCTTCCGTGGCGCAATGCTTAGTGTGTTTGGCTGTTAACCGAAAGGTTGGTGGTTCGAGCCCATCCGGGAGCGGTGTTCTGAGGCCTCAGATAAAACGTAAAAAGTTCCACAATACCTGACGAACATTTAATTTTTGGGCTTCCGTGAATCAATGAAATTCGCGTTCGGCTTTTAACCGATAGTTTGGTGGTTCAAGCACATCCGGGACCGTGTTGTGTGATCTCAAATGTAACGTAAAAAGCTAAAGTTTTTCCAAAAGACCTGACGAACATTTCATTTTTGGGCCTCCGTGGCTGAATGGTTAGCACGTTCGGCTTTAACCGAAAGGTTGGTGGTTAGAGCCCATCCGGGAGCGGTGTTGTGAGGTTTCGGATGTAACGTAAAAAGTCAGAGTTTTTCCACTATACCTGACGAACATTTAATTTTGGGCTTCCGTGGCTCAATGAAATTCGCGTTCGGCTTTTAACCGATAGTTTGGTGGTTCAAGCACATCCGGGAGCGGTGTTGTGAGATCTCAAATGTAACGTAAAAAGCTAAAGTTTTTCCACAATACCTGACGACCATTTAATTTTTGGGCTTCCGTGGCTCATTGAAATTCGCGTTCGGCTTTTAACCGATAGTTTGGTGGTTCAAGCCCATCCAAGAGCGGAATTGTGAGGTCTCAGATGTAATGTATAAAGTCAGAGTTTTTCCAAAGTACCTGACGATCATTTCATATTTGGGCTTCCGTGGCTGAATGGTTAGCACGTTCGGCTGCTAACCGAATGGTTCGTGGTTCGAGCCCACCCGGGAGCGGTGTTGTGAGATCTCAAATGTAACGTAAAAAGCCAAAGTTTTTCCACAATACCTGACGAACATTTAATTTTTGGGCTTCCGTGGCTCAATGAAATTCGCGTTCGGCTTTTAAGCGATAGTTTGGTGGTTCAAGCACATCCGGGAGCGTGTTGTGAGATCTCAAATGCAACGTAAAAAGCTAAAGTTTTTCCAAATGTCCTGACGAACATTTCATTTTTGGGCTTCCGTGGCTGAATGGTTATCACGTTCGGCTGTTAACCGAATGGTTGGTGGTTCGAGCCCACCCGGGAGCGGAGTTGTGAGATATCAAATGTAACGTAAAAAGCCAAAGTGTTTCCACAATACCTGACGACCATTTAATTTTCGGGCTTCCGTGGCGCAATGGTTAGCGCGTTCAGCTGTTAACCGAAAGGCTGGTGGTTCGAGCCCATCCGGGAGCGGTGTTCTGAGGCCTCAGATAAAACGTAAAAAGTCAGAGTTTTTCCACAATACCTGACGAACATTTAATATTTGGGCTTCCGTGGCTCAATGAAATTCGCGTTCGGCTTTTAACCGATAGTTTGTTGGTTCAAGCCCATCCGGGAGCGGTATTGTGAGGTCTCAGATGTAACGTAAAAAGCTAAAGTTTTTCCAAAAGACCTGACGAACATTTCATTTTAGGGCTTCCGTGGCTGAATGGTTATCGCGTTCATCTGTTAACCGAAAGGTTGGTGGTTCGAGCCCACCCGGGAGCGGTGTTGTGAGATCTCAAATGTAACGTAAAAAGCTAAAGTTTTTCCACAATACCTGACGATCATTTAATATTTGGGCTTTCGTGGCTCAATGAAATTCGCGTTCGGCTTTTAACCGATAGTTTGGTGGTTCAAGCCCATCCGGGAGCGGTATTGTGAGGTCTCAGATGTAACGTAAAAAGTCACAGTTTTTCCACAACACCTGACGAACATTTAATTTTTGGGCTTCCGTGGCTCAATGAAATTCGCGTTCGGCTTTTAAACGATAGTTTGGTGGTTCAAGCACATCCGAGAGCGTGTTGTGAGATCTCAAATGCAACGTAAAAAGCTAAAGTTTTTCCAAAAGACCTGACGAACATTTCATTTTTGGGCCTCCGTGGCTGAATGGTTAGCACGTTCGGCTTTAACCGAAAGGTTGGTGGTTAGAGCCCATCCGGGAGCGGTGTTGTGAGGTTTCGGATGTAACGTAAAAAGTCAGAGTTTTTCCACTATACCTGACGAACATTTAATTTTGGGCTTCCGTGGCTCAATGAAATTCGCGTTCGGCTTTTAACCGATAGTTTGGTGGTTCAAGCACATCCGGGAGCGGTGTTGTGAGATCTCAAATGTAACGTAAAAAGCTAAAGTTTTTCCACAATACCTGACGACCATTTAATTTTTGGGCTTCCGTGGCTCATTGAAATTCGCGTTCGGCTTTTAACCGATAGTTTGGTGGTTCAAGCCCATCCGGGAGCGGTATTGTGAGGTCTCAGATGTAATGTAAAAAGTCAGAGTTTTTCCAAAATACCTGACGAACATTTCATTTTTGGGCTTCCGTGGCTGAATGGTTAGCACGTTCGGCTGCTAACCGAATGGTTCGTGGTTCGAGCCCACCCGGGAGCGGTGTTGTGAGATCTCAAATGTAACGTAAAAAGCCAAAGTTTTTCCAAAAGACCTGACGAACATTTCATTTTTGGGCCTCCGTGGCTGAATGGTTAGCACGTTCGGCTGTTATCCGAAAGGTGTTATTTTATATCGTTTGGGTATTATTTGTGCGCTTTTTAATGAATGAGGCTTTTTCAACTCTTTTTCACACCGTTTATTTAAGCGAATGGTGTATAAAAAATATCGCACTAATTCTATGCCATTTGAGCACCATTTAATGGGGTATTCAATGGGGTTATTTTATATAATTAATAATAATAATCGCACTCGTTTAGCTAACCCACCCTGTCGCACTCGTTTAGCTAACCCATCCTGTCGCACTCGTTTAGCTAACCCACCCTGTCGCACTCGTTTAGCTAACCCACCCTGTCGCACTCGTTTAGCTAACCCACCCTGTCGCACTCGTTTAGCTAACCCACCCTGTCGCACTCGTTTAGCTAATCCGCCCTGTCGCACTCGTTTAGCTAACCCACCCTGTCGCACTCGTTTAGCTATCCCGCCCTGTCGCACTCGTTTAGCTAACCCGCCCTGTCGCACTCGTTTAGCTAACCCACCCTGTCGCACTCGTTTAGCTAACCCACCCTGTCGCACTCGTTTAGCTAACCCACCCTGTCGCACTCGTTTAGCTAACCCACCCTGTCGCACTCGTTTAGCTAACCCACCCTGTCGCACTCGTTTAGCTAACCCACCCTGTCGCACTCGTTTAGCTAACCCACCCTGTCGCACTCGTTTAGCTAACCCACCCTGTCGCACTCGTTTACCTAACCCACCCTGTCGCACTCGTTTAGCTAACCCAACCTGTCGCACTCGTTTAGCTAACCCACCCTGTCGCACTCGTTTAGCTAACCCACCCTGTCGCACTCGTTTAGCTAACCCACCCTGTCGCACTCGTTTAGCTAACCCACCCTGTCGCACTCGTTTAGCTAACCCACCCTGTTGCACTCGTTTACCCTCTGGTTCTACAAGAGATACAGGGATGAACTTTGAGTGTGTTATAGTCCAATTTGTCCGCCCATCCAACCATACTATTTACACCACAAGCATGGGCCGAGTAATTAAGCGAAATGTTCAAAAACATGCCATAACTCAGGTTCTTCTAGAGATACGGTGATGTCCTTTGAGTATGTTATAGTCCAATTTGTTCCCGTCCAATGATACTAAAAACTTAGGGCGACGAAAAATTGGAGCCAAGTAATTAAGGTGCTTACCATGTTAGTTTTGGCTATTTTTGAAAGTGGCTGCGAGTCAGAGCAATCATCATCATCATCTTCATTAAGTGTAGTATCCTGCTCCACACTGTAAAAAGTTGTGGTGTCTAAATTATGCCATAATGGTGTTAAAACAATGTGCACTATTTGTGCACCTTGACAAGGTGCGGAAATAGTACGAAAATGGTTCGATATTTTAAAAACACCATTAGCTTAAACGAATGGTGAAGAAATGGGTTTATAAAGCATAATTCTTTAAAAGGTTTGCAAATGATACCTTAATTATTTAAAATAACCCCATTGAATACCTCATTAAATGGTGCTCAAATGGCATAGAATTAGTGCGATATTTTTTATACACCATTCGCTTAAATAAACGGTGTGAAAAAGGGTTGAAAAAGCCTCATTCATTAAAAGGCGCACAAATAATACCCAAACGATATAAAATAACATCTTTCGGATAACAGCCGAACAAGCTAAGCATTGCGCCAAGGAAGCCCAAAAATTAAATGGTCGTCAGGTACTGTGGAAAAACTTTATATTTTGGGTTACAGCTGACACTTCACAACACCGCTCCCGGATGGGCTCGAACCACCAACCTTTCGGTTAGCAGCCGAACGTGCTAACCATTGAGCCATGGAAGCCCAAAAATTAAATGGTCGTCAGGTATTGTGGAAAAACTTTGGCTTTTTACGTTACATCTGAGACCTAACAATACCGCTCTCGGATGGGCTTGAACCACCAAACTATCGGTTAAAAGCCGAACGCGAATTTCATTGAGACACGGAAGCCCAAAAATTAAATGGTCGTCAGGTATTGTGGAAAAACTTTAGCTTTTTACGTTACATTTGAGATCTCACAACACCGCTCCCGGATGGGCTTGAACCACCATACTATCGGTTAAAAGCCGAACGCGAATTTCATTGAGCCACGGAAGCCCAAAAATTAAGTGTTCGTCAGGTATTGTGGAAAAACTCTGACTTTTTACGTTACATCTTAGACCTCGCAACACCGCTCCCGGATGGGCTCGAACCACCAACCTTTCGGTTAACAGCCGAACGCGCTAACCATTGTGCCACGGAAGCCCTAAAATTAAATGGTTGTCAGGTATTGTGGAAACACTTTGGCTTTTTACGTTACATTTGAGATCTCACAACACCGCTAACGGGTGGGCTCGAACCACCAACCATTCGGTAAAAAGCCGAACGTGATAACCATTGAGCCACGGAAGCCCAAAAAATAAATGTTCGTCAGGTATTGTGGAAAAACTCTGACATTTTACGTTACATCTGAGACCTCACAGCACCGGTCCCGGATGGGCTCGAAACACCAACCTTTCGGTTTACAGCCGAACGCGCTAAGCATTGCGCCATGGAAGCTTAGAATATAAAATGTTGTCAAGAATTGTGGAAAAACTTTGACTTTTTACGTTACTTATAAAACTTAACACCAACGTTCCCGGGTGGGCTTGAGCCACCAACCTTTCGGATAACAGCCGAACGCGCTAACCATTGCGCCACGGAAGCCCACAAATTAAATGGTCGTCAGGTATTGTGGAAAAACTTTGGCTTTTTACGTTACATTTGAGATCTCACAACACTGCTCCCGGGTGGGCTTGAGCCACCAACCTTTCGTTAAACAGCCGAACGTGCTAACCATTGAGCCACGGAAGCCCAAAAATTAAATGTTCGTCAGGTATTTTGGAAAAATTCTGACTTTTTACGATACATCAGAGACCTCACAATACCGCTCCCGGATGGCCTTGAACCACCAAACTATCGGTTAAAAGCCGAACGCGAATTTCATTGAGACACGGAAGCCCAAAAATTAAATGGTCGTCAGGTATTGTGGAAAAACTTTAGCTTTTTACGTTACATTTGAGATCTCACAACACCGCTCCCGGATGGGCTTGAACCACCATACTATCGGTTAAAAGCCGAACGCGAATTTCATTGAGCAACGGAAGCCCAAAAATTAAGTGTTCGTGAGGTATTGTGGAAAAACTCTGACTTTTTACGTCACATCTTAGACCTCGCAACACCGCTCCCGGATGGGCTCGAACCACCAACCTTTCGGTTAACAGCCGAACGCGCTAACCATTGTGCCACGGAAGCCCTAAAATTAAATGGTCGTCAGGTATTGTGGAAACACTTTGGCTTTTTACGTTACATTTGAGATCTCACAACACCGCTAACGGGTGGGCTCGAACCACCAACCATTCGGTAAAAAGCCGAACGTGATAACCATTGAGCCACGGAAGCCCAAAAAATAAATGTTCGTCAGGTATTGTGGAAAAACTCTGACATTTTACGTTACATCTGAGACCTCACAGCACCGGTCCCGGATGGGCTCGAAACACCAACCTTTCGGTTAACATTCGAACGCGCTAAGCATTGCGCCATGGAAGCTTAGAATATAAAATGTTGTCAGGAATTGTGGAAAAACTCTGACATTTTACGTTACATCTGAGACCTCACAGCACCGCTCCCGGATGGGCTCGAAACACCAACTTTTCGGTTAACAGCCGAACGCGCTAAGCATTGCGCCATGGAAGCTTAGAATATAAAATGTTGTCAGGAATTGTGGAAAAACTTTGACTTTTTACGTTACTTATAAAACTTAACACCAACGTTCCCGGGTGGGCTTGAGCCACCAACCTTTCGGATAACAGCCGAACGCGCTAACCATTGCGCCACGGAAGCCCACAAATTAAATGGTCGTCAGGTATTGTGGAAAAACTTTGGCTTTTTACGTTACATTTGAGATCTCACAACACTGCTCCCGGGTGGGCTTGAGCCACCAACCTTTCGTTAAACAGCCGAACGTGCTAACCATTGAGCCACGGAAGCCCAAAAATTAAATGTTCGTCAGGTATTTTGGAAAAATTCTGACTTTTTACGATACATCAGAGACCTCACAATACCGCTCCCGGATGGCCTTGAACCACCAAACTATCGGTGAAAAGCCGAACGCGAATTTCATTGAGCCACGGAAGCCCAAAAATTTAATGTTCGTCAAGTATTGTGGAAGAACTTTGACTTTTTACGTCACATCTGAAACCTCACAACACCGCTACCGGATGGGCTCGAACCACCAACCTTTCGGTTAACAGCCGAACACACTAAGCATTGCGCCATGGAAGCTTAGAAATTCGAGCCCATCCGGTAGCGGTGTTGTGAGGTCTCAGATGTGATGTAAAAAGTCAAAGTTTTTCCACAATACCTGACGAACATTTAATTTTTGGGCTTCTGTTGCGCAATGGTTAGCGCATTCGGCTGTTAACCGAATGGTTGGTGGTTCGAGCCCACCCGGGAGCGGTGTTAAGAGATATCAAATGCAACGTAAAAAGCCAAAGTTTTTCCACAATACCTGACAACATTTTATATTCTAAGCTTCCGTGGCGCAATGCTTAGTTTGTTCGGCTGTTAACCGAAAGGTTGGTGGTTCGAGCCCATCCGGTAGCGGTGTTGTGAGGTCTCAGATGTGACGTAAAAATTCAAAGTATTTCCACAATACCTGAAGACCATTTAATTTTTGGGCTTCCGTGGCTCAATGAAATTCGCGTTCGGCTTTTAACAGAAAGGTTGGTGGTTCGAGCCCATCCGGTAGCGGTGTTGTGAGGTCTCAGATGTGACGTAAAAATTCAAAGTTTTTCCACAATACCTGAAGACCATTTAATTTGTGGGCTTCCGTTTTGCAATGGTTATCGCGTTCATCTGTTAACCGAAAGGTTGGTGGTTCGAGCCCACCCGGGAGCGGTGATGTGAGATCTAAAATGTAACGTAAAAAGCCAAAGTGTTTCCACAATACCTGACGACCATTTAACTTTTGGGCTTCCGTGGCGAAATGGTTAGCGCGTTCGGCTGTTAACCGAAAGGTTGGTGGTTCGAGCCCATCTGGGTCAGAGTTTTTCCACAATACCTGACGACCATTTAATATTTGGGCTTCCGTGGCTCAATGAAATTCGCGTTCGGCTTTTAACCGATAGTTTGTTGGTTCAAGCCCATCCGGGAGCGGTATTGTGAGGTCTCAGATGTAACGTAAAAAGCTAAAGTTTTTCCAAAAGACCTGACGAACATTTCATTTTAGGGCTTCCGTGGCTGAATGGTTATCGCGTTCATCTGTTAACCGAAAGGTTGGTGGTTCGAGCCCACCCGGGAGCGGTGTTGTGAGATCTCAAATGTAACGTAAAAAGCTAAAGTTTTTCCACAATACCTGACGATCATTTAATATTTGGGCTTCCGTGGCTCAATGAAATTCGCGTTCGGCTTTTAACCGATAGTTTGGTGGTTCAAGCCCATCCGGGAGCGGTATTGTGAGGTCTCAGATGTAACGTAAAAAGTCACAGTTTTTCCACAACACCTGACGAACATTTAATTTTTGGGCTTCCGTGGCTCAATGAAATTCGCGTTCGGCTTTTAAGCGATAGTTTGGTGGTTCAAGCACATCCGGGAGCGTGTTGTGAGATCTCAAATGCAACGTAAAAAGCTAAAGTTTTTCCAAAAGTCCTGACGAACATTTCATTTTTGGGCTTCCGTGGCTGAATGGTTATCACGTTCGGCTGTTAACCGAATGGTTGGTGGTTAACTGTAATGTAATGAAAAGTAAAAAATAAACATTTTTGAATTTGATTTGAATTTGATTCGAGCCCACCCGGGAGCGGTGTTGTGAGATATCAAATGTAACGTAAAAAGCCAAATTGTTTCCACAATACCTGACGACCATTTAATTTTCGGGCTTCCGTGGCGCAATGGTTAGCGCGTTCAGCTGTTAACCGAAAGGCTGGTGGTTCAAGCCCATCCGGGAGCGGTATTGTGAGGCCTCAGATAAAACGTAAAAAGTCAGAGTTTTTCCACAATACCTGACGAACATTTAATTTTTGGGCTTCCGTGAATCAATGAAATTCGCGTTCGGCTTTTAACCGATATTTTGGTGGTTCAAGCACATCCGGGACCGTGTTGTGTGATCTCAAATGTAACTTAAAAAGCTAAAGTTTTTCCAAAAGACCTGACGAACATTTCATTTTTGGGCCTCCGTGGCTGAATGGTTAGCACGTTCGGCTTTAACTGAAAGGTTGGTGGTTAGAGCCCATCCGGGAGCGGTGTTGTGAGGTTTCGGATGTAACGTAAAAAGTCAGAGTTTTTCCACTATACCTGACGAACATTTAATTTTGGGCTTCCGTTGCTCAATGAAATTCGCGTTCGGCTTTTAACCGATAGTTTGGTGGTTCAAGCACATCCGGGAGCGGTGTTGTGAGATCTCAAATGTAACGTAAAAAGCTAAAGTTTTTCCAAATGTCCTGACGAACATTTCATTTTTGGGCTTCCGTGTCTGAATGGTTATCACGTTCGGCTGTTAACCGAATGGTTGGTGGTTCGAGCCCACCCGGGAGCGGAGTTGTGAGATATCAAATGTAACGTAAAAAGCCAAAGTGTTTCCACAATACCTGACGACCATTTAATTTTCGGGCTTCCGTGGCTCAATGAAATTCGCGTTCGGCTTTTAAGCGATAGTTTGGTGGTTCAAGCACATCCGGGAGCGTGTTGTGAGATCTCAAATGCAACGTAAAAAGCTAAAGTTTTTCCAAATGTCCTGACGAACATTTCATTTTTGGGCTTCCGTGTCTGAATGGTTATCACGTTCGGCTGTTAACCGAATGGTTGGTGGTTCGAGCCCACCCGGGAGCGGAGTTGTGAGATATCAAATGTAACGTAAAAAGCCAAAGTGTTTCCACAATACCTGACGACCATTTAATTTTCGGGCTTCCGTGGCGCAATGGTTAGCGCGTTCAGCTGTTAACCGAAAGGCTGGTGGTTCGAGCCCATCCGGGAGCGGTGTTCTAAGGCCTCAGATAAAACGTAAAAAGTCAGAGTTTTTCCACAATACCTGACGAACATTTAATTTTTGGGCTTCCGTGAATCAATGAAATTCGCGTTCGGCTTTTAACCGATAGTTTGGTGGTTCAAGCACATCCGGGACCGTGTTGTGTGATCTCAAATGTAACGTAAAAACCTAAAGTTTTTCCAAAAGACCTGACGAACATTTCATTTTTGGGCCTCCGTGGCTGAATGGTTAGCACGTTCGGCTTTAACCGAAAGGTTGGTGGTTAGAGCCCATCTGGGTTTTAAAGTATCCTTGTATGGGGAGCAAAGAGTACTATAACATATCCAAAGGAGATCCCAGTATCTCTTGTAGAACAAGAGTTATGAGCCTCCAAAATTTAGTGCAAAAATCATAAGTAACATAATAAAAATAAGTGAGACGATTCAAAATTTGACGAACATTTTGCTTAATATCTCGGACCCTGTTTGTCCTAGCTCAATGTTTTTAGTATGGTTAGATGGGGGACAAATTGGACTATAACATATCCTAAGGACATCCCCGTATCTCTAGTAGACACAGAGTTATGGGCCTGCAAAGTATAGTCTAATGCATTTGCTATGGACGGGTTGTTTGTTTACGTTTAGCTTAATTACTCGGCCCCTGTTTGTCGTAGCTCAATGTTTTTAGTATGGTTAGATGGGGGACAAATTGGCCTATAACATACTCAAAGGACATCCCCGTATCTCCAATAGAAACAGAGTTACGAGCCTGCAAACTATAGTCTAATGCATTTCCTATGGAGGGGGTTTGTTTCGTTACGTTTTGCTTAAGTACTTGGCCCCTGTTTGTCGTAGCCCAAAGTTTTTAGTATGGTTAGATGGGGGACAATTTGGACTATAACATATCCTAAGGACATCCCCGTATCTCTAGTAGACACAGAGTTATGGGCCTGCAAAGTATAGTCTAATGCATTACCTATGGAGGGGTTTGTTTGTTTACGATTAGCTTAATTACTCGACTACTGTTTGTCGTAGCTCAATGTTTTTAGTATGGTTAGATGGGGGACAAATTGGACTATAACATACAAATTCAAATTCAAATTCAAAAATGTTTATTTTTTACTTTTCATTACATTACAGTTTGCTACGGGGCTAAGTCACATTGTGACTTGTAAGCCCCGTGCCTATCTGCTTAATTTAATATAACAATTTAATTTAATCAAATAAAAAATAGATTTAACAATGGTGTCTTATAATAATTCGTGTTAAAGATTCATGAAAAAAGATTTAATGAATATATGTTATATCCACTTAAAATTGAACAGTGGCATGGTATATTATAAAATATTTAACAATTGGTTATGCCAAAGGTGGCTTTATAAAAACAAATTAAATAAAAAAGTAAAGGTTTTATTATTTTTTTCTAATATTAGTGATTTTATAGTCTTTTTAAATCTAGTTAAAGTCGGTTTTGCTTGAATTTCAGGTGATATTGTGTTATATAATTTTATTCCCGTATAAAAGATAGACGTGAATTTTTTTGAGGTGTTACATTTAGGTAAATCTAATAGCTCTAATGATCTAGTATGTCTATTTTTCTGCTTCTGTTTTAGTAGGCTATTTTCCCGCCTAATGTTTGTGTATATGAAACATAAGCTATTATACTGTATACTCTCTTGTATGTTTAAAATTTTTGCCCTAGTAAAATACTCTTGGGTATGGTCTCTAAATGACAAATTATAAATTGATCTAATTGCCCTTTTTTGTAGGATATGTATCCTATTTTTATTAGCTTTTGTTGTGTTGCCCCAGAATTGTATTCCATAAGAGAACACCGAATTAAATAATGCGTGGTATATTTCAATTAGAATATTTCTGGGTACCATTTTTCTACAATGGTAAAGCAATCCATTCACTCGGGCTAATTTTGAGCTGGTTATATTAACTCAAAGGACATCCCCGTATCTCCAGTAGAAACAGAGTTACGAGCCTGCAAAGTATAGTCTAATGCATTTTCTATGGAGGGGTTTGTTTGTTCACGTATTGCTTAATTACTTGACCCTGTTCTTTCGATTAAAAATAATAACATATCTTTAGTGTAGCGGTTATCGCATCCGCCTCACTCTCGGAAGGCCACAGATTCGAAACCACGAAGTTTTTTTTTTGCTTGGAACATGCAAAGACCTTTATAATTATCCGAACATTTGTGTCAAGGTCACATTATTTACATCCCCGTATCTCTGGTAGAACCAGAGTTACGAGCCTCCAGAATTTAGTCTAATGTATTTCCTATGAAGGGGTTTGTTTGTTTACGATTAGCTTAATTACTCGACTACTGTTTGTCGTAGCCCTAATTCTTAGTATGGCTAGATGGGGGACAAATTGGTCTATAACATACTCAAAGGACATCCCCTTATCTCCAGTAGAAACAGAGTTACGAGCCTGCAAAGTTTATTTTCAAAAATCAAAAGTAACCTTCTAACAATAAGTGAGACAAAAAGTAAGTTGACAACGATATTGAGGTAGCCTCAAGTTTAAAGTATCCTTGTATGGGGAGCAAAGAGTACTATAACATATGCAAAGGAGATCCCAGTATCTCTTGTAGAACAAGAGTTATGAGCCTCCAAAGTTTAGTGCAAAAATCATAAGTAACATAATAAAAATAAGTGAGACGATACCAAAGTTGACGAACATTTTGCTTAATATCTCGGCCCCTGTTTGTCGTAGCTCAATGTTTTCAGTATGGTTAGATGAAGGACAAATTGGACTATAACATATCCTAAGGACATCCCGGTATCTCTAGTAGACACAGAGTTATGGGCCTGCAAAGTATAGTCTAATGCATTTTCTATGGAGGGGTTTGTTTTTTCACGTATTGCTTAATTACTTGATTAAAAATAATAACATATCTTTAGTGTAGCGGTTATCGCATCCGCCTCACTCCCGGAAGGCCACAGGTTCGAAACCGCGAAGTTTTTTTTTATAATTATCCGAACATTTGTGTCAAGGTCAAATTATTTACATCCCCGTATCTCTGGTAGAACCAGAGTTACCAGCCTCCAGAATTTAGTCTAATGTATTTCCTATGGAGGGGTTTGTTTGTTTACGATTAGCTTAATTACTCGACTACTGTTTGTCGAAGCCCTAATTCTTAGTATGGCTAGATGGGGGACAAATTGGTCTATAACATACTCAAAGGACATCCCCGTATCTCCAGTAGAAACAGAGTTACGAGCCTGCAAAATTTATTTTCAAAAATCAAAAGTAACCTTCTAACAATAAGTGAGACAAAAAATAAGTTGACGACGATATTGCGGTAGCCTCAAGTTTAAAGTATCCTTGTATGGGGAGCAAAGAGTACTATAACATATCCAAAGGAAATCCCAGTATCTCTTGTAGAACAAGAGTTATGAGCCTCCAAAGTTTAGTGCAAAAATCATAAGTAACATAATAAAAATAAGTGAGACGATTCAAAAGTTGACGAACATTTTGCTTAATATCTCGGACCCTGTTTGTCCTAGCTCAATGTTTTTAGTATGGTTAGATGGGGGACAATTTGGACTATAACATATCCTAAGGACATCCCCGTATCTCTAGTAGACACAGAGTTATGGGCCTGCAAAGTATCGTCTAATGCATTTGCTATGGACGGGTTGTTTGTTTACGTTCAGCTTAATTACTCGGCCCCTGTTTATCGTAGCTCAATGTTTTTAGTATGGTTAGATGGGGGACAAATTGGACTATAACATACTCAAAGGACATCCCCGTATCTCCAATAGAAACAGAGTTACGAGCCTGCAAACTATAGTCTAATGCATTTCCTATGGAGGGGGTTTGTTTCGTTACGTTTTGCTTAAGTACTCGGCCCCTGTTTGTCGTAGCCCAAAGTTTTTAGTATGGTTAGATGGGGACAATTTGAAATATAACATATCCTAAGGACATCCCCGTATCTCTAGTAGACACAGAGTTATGGGCCTGCAAAGTATAGTCTAATGCATTTCCTATGGAGGGGTTTGTTTGTTTACGATTAGCTTAATTACTCGACTACTGTTTGTCGTAGCTCAATGTTTTTAGTATGGTTAGATGGGGGACAAATTGGACTATAACATACTCAAAGGACATCCCCGTATCTCCAGTAGAAACAGAGTTACGAGCCTGCAAAGTATAGTCTAATGCATTTTCTATGGAGGGGTTTGTTTTTTCACGTATTGCTTAATTACTTGACCCTGTTCTTTCGATTTAAAATAATAACATATCTTTTGTGTAGCGGTTATCGCATCCGCCTCACTCCCGGAAGGCCACAGGTTCGAAACCGCGAAGTTTTTTTTATAATTATCCGAACATTTGTGTCAAGGTCACATTATTTACATCCCCGTATCTCTGGTAGAACCAGAGTTACGAGCCTCCAGAATTTAGTCTAATGTATTTCCTATGGAGGGGGTTTGTTTGTTTACGATTAGCTTAATTACTCGACTACTGTTTGTCGTAGCCCTAATTCTTGGTATGGCTAGATGAAGGACAAATTGGTCTATAACATATTCAAAGGACATCCCCGTATCTCCAGTAGAAACAGAGTTACGAGCCTGCAAAATTTATTTTCAAAAATCAAAAGTAACCTTCTAACAATAAGTGAGACAAAAAATAAGTTGACGACGATATTGCGGTAGCCTCAAGTTTAAAGTATCCTTGTATGGGGAGCAAAGAGTACTATAACATATCCAAAGGAAATCCCAGTATCTCTTGTAGAACAAGAGTTATGAGCCTCCAAAGTTTAGTGCAAAAATCATAAGTAACATAATAAAAATAAGTGAGACGATTCAAAAGTTGACGAACATTTTGCTTAATATCTCGGACCCTGTTTGTCCTAGCTCAATGTTTTTAGTATGGTTAGATGGGGGACAATTTGGACTATAACATATCCTAAGCACATCCCCGTATCTCTAGTAGACACAGAGTTATGGGCCTGCAAAGTATCGTCTAATGCATTTGCTATGGACGGGTTGTTTGTTTACGTTCAGCTTAATTACTCGGCCCCTGTTTGTCGTAGCTCAATGTTTTTAGTATGGTTAGATGGGGGACAAATTGGACTATAACATACTCAAAGGACATCCCCGTATCTCCAATAGAAACAGAGTTACGAGCCTGCAAACTATAGTCTAATGCATTTCCTATGGAGGGGGTTTGTTTCGTTACGTTTTGCTTAAGTACTCGGCCCCTGTTTGTCGTAGCCCAAAGTTTTTAGTATGGTTAGATGGGGACAATTTGGACTATAACATATCCTAAGGACATCCCCGTATCTCTAGTAGACACAGAGTTATGGGCCTGCAAAGTATAGTCTAATGCATTTCCTATGGAGGGGTTTGTTTGTTTACGATTAGCTTAATTACTCGACTACTGTTTGTCGTAGCTCAATGTTTTTAGTATGGTTAGATGGGGGACAAATTGGACTATAACATACTCAAAGGACATCCCCGTATCTCCAGTAGAAACAGAGTTACGAGCCTGCAAAGTATAGTCTAATGCATTTTCTATGGAGGGGTTTGTTTTTTCACGTATTGCTTAATTACTTGACCCTGTTCTTTCGATTTAAAATAATAACATATCTTTTGTGTAGCGGTTATCGCATCCGCCTCACTCCCGGAAGGCCACAGGTTCGAAACCGCGAAGTTTTTTTTTATAATTATCCGAACATTTGTGTCAAGGTCACATTATTTACATCCCCGTATATCTGGTAGAACCAGAGTTACGAGCCTCCAGAATTTAGTCTAATGTATTTCCTATGGAGGGGGTTTGTTTGTTTACGATTAGCTTAATTACTCGACTACTGTTTGTCGTAGCCCTAATTCTTGGTATGGCTAGATGAAGGACAAATTGGTCTATAACATATTCAAAGGACATCCCCGTATCTCCAGTAGAAACAGAGTTACGAGCCTGCAAAGTTTATTTTCAAAAATCAAAAGTAACCTTCTAACAATAAGTGAGACAAAAAATAAGTTGACGACGATATTGAGGTAGCCTCAAGTTTAAAGTATCCTTGTATGGGGAGCAAAGAGTACTATAACATATCCAAAGGAGATCCCAGTATCTCTTGTAGAACAAGAGTTATGAGCCTCCAAAGTTTAGTGCAAAAATCATAAGTAACATAATAAAAATAAGTGAGACGATACCAAAGTTGACGAACATTTTGCTTAACATCTCGGCCCCTGTTTGTCGTAGCTCAATGTTTTTAGTATGGTTAGATGGGGGACAATTTGGACTATAACATATCCTAAGGACATCCCCGTATCTCTAGTAGACACAGAGTTATGGGCCTGCAAAATATAGTCTAATGCATTTCCTATGGACGGGTTGATTGTTTACGTTTAGCTTAATTACTCGGCCCTTGTTTGTCGTAGCTCATTATTTGTAGTATGGTTAGATGGGGGACAAATTGGACTATAACATACTCAAAGGACATCCCCGTATCTCCAGTAGAAACAGATTTACGAGCCTGCAAAGTATAGTCTAATGCATTTCCTATGGAGGGGGTTTGTTTCGTTACGTTTTGCTTAAGTACTCGGCCCCTGTTTGTCGTAGCCCAAAGTTTTTAGTATGGTTAGATGGGGGACAATTTGGACTATAACATATCCTAAGGACATCCCCGTATCTCTAGTAGACACAGAGTTATGGGCCTGCAAAGTATAGTCTAATGCATTTCCTATGGAGGGGTTTGTTTGTTTACGATTAGCTTAATTACTCGACTGCTGTTTGTCGTAGCTCAATGTTTTTAGTATGGTTAGATGGGGGACAAATTGGACTATAACATACTCAAACGACATCCCCGTATCTCCAGTAGAAACAGAGTTACGAGCCTGCAAAGTATAGTCTAATGCATTTTCTATGGAGGGGTTTGTTTGTTCACGTATTGCTTAATTACTTGACCCTGTTCTTTCGATTAAAAATAATAACATATCTTTAGTGTAGCGGTTATCGCATCCGCCTCACTCCCGGAAGGCCACAGGTTCGAAACCGCGAAGTTTTTTTTTATAATTATCCGAACATTTGTGTCAAGGTCACATTATTTACGTCCCCGTATCTCTGGTAGAACCAGAGTTACGAGCCTGCAAAGTTTATTTTCAAAAATCAAAAGTAACCTTCTAACAATAAGTGAGACAAAAAATAAGTTGACGACGATATTGAGGTAGCCTCAAGTTTAAAGTATCCTTGTATGGGGAGCAAAGAGTACTATAACATATCCAAAGGAGATCCCAGTATCTCTTGTAGAACAAGAGTTATGAGCCTCCAAAGTTTAGTGCAAAAATCATAAGTAACATAATAAAAATAAGTGAGACGATACCAAAGTTGACGAACATTTTGCTTAATATCTCGGCCAATGTTTGTCGTAGCTCAATGTTTTTAGTATGGTTAGATGGGGGACAATTTGGACTATAACATATCCTAAGGACATCCCCGTATCTCTAGTAGACACAGAGTTATGAGCCTGCAAAATATAGTCTACTGCATTTCCTATGGACGGGTTGTTTGTTTACGTTTAGCTTAATTACTCGGCCCCTGTTGGTCGTAGCTCAATATGTTTAGTATGGTTAGATGGGGGACAAATTGGACTATAACATACTCAAAGGACATCCCCGTATCTCCAGTAGAAACAGAGTTAGGAGCCTGCAAAGTATAGTCTAATGCATTTTCTATGGAGGGGTTTGTTTTTTCACGTATTGCTTAATTACTTGACCCTGTTCTTTCGATTAAAAATAATGACATATCTTTAGTGTAGCGGTTATCGCATCCGCCTCACTCTCGGAAGGCCACAGGTTCGAAACCACGAAGTTTTTTTTTTTTGTTTGGAACATGCAAAGACCTTTATAATTATCCGAACATTTGTGTCAAGGTCACATTATTTACATCCCCGTATCTCTGGTAGAACCAGAGTTACGAGCCTCCAGAATTTAGTCTAATGTATTTCCTATGGAGGGGTTTGTTTGTATACGATTAGCTTAATTACTCGACTACTGTTTGTCGTAGCCCTAATTCTTAGTATGGCTAGATGGGGGACAAATTGGTCTATAACATACTCAAAGGACATCCCCGTATCTCCAGTAGAAACAGAGTTACGAGCCTGCAAAGTATATTTTCAAAAATCAAAAGTAACCTTCTAACAATAAGTGAGACAAAAAGTAAGTTGACGACGATATTGAGGTAGCCTCAAGTTTAAAGTATCCTTGTATGGGGAGCAAAGAGTACTATAACATATCGAAAGGAGATCCCAGTATCTCTTGTAGAACAAGAGTTATGAGCCTCCAAAGTTTAGTGCAAAAATCATAAGTAACATAATAAAAATAAGTGAGACGATACCAAAGTTGACGAACATTTTGCTTAATATCTCGGCTCTACGACAAACAGGGGCCGAACCACCAACCTATTGGTTAACAGCCGAACGCGCTAACCATTGCGCCACGGAAGCCCAAAAATTAAATGCTCGTCAGGTATTGTGTAAAAACCTTGACTTTTCACGTCACATGTGAGACCTCACAACACCGTTCTCGGATGGGCTCGAACCACTAACCTATTGGTTAACAGCCGAACGCGCTAACCATTGAGCCACGGAAGCTCAGAAATTAAATGGTTGTCACGTATTGTGGAAAAGTTATGACCTTTAACGCTACATCTGAGACCCCACAACACCTCTCCCGGGTGGGCTCGTACCACCAACCTTTCGATTAACAGCTGATCGCGCTAACCATTGCGCCACGGAAGCCCAAAAATTCAATGTTCGACAGGTATTGTGGAAAAACTCTGACATTTTATGTTACATTTGAGACGTCACAACACCGCTCCCGGGAGGGCTCAAACCACCAGTCTTTTGAATAGCAGCTGAACGCGCAAACCATTGCGCCACGGAAGCCCAAAAATTAAATGGTCGTCAGGTATTTTGGAAAAACCTTGACTTTTAACGTCACATCTGAGACGTCACAATACCGCTCCCGGATGGTCTCGAACCACCAACCTATTGGTTAAGGGGGAGGACAACTGACCTAAAGTTCGAATCTTTTTCAAACGATGGCGCTCAGATCTGCGGGGAATAACACAATTCTATCCCCCGTGTAGTAGGTATTATAGTGGATATTTAGAAGATTTCCTTCTATAAACCATCCCTGTACCGGAATTCAGTTAACTATTTATTATTATTCGACGCTATACTAACGCCGATAGAAATAACTGTCATGAAGGCTTTAATGTATTGAACATTAGGTGAGACGAACCTGATCTCGCATCTTTGAAAATGGGGAATTTTTTTTTTCCAAGCGCGGTTAAGATTACCAGTGAAAGGGAAAGGGCGTGCGTTACTGATCAGGGATAGATAGCGACCTGAACAAGAGGGGATGTTCACCTCGACATTTTTCATTAAGGGGGAAGACCACTGAAGACAACCCAAAATAGTTCGAGTCCAGTGTTCAAAATAATAGCCCCATACGGATGAAATTTTACTCACTTATAGTTTAAACCCTCTCCTAGCGATAAAAATAGTTTTCATTATTTTTAACTCAATATTTAAGTCAGAATATTTTTTCTCGCTGGTGAAGTTTTGGCTGTAGTTATTCAAAACCAGCTCTTACAATTCAATACCTAATTTTTTGCCTAATATGTCATTCGAAAGACAATTTTGAGCTGTATCGTTTAAAAAAAATTTCAATTAGATCCGTCCACCTGACCTGTGAACACCTGAGAATGTTAAGGGAATTTTATCTTTGGATAGCACAATTTCTTTCATTGACCACCATTACGCGAGTGGTTTGCCCCTCGCGTGACACCGTTACCCCTTTTTCAATAGAAACGCTTGTAATATCTGTAAAGTTTTTTTTCTTGAAACTACAATACCTATAAAACTGTTGTACTTCTCTTCCCTATTGAAAGTACATTTAGTATAGCTTTGAAGGCACTAAAGTATTCATCTGAAACATGGTGACATTTAAGAGGGTCTGAAGTTCTAAACTAGGCCTAATGCACAATAAATGTAGCGCTATTCGAAAGAAGGGATAATTTGAGCGTCAGATAAGGTGTGAGTCTTGCTCCTAAAATGTACGCGTAGTTTACGGTTAGTGAACCTTTGCATCATTTTAATACAGTAATGGCAGTGCTGCGTATGCAAACGTCATACTCTTCTCTCTTAGCTCAGTGTCATACCCCCACTGGGCGCGTGCAGTATCCCCTCTTAAAAGAGCGAGCCCAGATGGAGGGATACACAGTCTACGCCCCTCTCTACCGCCACTAGGAGTCAATTTTGTTACAACGAGATCAGTTTTTAATTTATTTTGCAGCAAAACTTTTCCTAAGACTTTATATCGCTAACCAACTTCGAAATTAAAATGTATATGGCAACAGAGTTAAGTCTTCCTTAATCACCCCTAAGAAAAATCAAGTTAATCGAAAAGAAAAAGACCACCAAGTAAAGTTCTTAGTCGCAAAAAGCGCCAATGCGCCATCGACATTATAGGAAGAAATATTACGGCGATACCGAGTATCAGACAACGACCACATCTCTTTTCGACGTCAGACCGTTTGTGAGCCAAACAAAATGTAGAGAGGAAGGCTAGCAGTTCGATTTCACTCGTTACTTGACTAACTCGGCTAATTTCAGAGGGCCTGACAACACTGCACTGCAGTTATAGCTGAGAGAGGGGGAGGAAATATCTCTAGCCCTTTTAGTGGAAGCTATCTATATTTAGAATAATAAAATAACATAAAAATTGCTTTAAATTAATCTAAATCGATTAAAACTGGTTGTATGACCATTTCTGACTCCCTTTAATTATTAAAAATCATTTAGTAAAGTAAATTTTATTTGAACACCCGGGAAAGGGTCAGTGAGGCCTAATTTCAAGAAGGATAAACTAGAATTTTGTTGGTGATAAGCGGGAATAGCCCCGAAATCCTCGAACAGCAAAATTCTTTGACGAAGCGAATGAAGCCTTTCAAAATCGCATTCACAGTCTCCCGTATTAACCCCTCTCCTCCGTAGTTCTGTACAACAAAAGAACTTCAAAATCTCGCTGCGGGGGCCAGCCGACCAGTTTTACATTTTCCCGTCGTTCCGCCAGTCTTTATACCAGCATAGAAGGAAAACTTCTACATAGTATGAGAAGTTCAGAGTTTAGCCTATACCCAGATAGGGTGCCCTCTAGGAATTAAGTATTGAAGCTGTCTAAATTTGAAGTTTTTCTGGTGCAGCTCTTTTATTAGTGGACGGATTTAATTGAAAATTATTTTAATCGATACAGCTCAAAATTGTCTTTCGAATGACATATTGGACAAAACATTAGGTATTGAATTGTAAGAGTTGGACTCGAATAACTACATCCAAAACTTCACCGGCGGGAAAAAATATTCTGACTTAAATATTGAGTTAAAAATAATGAAAAATATTTTAATCGTTAGGAGAAGGTTTGAACTATAAGTCAGTAAAATTTTATCCGTATAGGGCTATTATTTTGGGGACTGGACTCGAACTAAAACGGGCTATTTTGATCAGTCTTCAGTTGTCTTCCCCCTTAACAGCCGAACGCGCCAGGGCCGGATTAAGGACTATACAGGCCCTAAGCTACCAAAAAATTTGAGGCCCCTGTCTACACAAAGTGGAAAATGCATAGCGTTTATTGACAAAATTCTTCCAAACATACAAACAATTCACTGAATTCTTTAATATTAGAACATTTTTTTCCTCGATTTTTCAATTGCGAAGTTGTCAATGACATCATCAAATGACAAAGATCTGAGTTTGTCTGATTCTATGCTTAGAATGCTTAATTCAGTAAGTTTGGATTGTCCCATAGTGGTTCTCTGTTCGTTTTTAATTCGTTTAAGTTTGGAAAAGGATCTTTCTCCTGAACAATTTGTTACCATTATACACAAAAATAAACGTAAAATGGATTCTACTGCTGGGAAAGCAGATTGGATTTTATCTTCAATAATGATCTTATAAAGTTCTTGAAAGGCATCTTGGCTGCCAGAATTAATTGTTTCTTGATAGTGATCCTTAACATATATATGGAAATGTTTTAATTCACCGATTAATCGATCGTCGATATCCTCGGGATAGGTTTCCATTAGTCGATTCACCCCCTCTGAAAGGTCATTATCTGAAATGTTTAAATTTACTAAAAAGGAAAACAATTCTGCTACTTTTTGGTAAGCCAGTGCTCTTTTCTGTAAATTTGTTTCAAGAGCATCCATGATGGGAATAAAACTTTTAATTCGAAACTTGTCTCTTGGAGAAAGTTCATTATCAGCGTCAACCGTTTTACTGTCGCCAAAACGCTTTTTCTTCTTTATCTTCCTTTTAGTAGTAGTCTTGTAGTCCTTTTCCGGTAACTTGTGCTTTGCTTTACCTTCTATTTCATCAAAACATTCTCTTGCGTCCTTTAAAAACGAAGTGATACTAGTGTGCATTTTTGCGCAAGTACTTAATGAAATTTTCGGGTCTTGAATCGCTTTACTAGTTTTTCTAAACCGGTCTAAAACGCGATCCCAAAAAATAAGCATGAACATGAATTCGAGTTCTTCCATTTTTTCTTTAATAGCTCCCGCTTCTCTCCTCGTATCCCCCTTTTCCTCAGTATCATCGTGGAAGTTTTGCAGAGCCAAAATAAACTTATTGTAGCCTTCTAATACGGCTGACGTTGATTTTGAATGAGCCTCCCATCTTGTGTCCGATAGTCTTTTCGGTACTTTGGATTTTGGGTCAAATAAAGATATAAGTACCTTCCAACGTTTTGTTGAAGCAGAAAAAAAAGTGTAAATCTGTTGTACAATTCCAAAAAATGATACTGCATCTAAGCAACAGTCAACGGCTGCTTGCCCAACAAGATTCAATGAATGGCCAGCGCAGGGAACATAAGTTGCGTATTTGTTTACATCGATGATTCTACTTTGCATCCCTTTATATTTTCCAGACATGTTGGCTGCGTTGTCGTAGGATTGTCCTCTGCATTTGCTAAAATCTATCTGGCATTCATTAATTAGGTATTCAATAACCTGATTGGCCATGGCTTCACCGGTATGCCCTTCAAGCTTGAGAAACGTTAAAAAACGTTCGGTAGGATGCGGATCATCATGGGACACATACCGAAGAATAACGGTCAGTTGATCAACGTGTGAAAGATCTGGTGTTGAATCCACAGAAATACTGAAGTAACCTGCTTTTCTTAAATCGTCTAATATTGATTTTCGCACTTTATTCGCCATTAGTTTAATTATTTCATCACATATCGTTTTTGATAAATACGATGGGTTTCCTGTTCCACGATTTCCATACTTTTCTATGTGACTTGCTATAAAAGGGTCAAACTTCGCAATAAGTTCCATAGATGCAAGATAATTTCCGTTATGTAGGGAACCAAATTTTTCATCATCTCCTAGAAAAGCTAATCCACGCTCCGCTAAAGAACATATGACAGCCACTACTCGTTCAAGTACACTTCTCCAGTATTTTTGTTCAACTTTTGTTTCTTGCATCAAACTTGAATTTAAAGATGTGCCACGCTTTCTCGATAGATATATTATTAACGCCCTTCTATGATCTTCCGAGTTTTCATGTCCTTGGATTAGTAATGTATTGCGCCAGTCACTAAACCCTTTTGTGAATGCAGTCTCTGAGGTTGAAAACATCTTACATACAAAACAGAAGACACATCCAGTAGCTGGTGAATAAACTAGCCATTCTCTTTCATATTTTTCGCCATTAGCTTTCGTTGATTGAAAGACGCTTTTTGTGCAAAACCTCGATTGGTTTTTATATGTTCTTTTGGAATTAGTAAAGGGTTTATCCCAGTTTTGGCATTCTGATACTCCTTTTTCTACCCAAAATTGAATTTCACTTTCCGTTATTTTTTGACCCCAAAGACCAAGGTCATTAGATCGAGGATGAGAATTAACTTGCGCCTCCGAAGAGTGAAAAGATGAAGGTATTGGTTGGATTTCATGAGACTTATTAGTAACATCTTCAACAACATTATTATCGGCTGTATGGTCCAAAATTACTTCAATTGCAACATCTTTTACTTCTGGCAAATTCCGCTGATCATCCCTTGTATCATCTTTTATTTGTGGCGAGTTTTGCTGATCCCCAGATAAGGTTTTTTTGAAAAACCGATCGACTTTTGGCAAGGCGTTAATTTGAGCATCGAGAACTTGCTTCTTTTTTCTCTTTTGAGATCCGCTCTCAAAACTTCTCTTCATAATGGAAATACCCACTAATATACAGTCTACTAATAATTTTTTTTGTTAGGCCTAAGAAGCTTAGATGTGTTATAAGGTATTGTACACAAATTCTAGAGAAAAATTTACTCTTCCATAAATACTAGCCACTCGCCTACGCTCGCACGCGAGTCTCAACGCGTTTCCCCCTCAGCTCAACGGAATTTCCAACCATCGCTGCCACAGACATCACGTGCAGTGACATATTCTCTTCCAAACCTGAGCGCGAAGGGGGAGCGCTTTCCCTCAACCCACTTCGTGAGAGGGACTCATTCGTACAACACTATTATAACATGATAATTGTAAAATCCGCACGCGACATAAGGTTTTTTTTTTTTAACAATAGAGGCTCTAGAGGGGAAAGCAGGGTCACTCGTGTCGAATTTAAAACATTTATTTTCCAAAACATATCGCCGAAATATTTTTTGATTTGAGAACGGTATGCTTCGGGAAGAGAATCGCGGCAAAGCAGAGATATAGGATGGTGCGGTTGGTCAGCGGTGTAAAAAATTTCGGGTTACTGATCGCGAACATTATGGGAATTTCGAGGTTGTCCTCGAGGTGCTGAGGCCCTTTACAGGGTGAGGCCCTAAGCTGCAGCTTAGTTAGCTTGTTCGGTAATCCGGCACTGGAACGCGCTAACCATTGAGCCACGGAAGCTCAGAAATTAAATGGTTGTCACGTATTGTGGAAAAGTTTTGACTTTTTACGCTACATCTGAGACCCCACAACACCTCTCCCGGGTGGGCTCGAACCTTCAACCTTTCGATTAACAGCTGAACGCGCTAATCATTGCGTCACGGAAACCCAAAAATTAAATGTTCGTCAGGTATTGTGGAAAAACTCTGACATTTTACGTTACATCTGAGACCTCACAACACCGCTCCCGGATGGGCTCGAACCACCAACCTATTGGTTAACAGCCGAACGCGCTAACCAATGAGCCACGGAAGCTCAGAAATTAAATGGTTGTCACGTATTGTGGAAAAGTTTTGACTTTTTACGCTACATCTGAGATCAAACAACACCTCTCCCGGGTGGGCTCGAACCTTCAACCTTTCGATTAACAGCTGAACGCGCTAATCATTGCGCCACGGAAGCCCAAAAATTAAATGTTCGTCAGGTATTGTGGAAAAACTCTGACATTTTACGTTACATCTGAGACCTCACAACACCGCTCCCGGATGGGCTCGAACCACCAACCCATTGGTTAACAGCCGAACGCGCTAACCATTGCGCCACGGAAGCCCAAAAATTAAATGGTCGTCAGGTGTTGTGGAAAAAACCTTGACATTTTACGTCACATCTGAGACCTCACAACACCGCTCCCGGATGAGCTCGAACCACCAACCTATTGGTTAACAGTCGAACGCGCTAACCATTGAGCCACGGAAGCTCAGAAATTAAATGATTGTCACGTATTGTGGATAAGTTTTGACTTTTTACGCTACATATGAGACCCCACAACACCTCTCCCGGGTGGGCTCGAACCTTCAACCTTTCGATTAACAGCTGAACGCGCTAATCATTGCGCCACGGAAGCCCAAAAATTAAATGTTCGTCAGGTATTGTGAAAAACTCTGACATTTTACGTTACATCTGAGACCTCACAACACCGCATCCCGGATGGGCTCGAACCACAAATCTATTGGTTAACAGCCGAACGCGATAACCATTGAGCCACGGAAGCTCAGAAATTAAATGGTTGTCAGGTATTGTGGATAAGTTATGACTTATTACGTTATATCTGATACCCTACAACACCTCTCCCGGTTGGCATCGAACCACCAACCTTTCGGTTAACAGCCGAACGCGCTAACCATTGCCCCAAGGAACCCCAAAAATTAAATGTTCGTCAGGTATTGTGGAAAAACCTTGAATTTTTACGTTACATTTGAGATCCCACAACACCGCTCCCGGGTGGGCTCGAACCACCAACCTATTGGTTAACAGCCGAACGCGCTAATCATTGAGCCACGGAAGCTCAGAAACTAAATGGTTGTCACGTATTGTGGAAAAGTTTTGACTTTTTACGCTACATCTGAGACCCCACAACACCTCTCCCGGGTGGGCTCGTACCACCAACCTTTCGATTAACAGCTGAACGCGCTAACCATTGCGCCACGGAAGCCCAAAAATTCAATGTTCGACAGGTATTGTGGAAAAACTCTGACATTTTATGTTACATTTGAGACGTCACAACACCGCTCCCGGGAGGGCTCAAACCACCAGTCTTTTGAATAGCAGCTGAACGCGATAACCATTGCGCCACGGAAGCCCAAAAATTAATTGGTCGTCAGGTATTTTGGAAAAACCTTGACTTTTAACGTCACATCTGAGACGTCACAATACCGCTCACGGATGGGCTCGAACCACCAACCTATTGGTTAACAGCCGAACGCGCTAACCATTGAGCCACGGAAGCTCAGAAATTAAATGGTTGTCACGTATTGTGGAAAAGTTTTGACTTTTTACGCTACATCTGAGACGTCACAACACCGCTCCCGGATGGGCTCGAACCACCAACCTATTGGTTAACAGCCGAACGCGCTAACCATTGAGCCACGGAAGCCCAAAATTAAATGCTCGTCAGGTATTGTGTAAAAACCTTGACTTTTTACGTCACATCTGAGACCTCACAACACCGCTCCCGGATGGGCTCGAACCACCAACCTATTGGTTAACAGCCGAACGCGCTAACCATTGAGCCACGGAAGCCCAAAAATTAAATGGTCGTCAGGTGTTGTGGAAAAAACCTTGACTTTTTACGTCACATCTGAGACGTCACAACACCGCTCCCGGATGGGCTCGAGCCACACACCTATTGGTTAACAGCCGAACGCGCTAACCTTTGAGCCACGGAAGCTCAGAAATTAAATGGTTGTCAGGTATTGGGGATAAGTTATGACTTTTTACGTTACATCTGAGACCCTACAACACCTCTTCCGGTTGGGCTCGAACCACCAACCTTTCGGTTAACAGCCGAACGCGCTAACCATTGCGCCAAGGAAGCCCAAAAATTTAATGGTCGTCAGGTATTGTGGCAAAACTATGGCTTTCTACGTTACATTTGAGATCCCACACCAACCGCTCCCGGGTGGGCTCGAACCACCAACCTATTGGTTAACAGCCGAACGCGCTAACCATTGAGCCACGGAAGCTCAGAAATTAAATGGTTGTCACGTATTGTGGATAAGTTTTGACTTTTTACGCTACATCTGAGACCCCACAACACCTCTTCCGGGTGCGCTTGAACCACCAGCCTTTCGATTAACAGTTGAACGCGCTAATAATTGCGCCACGGAAGCCCAAAAATTAAATGTTCGTCAGGTATTGTGGAAAAACTCTGACATTTTACGTTACATCTGAGACGTCACAACACCGCTCCCGGATGGGCTCGAACCACCAACCTTTCGGTTAACAGCTGAACGCGCTGACCATTGCGCCACGGAAGCCCAAAAATTAAATGGTCGTCAGGTATTGTGGAAAAATTTTGGCTTTCAACGTTACATTTGAGATCCCAAAACACCGCTCCCGGGTGGGCTCGAACCACACACCTATTTGTTAACAGCCGAATTCGCTAACCATTGAGCCACGGAAGCTCAGAATTTAAATGGTCGTCAGGTGTTGTGGAAAAAACCTTGACTTTTTACGTCACATCTGAGACGTCTCAACACCGCTCCCGGATGGGCTCGAACCACACACCTATTGGTTAACAGCCGAACGCGCTAACCTTTGCGCCACGGAAGCTCAGAAATTAAATGGTTGTCAGGTATTGTAGATAAGTTATGACTTTTTACGTTACATCTGAGACCCTACAACACCTCTTCCGGTTGGGCTCGAACCACCAACCTTTCGGTTAACAGCCGAACGCACTAACAATTGCGCCAAGGAAGCCCAAAAATTAAATGTTCGTCAGGTATTGTGGAAAAACTCTGACATTTTACGTTACATCTGAGACGTCACAACACCGCTCCCGGATGGGCTCGAACCACCAACCTTTCGGTTAACAGCCGAACGCGCTAACCATTGCGCCAAGGAAGCTCAGAAATTAAATTTTTGTCAGGTATTGTGGAAAAACCTTGACTTTTTACGTCACTTCTGAGACCTGACAACACCGCTCCCGGATGGGCTCGAACCACCAACCTATTGGTTAACAGCCGAACGCGCTAACCATTGAGCCACGGAAGCTCAGAAATTAAATGGTCGTCACGTATTGTGGAAAAACTTTGGCTTTCTGCGTTACATTTGAGATCCCACAACACCGCTCCCGGATGGGCTCGAACCACCACCCTATTGGTTAACAGCCGAATGCGCTAACCATTGCGCCACGGAAGCACAAAAGCTAAATGCCCGTCAGGTGTTGTGCAAAAACCATGACTTTTTACGTCACATCTGAGACCTCACAACACCGCTCCCGGATGGGCTCGAACCACCAACCTATTGGTTAACAGCCGAACGCGCTAACCATTGCGCCACGGAAGCCCAAAAATTAAATGGTCGTCATTTATTGTGCAAAAACTTTGGCTTTCTACGTTACATTTGAGATCCCACAACACCGCTCCCTGATGGGCTCGAACCACCAACCTATTGGTTAACAGCCGAACGCGCTAACCATTGCGCCACGGAAGCCCAAAAGTTAAATGCTCGTCAGGTATTGTGTAAAAACCTTGACTTTTTACGTCACATCTGAGACCTTACAACACCGCTCCCGGATGGGCTCGAACCACCAACCTATTGGTTAACAGCCGAACGCGCTAACCATTGCGCCACGGAAGCCCAAAAGCTAAATGCTCGTCAGGTATTGTGCAAAAAACTTGACTTTTTACGTCACATCTGAGACCTCACAACACCGCTCCCGGATGGGCTTGAACCACCAACCTATTGGTTAACAGCCGAACGCGCTAACCATTGCGCCACGGAAGCCCAAAAGTTAAATGCTCGTCAGGTATTGTGTAAAAATCTTGACTTTTTACGTCACATCTGAGACCTCACAACACCGCTCCCGGATGGGCTCGAACCACCAACCTATTGGTTAACAGCCGAACGCGCTAACCATTGCGCCACGGAAGCCCAAAAGTTAAACGCTCGTCAGGTATTATGTAAAAACCTTGATTTTTTACGTCACATCTGAGACCTCACAACACCGCTCCCGGATGGGGTCGAACCACCAACCTATTGGTTAACAGCCGAACGCGCTAACCATTGCGCCACGGAAGCCCAAAAGTTAAATGCTCGTCAGGTATTGTGTAAAAACGTTGACTTTTTACGTCACATCTGAGACCTCACAACACCGCTCCCGGATGGGGTCGAACCACCAACCTACTGGTTAACAGCCGAACGCGCTAACCATTGCGCCACGGAAGCCCAAAAATTAAATGGTCGTCATTTATTGTGCAAAAACTTTGGCTTTCTACGTTACATTTGAGATCCCACAACACCGCTCCCGGATGAGCTCGAACCACCAACCTATTGGTTAACAGCCGAATGCGCTAACCATTGCGCCACGGACGCCCAAAAGTTAAATGCTCGTCAGGTATTGTGTAAAAAAATTGGCTTTCTACGTTACATTTGAGATCACACAACACCGCTCCCGGGTGGGCTCGAACCACCAACCTATTGGTTAACAGCCGAATGCGCTAACCATTGCGCCACGGAAGCACAAAAGCTAAATGCCCGTCAGGTGTTGTGCAAAAACCATGACTTTTTACGTCACATCTGAGACCTCACAACACCGCTCCCGGATGGGCTCGAACCACCAACCTATTGGTTAACAGCCGAACGCGCTAACCATTGCGCCACGGAAGCCCAAAAGTTAAATGCTCGTCAGGTATTGTGTAAAAACCTTGACTTTTTACGTCACATCTGAGACCTCACAACACCGCTCCCGGATGGGCTCGAACCACCAACCTATTGGTTAACAGCCGAACGCGCTAACCATTGCGCCACGGAAGCCCAAAAGTTAAATGCTCGTCAGGTATTGTGTAAAAACCTTGACTTTTTACGTCACATCTGAGACCTCACAACACCGCTCCCGGATGGGCTCGAACCACCAACCTATTGGTTAACAGCCGAACGCGCTAACCATTGCGCCACGGAAGCCCAAAAGCTAAATGCTCGTCAGGTATTGTGTAAAAACCTTGACTTTTTACGTCACATCTGAGACCTCACAACACCGCTCCCGGATGGGCTCGAACCACCAACCTATTGGTTAACAGCCGAACGCGCTAACCATTGCGCCACGGAAGCCCAAAAGTTAAATGCTCGTCAGGTATTGTGTAAAAACCTTGACTTTTTACGTCACATCTGAGACCTCACAACACCGCTCCCGGATGGGGTCGAACCACCAACCTACTGGTTAACAGCCGAACGCGCTAACCATTGCGCCACGGAAGCCCAAAAATTAAATGGTCGTCATTTATTGTGCAAAAACTTTGGCTTTCTACGTTACATTTGAGATCCCACAACACCGCTCCCTGATGGGCTCGAACCACCAACCTATTGGTTAACAGCCGAACGCGCTAACCATTGCGCCACGGAAGCCCAAAAGTTAAATGCTCGTCAGGTATTGTGTAAAAACCTTGACTTTTTACGTCACATCTGAGACCTTACAACACCGCTCCCGGATGGGCTCGAACCACCAACCTATTGGTTAACAGCCGAACGCGCTAACCATTGCGCCACGGAAGCCCAAAAGCTAAATGCTCGTCAGGTATTGTGCAAAAAACTTGACTTTTTACGTCACATCTGAGACCTCACAACACCGCTCCCGGATGGGCTTGAACCACCAACCTATTGGTTAACAGCCGAACGCGCTAACCATTGCGCCACGGAAGCCCAAAAGTTAAATGCTCGTCAGGTATTGTGTAAAAATCTTGACTTTTTACGTCACATCTGAGACCTCACAACACCGCTCCCGGATGGGCTCGAACCACCAACCTATTGGTTAACAGCCGAACGCGCTAACCATTGCGCCACGGAAGCCCAAAAGTTAAACGCTCGTCAGGTATTATGTAACAAGTTGGGAAAGCCAAAATATTACCTCTCCGAGTGGTGATGACTATCACTACCCCTTAAACAACCTAAATATATGCATCTATCGCTTTTTTTAATTCTTTGCAAGTGCAGGAATTCAATTTTAAAATAGTCAATTGTTCAAGCCTTTTCAATATCTCTCAATTGCTGTTGAAACTCTACTCTCTCGCTATACCTCAACCGTATTCTTAGTCTACCAGTATGATTTGTAACATTTGTCCATATCAAAGCTGAATCATACCTCGCCACACAAAAAGCAAATGTCCCCAAAACATGGACCCACAACCCAATCACACATAACCTAGGCTCGTACTTGTTCATCGCTTTCGATGATTTCACTAATATTAGCATTAACATTTTGTACATTATTGGGTTCCTTATTAATAGATATGCCTACGCCTACAGTACTTTCAATAGAACATTTATTTAATGCATTATCTTTCGTACGATCATGGCCAACTGGCCTCGTGGTAGGACCAACATTTTGCGTGCGGCTAACGCTCTTCTCCTTTCATTTTCGCGTTTCCTAAATTCGGGATCTGACCTTTTTGCCCTCATTCTTTCCCTTGCCTTTCGTTTTCTGATTTCCTCTTTACTTAAATTATTATCTTCCTCCATTTTATTATTCAGTTAAATACTCACATAGGATGGCAAAATCAATCTCCTTAAATACTCACACAGGTTGGCAAAATCAATCTCCTTCAGTAATACGTAAGGCTTAATTATATTATTTGCCGAACAAAATTAGTCGAGCAAATCTAACACTTAACTTCTTCCTTCGAAATTCTATCAAAGAATGAATCAACTGTTTAAAAAAAGTTTTTTTTAGCAAATAGGGCGCTATCATACCAACAGCAATTCCGTCATATTTAAAAAATATACATTGCCAACACTTTTTTCAAATAAAGAATGATAAAAGTGCGTAAAAAAGGTCTTTCACAAATAGGCCTAGGGGGCGTATAAACTAAACAGCAACAACGCTCTACAGCTACACTAATCTTACACAAACAAGGAGTACTATAAACCCACTACTGGAAGCGGTATTTTTATTCAAACGTAAAACAATTTCGCTTAAGCTTAACATCTCTAGACATCGGTAAAAATGTCTCTATCACTCCTAGGTAACTGTATGCACAGGATTTTACGACATTATAACTCAAATTCATCTGATTATGTTTTAACAAGGTTAAATCTAACTGGGAGTAAGATGAAAGGAGTAGAAGCTTATCTGTCTTAGGAAATATGAAATTTTATCTTAACAGTTCGTTAAATCATAAGTTTATAACAAAAAAACGCGGAAGGGGAAAACGAGCAGACAACAGCGATTTTTGGGGGTAGAAGGTTAAGAGCGCCATCTGTCGTCCGTGCCAAAGTTGAACTTCCACTCGAAACGCAATGAGAAAGTGGATAAAATAATGCCATCAGCTATTTAACTGCGTCGATATATTTAACGACTTGACCCATGACATGCCCATAACACTGGCTTCTATGAATCCTATTTATTCTTGGATGCTAGGAAACTTGGTAGACGTAACAGTCTGTACCAAGTACCCAAGCATCCTTCAATAAACGCCTGGCAACATTGTGGTACGCATGGTACAACTAAAAAATAGGATGTGTATCTATCTTTCCAGTCACTCCAAGTCGTTAAGCCCTCATTACAGAGGATTTGAAACACTATCGTAATTCCAAGTGTCTCGAATCTCTACGTTCCTGTCCATTATGAACAGTGCTGAGAGAATGATACATCAGAAAGAGCCATTCAAATCGAATTGCCGAAAATATTATCCATATTTTCATTTCATATAACAGAGAAAACAAATTATTATGGTTCTGAGAGGAGCTTCCCATTTTGGTTGTTGTTCTCAAAAATATATCGCAATGCACGGGCCTAGATAGATACAGGAGGCAATGTAGGAAATATAACGCAAAGCACGGGCCTAAAAAGATATAAGAGACAATGTACGAAATATAACGCAATGCACGGGCCTTGATAGATATAGGAGGCAATGATTTAACGACTTCGGTACTTGGGTTTATCTTTAATATTTAAATAAATATAATTATTTTTAATTATTTTAATCGCCAGTAAATAACTTTAAAAATAGTTAAATCGTTTAAAATAAAGTTGTTCCTATTATCTTTCGAAACTTTGCTAATATTGACGTTTAAAGTGAAGGGTACCCCTCTTGCCCGCTTTTTTCAAATTTTGGGGTATATATACGTTTCGATTCCATTATAATAATAGATAAAAACGCATTCGCGTGAACCTTTGGTGGAAGCCCTGCCATTGGAGGCTAGACGTTTCTCGTAACCCTAGCCGATCGCCGCGTATATCTTAAAACCAAATAATAGATAAAAACGCATTTGCGTGAACCGATGGTGGAAGCCCTGCCATTGGGAGGCTAGACGTTTCTCGTAACCCTAGCCGATCGCCGCGTATATCTTGAAACCAAACGATGACGGAGGAAAAGAAGCCAGAATGTACTGAATGGCGTCCATGTGGAATGGACAAAAGACCTGAAGATGGTGGTGCATTGAAGCTGGTGTCAATGTGGAATTGACGAAGAACAGAAGATGGTGGTGCATAGAAGCTGGTGTCAATGTGGAATTGACGAAGAACAGAAGATGGTGGTGCATAGAAGCTGGTGTCAATGGGGAATTGACGAAGAACAGAAGATGGTGGTGCATAGAAGCTGATGTCAATGTGGAATTGACGAAGAACAGAAGTTGATGGTGCTTGGAAGCAAGCACGTACAGACTAGTGTCCATGTGGAGTGGACGAAAACCAAAGCTGGTGGTGTTGGAACTCAAGTAGAATAGCCAGAGGAGACAAACCCAAATTTCCGTGAACTGTCAAAGCAGTCCGGAAATTGGGAACACGTTTGCTCCGATACGCAAACTGCGAACGCGGTCACGTGGGGTCTGACAGACAGACACACAGACACACAGACACACACACACACACACAGACAGACACGGCCGGTGTAATACCTCTCACGTGACATACGTCACTCGGAGAGGTAAAAACCTTGATTTTTTACGTCACATCTGAGACCTCACAACACCGCTCCCGGATGGGGTCGAACCACCAACCTATTGGTTAACAGCCGAACGCGCTAACCATTGCGCCACGGAAGCCCAAAAGTTAAATGCTCGTCAGGTATTGTGTAAAAACGTTGACTTTTTACGTCACATCTGAGACCTCACAACACCGCTCCCGGATGGGGTCGAACCACCAACCTACTGGTTAACAGCCGAACGCGCTAACCATTGCGCCACGGAAGCCCAAAAACTAAATGGTCGTCATTTATTGTGCAAAAACTTTGGCTTTCTACGTTACATTTGAGATCCCACAACACCGCTCCCGGATGAGCTCGAACCACCAACCTATTGGTTAACAGCCGAATGCGCTAACCATTGCGCCACGGACGCCCAAAAGTTAAATGCTCGTCAGGTATTGTGTAAAAAAATTGGCTTTCTACGTTACATTTGAGATCACACAACACCGCTCCCGGGTGGGCTCGAACCACCAACCTATTGGTTAACAGCCGAATGCGCTAACCATTGCGCCACGGAAGCACAAAAGCTAAATGCCCGTCAGGTGTTGTGCAAAAACCATGACTTTTTACGTCACATCTGAGACCTCACAACACCGCTCCCGGATGGGCTCGAACCACCAACCTATTGGTTAACAGCCGAACGCGCTAACCATTGCGCCACGGAAGCCCAAAAGTTAAATGCTCGTCAGGTATTGTGTAAAAACCTTGACTTTTTACGTCACATCTGAGACCTCACAACACCGCTCCGGGATGGGCTCGAACCACCAACCTATTGGTTAACAGCCGAACGCGCTAACCATTGCGCCACGGAAGCCCAAAAGTTAAATGCTCGTCAGGTATTGTGTAAAAACCTTGACTTTTTACGTCACATCTGAGACCTCACAACACCGCTCCCGGATGGGGTCGAACCACCAACCTACTGGTTAACAGCCGAACGCGCTAACCATTGCGCCACGGAAGCCCAAAAATTAAATGGTCGTCATTTATTGTGCAAAAACTTTGGCTTTCTACGTTACATTTGAGATCCCACAACACCGCTCCCTGATGGGCTCGAACCACCAACCTATTGGTTAACAGCCGAACGCGCTAACCATTGCGCCACGGAAGCCCAAAAGTTAAATGCTCGTCAGGTATTGTGTAAAAACCTTGACTTTTTACGTCACATCTGAGACCTTACAACACCGCTCCCGGATGGGCTCGAACCACCAACCTATTGGTTAACAGCCGAACGCGCTAACCATTGCGCCACGGAAGCCCAAAAGCTAAATGCTCGTCAGGTATTGTGCAAAAAACTTGACTTTTTACGTCACATCTGAGACCTCACAACACCGCTCCCGGATGGGCTCGAACCACCAACCTATTGGTTAACAGCCGAACGCGCTAACCATTGCGCCAAGGAAGCCCAAAAGTTAAATGCTCGTCAGGTATTGTGTAAAAATCTTGACTTTTTACGTCACATCTGAGACCTCACAACACCGCTCCCGGATGGGCTCGAACCACCAACCTATTGGTTAACAGCCGAACGCGCTAACCATTGCGCCACGGAAGCCCAAAAGTTAAACGCTCGTCAGGTATTATGTAAAAACCTTGATTTTTTACGTCACATCTGAGACCTCACAACACCGCTCCCGGATGGGGTCGAACCACCAACCTATTGGTTAACAGCCGAACGAGCTAACCATTGCGCCACGGAAGCCCAAAAGTTAAATGCTCGTCAGGTATTGTGTAAAAACATTGGCTTTCTACGTTACATTTGAGATCACACAACACCGCTCCCGGGTGGGCTCGAACCACCAACCTATTGGTTAACAGCCGAACGCGCTAACCATTGCGCCAAGGAAGCCCAAAAGCTAAATGCTCGTCAGGTATTGTGCAAAAAACTTGACTTTTTACGTCACATCTGAGACCTCACAACACCGCTCCCGGATGGGCTCGAACCACCAACCTATTGGTTAACAGCCGAACGCGCTAACCATTGCGCCACGGAAGCCCAAAAATTAAATGGTCGTCATTTATTGTGCAAAAACTTTGGCTTTCTACGTTACATTTGAGATCCCACAACACCGCTCCCGGATGGGCTCGAACCACCAACCTATTGGTTAACAGCCGAACGCGCTAACCATTGCGCCACGGAAGCCCAAAAGTTAAATGCTCGTCAGGTATTGTGTAAAAAAATTGGCTTTCTACGTTACATTTGAGATCACACAACACCGCTCCCGGGTGGGCTCGAACCACCAACCTATTGGTTAACAGCCGAATGCGCTAACCATTGCGCCACGGAAGCACAAAAGCTAAATGCCCGTCAGGTGTTGTGCAAAAACCATGACTTTTTACGTCACATCTGAGACCTCACAACACCGCTCCCGGATGGGCTCGAACCACCAACCTATTGGTTAACAGCCGAACGCGCTAACCATTGCCCCACGGAAGCCCAAAAGTTAAATGGTCGTCATTTATTGTGCAAAAACTTTGGCTTTCTACGTTACATTTGAGATCCCACAACACCGCTCCCTGATGGGCTCGAACCACCAACCTATTGGTTAACAGCCGAACGCGCTAACCATTGCGCCACGGAAGCCCAAAAGTTAAATGCTCGTCAGGTATTGTGTAAAAACCTTGACTTTTTACGTCACATCTGAGACCTTACAACACCGCTCCCGGATGGGCTCGAACCACCAACCTATTGGTTAACAGCCGAACGCGCTAACCATTGCGCCACGGAAGCCCAAAAGCTAAATGCTCGTCAGGTATTGTGCAAAAAACTTGACTTTTTACGTCACATCTGAGACCTCACAACACCGCTCCCGGATGGGCTCGAACCACCAACCTATTGGTTAACAGCCGAACGCGCTAACCATTGCGCCACGGAAGCCCAAAAGTTAAATGCTCGTCAGGTATTGTGTAAAAATCTTGACTTTTTACGTCACATCTGAGACCTCACAACACCGCTCCCGGATGGGGTCGAACCACCAACCTACTGGTTAACAGCCGAACGCGCTAACCATTGCGCCACGGAAGCCCAAAAATTAAATGGTCGTCATTTATTGTGCAAAAACTTTGGCTTTCTACGTTACATTTGAGATCCCACAACACCGCTCCCTGATGGGCTCGAACCACCAACCTATTGGTTAACAGCCGAACGCGCTAACCATTGCGCCACGGAAGCCCAAAAGTTAAATGCTCGTCAGGTATTGTGTAAAAACCTTGACTTTTTACGTCACATCTGAGACCTTACAACACCGCTCCCGGATGGGCTCGAACCACCAACCTATTGGTTAACAGCCGAACGCGCTAACCATTGCGCCACGGAAGCCCAAAAGCTAAATGCTCGTCAGGTATTGTGCAAAAAACTTGACTTTTTACGTCACATCTGAGACCTCACAACACCGCTCCCGGATGGGCTCGAACCACCAACCTATTGGTTAACAGCCGAACGCGCTAACCATTGCGCCACGGAAGCCCAAAAGTTAAATGCTCGTCAGGTATTGTGTAAAAATCTTGACTTTTTACGTCACATCTGAGACCTCACAACAACGCTCCCGGATGGGGTCGAACCACCAACCTACTGGTTAACAGCCGAACGCGCTAACCATTGCGCCACGGAAGCCCAAAAATTAAATGGTCGTCATTTATTGTGCAAAAACTTTGGCTTTCTACGTTACATTTGAGATCCCACAACACCGCTCCCTGATGGGCTCGAACCACCAACCTATTGGTTAACAGCCGAACGCGCTAACCATTGCGCCACGGAAGCCCAAAAGTTAAATGCTCGTCAGGTATTGTGTAAAAACCTTGACTTTTTACGTCACATCTGAGACCTTACAACACCGCTCCCGGATGGGCTCGAACCACCAACCTATTGGTTAACAGCCGAACGCGCTAACCATTGCGCCACGGAAGCCCAAAAGCTAAATGCTCGTCAGGTATTGTGCAAAAAACTTGACTTTTTACGTCACATCTGAGACCTCACAACACCGCTCCCGGATGGGCTCGAACCACCAACCTATTGGTTAACAGCCGAACGCGCTAACCATTGCGACACGGAAGCCCAAAAGTTAAATGCTCGTCAGGTATTGTGTAAAAATCTTGACTTTTTACGTCACATCTGAGACCTCACAACACCGCTCCCGGATGGGCTCGAACCACCAACCTATTGGTTAACAGCCGAACGCGCTAACCATTGCGCCACGGAAGCCCAAAAGTTAAACGCTCGTCAGGTATTGTGTAAAAACCTTGACTTTTTACGTCACATCTGAGGCCTCACAACACCGCTCCCGGATGGGGTCGAACCACCAACCTACTGGTTAACAGCCGAACGCGCTAACCATTGCGCCACGGAAGCCCAAAAATTAAATGGTCGTCATTTATTGTGCAAAAACTTTGGCTTTCTACGTTACATTTGAGATCCCACAACACCGCTCCCGGATGAGCTCGAACCACCAACCTCTTGGTTAACAGCCGAACGCGCTAACCATTGCGCCACGGAAGCCCAAAAGTTAAATGCTCGTCAGGTATTGTGTAAAAACATTGGCTTTCTACGTTACATTTGAGATCACACAACACCGCTCCCGGATGGGCTCGAACCACCAACCTATTGGTTAACAGCCGAACGCGCTAACCATTGCGCCACGGAAGCCCAAAAATTAAATGGTCGTCATTTATTGTGCAAAAACTTTGGCTTTCTACGTTACATTTGAGATCCCACAACACCGCTCCCGGATGGGCTCGAACCACCAACCTATTGGTTAACAGCCGAACGCGCTAACCATTGCGCCACGGAAGCCCAAAAGTTAAATGCTCGTCAGGTATTGTGTAAAAACCTTGACTTTTTACGTCACATCTGAGACCTCACAACACCGCTCCCGGATGGGCTCGAACCACCAACCTATTGGTTAACAGCCGAACGCGCTAACCATTGCGCCACGGAAGCCCAAAAGCTAAATGCTCGTCAGGTATTGTGCAAAAAACTTGACTTTCTAAGTTACATTTCAGTTCCCACAACACCGCTCCCGGGTGGGCTCGAACCACCAACCTATTGGTTAACAGCCGAACGCGCTAACCATTGCGCCACGGAAGCCCAAAAGTTAAATGCTCGTCAGGTATTGTGTAAAAACCTTGACTTTTTACGTCACATCTGAGACCTCACAACACCGCTCCCGGATGAGCTCGAACCACCAACCTATTGGTTAACAGCCGAACGCGCTAACCATTGCGCCACGGAAGCCCAAAAGCTAAATGCTCGTCATTTATTGTGCAAAAACTTTGGCTTTCTACGTTACATTTCAGATCCCACAACACCGCTCCCGGGTGGGCTCGAACCACCAACCTTTTGGTTAACAGCCGAACGCGCTAACCATTGAGCCACGGAAGCTCAGAAATTAAATGGTTGTCAGGTATTGTGGAAAACCTTGACTTTTTACGTCACATCTGAGACCTCACAACACCGCTCCCGGATGAGCTCGAACCACCAACCTATTGGTTAACAGCCGAACGCGCTAACCATTGCGCCACGGAAGCCCAAAAGCTAAATGCTCGTCAGGTATTGTGCAAAAAACTTGACTTTTTACGTCACATCTGAGACCTCACAACACCGCTCCCGGATGGGCTCGAACCACCAACCTATTGGTTAACAGCCGAACGCGCTAACCATTGCGCCACGGAAGCCCAAAAGTTAAATGCTCGTCAGGTATTGTGTAAAAACCTTGACTTTTTACGTCACATCTGAGACCTCACAACACCGCTCCCGGATGGGCTCGAACCACCAACCTATTGGTTAACAGCCGAACGCGCTAACCGTTGCGCCAAGGAAGCCCAAAAGTTAAATGCTCGTCAGGTATTGTGTAAAAACCTTGACTTTTTACGTCACATCTGAGACCTCACAACACCGCTCCCAGATGGGCTCGAACCACCAACCTATTGGTTAACAGCCGAACGCGCTAACCATTGCGCCACGGAAGCCCAAAAGTTAAACGCTCGTCAGGTATTATGTAAAAACCTTGATTTTTTACGTCACATCTGAGACCTCACAACACCGCTCCCGGATGGGGTCGAACCACCACCCTATGGGTTAACAGCCGAACGCGCTAACCATTGCGCCACGGAAGCCCAAAAATTAAATGGTCGTCATTTATTGTGCAAAAACTTTGGCTTTCTACGTTACATTTCAGATCCCACAACACCGCTCCCGGGTGGGCTCGAACCACCAACCTTTTGGTTAACAGCCGAACGCGCTAACCATTGAGCCACGGAAGCTCAGAAATTAAATGGTTGTCAGGTATTGTGGAAAACCTTGACTTTTTACGTCACATCTGAGACCTCACAACACCGCTCCCGGATGAGCTCGAACCACCAACCTATTGGTTAACAGCCGAACGCGCTAACCATTGCGCCACGGAAGCCCAAAAGCTAAATGCTCGTCAGGTATTGTGCAAAAAACTTGACTTTTTACGTCACATCTGAGACCTCACAACACCGCTCCCGGATGGGCTCGAACCACCAACCTATTGGTTAACAGCCGAACGCGCTAACCATTGCGCCACGGAAGCCCAAAAGTTAAATGCTCGTCAGGTATTGTGTAAAAACCTTGACTTTTTACGTCACATCTGAGACCTCACAACACCGCTCCCGGATGGGCTCGAACCACCAACCTATTGGTTAACAGCCGAACGCGCTAACCGTTGCGCCAAGGAAGCCCAAAAGTTTAATGCTCGTCAGGTATTGTGTAAAAACCTTGACTTTTTACGTCACATCTGAGACCTCACAACACCGCTCCCAGATGGGCTCGAACCACCAACCTATTGGTTAACAGCCGAACGCGCTAACCATTGCGCCACGGAAGCCCAAAAGTTAAACGCTCGTCAGGTATTATGCAAAAACCTTGATTTTTTACGTCACATCTGAGACCTCACAACACCGCTCCCGGATGGGGTCGAACCACCACCCTATGGGTTAACAGCCGAACGCGCTAACCATTGCGCCACGGAAGCCCAAAAATTAAGTGGTCGTCATTTATTGTGCAAAAACTTTGGCTTTCTACGTTACATTTCAGATCCCACAACACCGCTCCCGGGTGGGCTCGAACCACCAACCTACTGCTTAACAGCCGAACGCGCTAACCATTGCGCCACGGAAGCCCAAAAGTTAAATGCTCGTCAGGTATTGTGCAAAAACTTTGGCTTTCTACGTTACATTTGAGATCCCACAACACCGCTCCCGGATGGGCTCGAACCACCAACCTATTGGTTAACAGCCGAACGCGCTAACCATTGCGCCACGGAAGCCCAAAAGTTAAATGCTCGTCAGGTATTGTGTAAAAACCTTGACTTTTTACGTCACATCTGAGACCTCACAACACCGCTCCCGGATGGGGTCGAACCACCAACCTATTGGTTAACAGCCGAACGCGCTAACCATTGCGCCACGGAAGCCCAAAAGCTAAATGGTCGGCATTTATTGTGCAAAAACTTTGGCTTTCTACGTTACATTTCAGATCCCACAACACCGCTCCCGGGTGGGCTCGAACCACCAACCTTTTGGTTAACAGCCGAAAGCGCTAACCATTGAGCCACGGAAGCTCAGAAATTAAATGGTTGTCAGGTATTGTGGAAAACCTTGACTTTTTACGTCACATCTGAGACCTCACAACACCGCTCCCGGATGGGCTCGAATCACCAACCTATTGGTTAACAGCCGAACGCGCTAACCATTGCGCCACGGAAGCCCAAAAGCTAAATGCTCGTCAGGTATTGTGCAAAAAACTTGACTTTCTACGTTACATTTCAGATCCCACAACAACGCTCCCGGGTGGGCTCGAACCACCAACCTATTGGTTAACAGCCGAACGCGCTAACCATTGCGCCACGGAAGCCCAAAAGTTAAATGCTCGTCAGGTATTGTGTAAAAACCTTGACATTTTACGTCACATCTGAGACCTCACAACACCGCTCCCGGATGAGCTCGAACCACCAACCTATTGGTTAACAGCCGAACGTGCTAACCATTGCGCCACGGAAGCCCAAAAATTAAATGGTCGTCAGGTATTGTGGAAAAACATTGGCTTTCTACGTTACATTTGAGATCACACAACACCAATCCCGGGTGGGCTCGAACCACCAACCTATTGGTTAACAGCCGAACGCGCTAACCATTGCGCCAAGGAAGCCCAAAATTTAAATGCTCGTCAGGTATTGTGTAAAAACCTTGACTTTTTACGTCACATCTGAGACCTCACAACACCGCTCCCGGATGGGGTCGAACCACCAACCTACTGGTTAACAGCCGAACGCGCTAACCATTGCGCCACGGAAGCCCAAAAGTTAAATGCTCGTCAGGTATTGTGCAAAAACTTTGGCTTTCTACGTTACATTTGAGATCCCACAACACCGCTCCCGGATGGGCTCGAACCACCAACCTATTGGTTAACAGCCGAACGCGCTAACCATTGCGCCACGGAAGCCCAAAAGTTAAATGCTCGTCAGGTATTGTGTAAAAACCTTGACTTTTTACGTCACATCTGAGACCTCACAACACCGCTCCCGGATGGGGTCGAACCACCAACCTATTGGTTAACAGCCGAACGCGCTAAACATTGCGCCACGGAAGCCCAAAAGCTAAATGCTCGTCATTTATTGTGCAAAAACTTTGGCTTTCTACGTTACATTTCAGATCCCACAACACCGCTCCCGGGTGGGCTCGAACCACCAACCTTTTGGTTAACAGCCGAACGCGCTAACCATTGAGCCACGGAAGCTCAGAAATTAAATGGTTGTCAGGTATTGTGGAAAACCTTGACTTTTTACGTCACATCTGAGACCTCACAACACCGCTCCCGGATGAGCTCGAACCACCAACCTATTGGTTAACAGCCGAACGCGCTAACCATTGCGCCACGGAAGCCCAAAAGCTAAATGCTCGTCAGGTATTGTGCAAAAAACTTGACTTTTTACGTCACATCTGAGACCTCACAACACCGCTCCCGGATGGGCTCGAACCACCAACCTATTGGTTAACAGCCGAACGCGCTAACCATTGCGCCACGGAAGCCCGAAAGTTAAATGCTCGTCAGGTATTGTGTAAAAACCTTGACTTTTTACGTCACATCTGAGACCTCACAACACCGCTCCCGGATGGGCTCGAACCACCAACCTATTGGTTAACAGCCGAACGCGCTAACCGTTGCGCCAAGGAAGCCCAAAAGTTAAATGCTCGTCAGGTATTGTGTAAAAACCTTGACTTTTTACGTCACATCTGAGACCTCACAACACCGCTCCCAGATGGGCTCGAACCACCAACCTATTGGTTAACAGCCGAACGCGCTAACCATTGCGCCACGGAAGCCCAAAAGTTAAACGCTCGTCAGGTATTATGTAAAAACCTTGATTTTTTACGTCACATCTAAGACCTCACAACACCGCTCCCGGATGGGGTCGAACCACCACCCTATGGGTTAACAGCCGAACGCGCTAACCATTGCGCCACGGAAGCCCAAAAATTAAATGGTCGTCATTTATTGTGCAAAAACTTTGGCTTTCTACGTTACATTTCAGATCCCACAACACCGCTCCCGGGTGGGCTCGAACCACCAACCTTTTGGTTAACAGCCGAACGCGCTAACCATTGCGCCACGGAAGCCCAAAAGTAAAATGCTCGTCAGGTATTGTTTAAAAACCTTGACTTTTTACGTCACATCTGAGACCTCACAACACCGCTCCCGGATGAGCTCGAACCACCAACCTATTGGTTAACAGCCGAACGCGCTAACCATTGCGCCACGGAAGCCCAAAAGTTAAATGCTCGTCAGGTATTATGTAAAAACCTTGACTTTTTACGTCACATCTGAGACCTCACAACACCGCTCCCGGATGGGGTCGAACCACCAACCTATTGGTTAACAGCCGAACGTGCTAACCATTGAGCCACGGAAGCTCAGAAATTAAATGGTTGTCAGGTATTGTGGAAAACCTTGACTTTTTACGTCACATCTGAGACCTCACAACACCGCTCCCGGAAGGGCTCGAACCACCAACCTATTGGTTAAAAGCCGAACGTGCTAACCATTGCGCCACGGAAGCCCATAAGTTCTAACTCGTCAGGTATTATGTAAAAACCTTGACTTTTTACGTCACATCTGAGACCTCACAACACCACTCCCGGATGGGGTCGAACCACCAACCTATTGGTTAACAGCCGAACGTGCTAACCATTGAGCCACGGAAGCTCAGAAATTAAATGGTTGTCAGGTATTGTGGAAAACCTTGACTTTTTACGTCACATCTGAGACCTCACAACACCGCTCCCGGAAGGGCTCGAACCACCAACCTATTGGTTAAAAGCCGAACGTGCTAACCATTGCGCCACGGAAGCCCATAAGTTCTAACTCGTCAGGTATTATGTAAAAACCTTGACTTTTTACGTCACATCTGAGACCTCACAACACCGCTCCCGGATGGGGTCGAACCACCAACCTATTGGTTAACAGCCGAACGCGCTAACCATTGAGCCACGGAAGCTCAGAAATTAAATGGTCGTCAGGTATTGTGGAAAAACTTTGGCTTTCTACGTTACATTAGAGATCACACAACACCGCTCCCGGATGGGCTCGAACCACCAACCTATTGGTTAACAGCCGAACGCGCTAACCATTGATCCACGGAAGCTCAGAAATTAAATGGTTGTCAGGTATTGTGGAATAACTTTGGCTTTGTACGTTACATTTGAGACCCCACAACACCTTTCCCGGATGGGCTCGAACCACCAACCTATTGGTTAACAGCCGAACGCGCTAACCATTGCGCCACGGAAGCCCAAAAGTTATAACTCGTCAGGTATTGTGTAAAAACCTTGACTTCTTACGTCACATCTGAGACCTCACAACACCGCTCCCGGATGGGCTCGAACCACCAACCTATTGGTTAACAGCCGAACGCGCTAACCATTGCGCCACGGAAGCCCAAAAGTTATAACTCGTCAGGTATTGTGTAAAAATCTTGACTTCTTACGTCACATCTGAGACCTCACAACACCGCTCCCGGATGGGCTCGAACCACCAACCTATTGGTTAACAGCCGAACGCGCTAACCATTGAGCCACGGAAGCTCAGAAATTATATGGTTGTCAGGTGTTGTGGAAAAACTTTGGCTTTCTACGTTACATTTGAGACCCCACAACACCTCTCCCGGATGGGCTCGAACCACCAACCTTTCGATTAACAGCTGAACGCGCTAACCATTGCGCCACGGAATCCCAAAAATTAAATGCTCGTCAGGTATTGTGTAAAAACCTTGACTTTTTACGTCACATCTGAGACCTCACAACACCGCTCCCGGATGGGCTCGAACCACCAACCTATTGGTTAACAGCCGAACGCGATAACCATTGCGCCACGGAAGCCCAAAAGTTAAATACTCGTCAGGTATTGTGTAAAAACCTTGACTTCTTACGTCACATCTGAGACCTCACAACACCGCTCCCGGATGGGCTCGAACCACCAACCTATTGCTTAACAGCCGAACGCGCTAACCATTGCGCCACGGAAGCCCAAAACCTAAATGCTCGTCAGGTATTGTGCAAAAAACTTGACTTTTTACGTCACATCTGAGACCTCACAACACCGCTCCCGGATGGGCTCGAACCACCAACCTATTGGTTAACAGCCGAACGCGCTATCCATTGCCCCAAGGAACCCCAAAAATTAAATGTTCGTCAGGTATTGTGGAAAAACCTTGAATTTTTACGTTACATTTGAGATCCCACAACACCGCTCCCGGGTGGGCTCGAACCACCAACCTATTGGTTAACAGCCGAACGCGCTAATCATTGAGCCACGGAAGCTCAGAAATTAAATGGTTGTCACGTATTGTGGAAAAGTTTTGACTTTTTACGCTACATCTGAGACCCCACAACACCTCTCCCGGGTGGGCTCGTACCACCAACCTTTCGATTAACAGCTGAACGCGCTAACCATTGCGCCACGGAAGCCCAAAAATTCAATGTTCGACAGGTATTGTGGAAAAACTCTGACATTTTATGTTACATTTGAGACGTCACAACACCGCTCCCGGGAGGGCTCAAACCACCAGTCTTTTGAATAGCAGCTGAACGCGATAACCATTGCGCCACGGAAGCCCAAAAATTAATTGGTCGTCAGGTATTTTGGAAAAACCTTGACTTTTAACGTCAGTCTGAGACGTCACAATACCGCTCCCGGATGGGCTCGAACCACCAACCAATTGGTTAACAGCCGAACGCGCTAACCATTGAGCCACGGAAGCTCAGAAATTAAATGGTTGTCACGTATTGTGGAAAAGTTTTGACTTTTTACGCTACATCTGAGACGTCACAACACCGCTCCCGGATGGGCTCGAACCACCAACCTATTGGTTAACAGCCGAACGCGCTAACCATTGAGCCACGGAAGACCAAAGTTAAATGCTCGTCAGGTATTGTGTAAAAACCTTGACTTTTTACGTCACATCTGAGACCTCACAACACCGCTCCCGGATGGGCTCGAACCACCAACCTATTGGTTAACAGCCGAACGCGCTAACCATTGAGCCACGGAAGCTCAGAAATTAAATGGTTGTCACGTATTGTGGAAAGGTTTTGACTTTTCACGCTACATCTGAGACCCCACAACACCTCTCCCGGGTGGGCTCGAACCTTCAACCTTTCGATTAACAGCTGAACGCGCTAATCATTGCGCCACGGAAGCCCAAAAATTAAATGTTCGTCAGGTATTGTGGAAAAACTCTGACATTTTACGTTACATCTGAGACCTCACAACACCGCTCCCGGATGGGCTCGAGCCACACACCTATTGGTTAACAGCCGAACGCGCTAACCTTTGAGCCACGGAAGCTCAGAAATTAAATGGTCGTCATTTATTGTGCAAAAACTTTGGCTTTCTACGTTACATTTCAGATCCCACAACACCGCTCCCGGGTGGGCTCAAACCACCAACCTATTGGTTAACAGCCGAACGCGCTAACCATTGAGCCACGGAAGCTCAGAAATTAAATGGTTGTCACGTATTGTGGAAAAGTTTTGACTTTTTACGCTACATCTGAGACGTCACAACACCGCTCCCGGATGGGCTCGAACCACCAACCTATTGGTTAACAGCCGAACGCGCTAACCATTGAGCCACGGAAGCCCAAAGTTAAATGCTCGTCAGGTATTGTGTAAAAACCTTGACTTTTTACGTCACATCTGAGACCTCACAACACCGCTCCCGGATGGGCTCGAACCACCAACCTTTCGGTTAACAGCTGAACGCGCTGACCATTGCGCCACGGAAGCCCAAAAATTAAATGGTCGTCAGGTGTTGTGGAAAAAACCTTGACTTTTTACGTCACATCTGAGACGTCACAACACCGCTCCCGGATGGGCTCGAGCCACACACCTATTGGTTAACAGCCGAACGCGCTAACCTTTGAGCCACGGAAGCTCAGAAATTAAATGGTTGTCAGGTATTGGGGATAAGTTATGACTTTTTACGTTACATCTGAGACCCTACAACACCTCTTCCGGTTGGGCTCCAACCACCAACCTTTCGGTTAACAGCCGAACGCGCTAACCATTGCGCCAAGGAAGCCCAAAAATTTAATGGTCGTCAGGTATTGTGGCAAAACTTTGGCTTTCTACGTTACATTTGAGATCCCACACCAACCGCTCCCGGGTGGGCTCGAACCACCAACCTATTGGTTAACAGCCGAACGCGCTAACCATTGAGCCACGGAAGCTCAGAAATTAAATGGTTGTCACGTATTGTGGATAAGTTTTGACTTTTTACGCTACATCTGAGACCCCACAACACCTCTTCCGGGTGCGCTTGAACCACCAGCCTTTCGATTAACAGTTGAACGCGCTAATAATTGCGCCACGGAAGCCCAAAAATTAAATGTTCGTCAGGTATTGTGGAAAAACTCTGACATTTTACGTTACATCTGAGACGTCACAACACCGCTCCCGGATGGGCTCGAACCACCAACCTTTCGGTTAACAGCTGAACGCGCTGACCATTGCGCCACGGAAGCCCAAAAATTAAATGGTCGTCAGGTATTGTGGAAAAATTTTGGCTTTCAACGTTACATTTGAGATCCCAAAACACCGCTCCCGGGTGGGCTCGAACCACCAACCTATTTGTTAACAGCCGAATTCGCTAACCATTGAGCCACGGAAGCTCAGAATTTAAATGGTCGTCAGGTGTTGTGGAAAAAACCTTGATTTTTTACGTCACATCTGAGACGTCTCAACACCGCTCCCGGATGGGCTCGAACCACACACCTATTGGTTAAAAACCGAACGCGCTAACCTTTGAGCCACGGAAGCTCAGAAATTAAATGGTTGTCAGGTATTGTTGATAAGTTATGACTTTTTACGTTACATCTGAGACCCTACAACACCTCTCCCGGGTGGGCTCGAACCTTCAACCTTTCGATTAACAGCTGAACGCGCTAATCATTGCGCCACGGAAGCCCAAAAATTAAATGTTCGTCAGGTATTGTGGAAAAACTCTGACATTTTACGTTACATCTGAGACCTCACAACACCGCTCCCGGATGGGCTCGAACCACCAACCTATTGGTTAACAGCCAAACGCGCTAACCATTGCGCCACGGAAGCCCAAAATTTAAATGGTCGTCAGATGTTGTGGAAAAAACCTTGACTTTTTACGTCACATCTGAGACGTCACAACACCGCTCCCGGATGGGCTCGAACCACACACCTATTGGTTAACAGCCGAACGCGCTAACCTTTGAGCCACGGAAGCTCAGAAATTAAATGGTTGTCAGGTATTGTAGATAAGTTATGACTTTTTACGTTACATCTGAGACCCTACAACACCTCTTCCGGTTGGGCTCGAACCACCAACCTTTCGGTTAACAGCCGAACGCACTAACAATTGCGCCAAGGAAGCCCAAAAATTAAATGTTCGTCAGGTATTGTGGAAAAACTCTGACATTTTACGTTACATCTGAGACGTCACAACACCGCTCCCGGATGGGCTCGAACCACCAACTTATTGATTAACAGCCGAACGCGCTAACCATTGAGCCACGGAAGCTCAGAAATTAAATGGTTGTCAGGTATTGTGGATAAGTTATGACTTATTACGTTCAATCAGAGACCCTACAACACCTCTCCCGGTTGGGCTCGAACCACCAACCTTTCGGTTAACAGCCGAACGCGCTAACCATTGCGCCAAGGAAGCCCAAACATTAAATGTTCGTCAGGTATTGTGGAAAAACCTTGACTTTTTACGTCACTTCTGAGACCTGACAACACCGCTCCCGGATGGGCTCGAACCACCAACCTATTGGTTAACAGCCGAACGCGCTAACCATTGAGCCACGAAAGCTCAGAAATTAAATGGTCGTCACGTATTGTGGAAAAACTTTGGCTTTCTGCGTTACATTTGAGATCCCACAACACCGCTCCCGGATGGGCTCGAACCACCAACGTATTGGTTAACAGCCGAATGCGCTAACCATTGCGCCACGGAAGCACAAAAGCTAAATGCCCGTCAGGTATTGTGCAAAAACCATGACTTTTTACGTCACATCTGAGACCTCACAACACCGCTCCCGGATGGGCTCGAACCACCAACCTATTGGTTAACAGCCGAACGCGCTAACCATTGCGCCACGGAAGCCCAAAAGTTAAATGCTCGTCAGGTATTGTGTAAAAACCTTGACTTTTTACGTCACATCTGAGACCTCACAACACCGCTCCCGGATGGGCTCGAACCACCAACCTATTGGTTAACAGCCGAACGCGCTAACCATTGCGCCACGGAAGCCCAAAAGTTAAATGCTCGTCAGGTATTGTGTAAAAACCTTGACTTTTTACGTCACATCTGAGACCTTACAACACCGCTCCCGGATGGGCTCGAACCACCAACCTATTGGTTAACAGCCGAACGCGCTAACCATTGCGCCACGGAAGCCCAAAAGCTAAATGCTCGTCAGGTATTGTGCAAAAAACGTGACTTTTTACGTCACATCTGAGACCTCACAACACCGCTCCCGGATGGGGTCGAACCACCACCCTATGGGTTAACAGCCGAACGCGCTAACCATTGCGCCACGGAAGCCCAAAAATTAAATGGTCGTCATTTATTGTGCAAAAACTTTGGCTTTCTACGTTACATTTCAGATCCCACAACACCGCTCCCGGGTGGGCTCGAACCACCAACCTATTGGTTAACAGCCGAACGCGCTAACCATTGAGCCACGGAAGCTCAGAAATTAAATGGTTGTCAGGTATTGTGGAAAACCTTGACTTTTTACGTCACATCTGAGACCTCACAACACCGCTCCCGGATGAGCTCGAACCACCAACCTATTGGTTAACAGCCGAACGCGCTAACCATTGCGCCACGGAAGCCCAAAAATTAAATGGTCGTCATTTATTGTGCAAAAACTTTGGCTTTCTACGTTACATTTGAGATCCCACAACACCGCTCCCGGATGGGCTCGAACCACCAACCTATTGGTTAACAGCCGAACGCGCTAACCATTGCGCCACGGAAGCCCAAAAGTTAAATGCTCGTCAGGTATTGTGTAAAAACCTTGACTTTTTACGTCACATCTGAGACCTCACAACACCGCTCCCGGATGGGCTCGAACCACCAACCTATTGGTTAACAGCCGAACGCGCTAACCATTGCGCCACGGAAGCCCAAAAGTTAAATGCTCGTCAGGTATTGTGTAAAAACCTTGACTTTTTACGTCACATCTGAGACCTCACAACACCGCTCCCGGATGGGCTCGAACCACCAACCTATTGGTTAACAGCCGAACGCGCTAACCATTGCGCCACGGAAGCCCAAAAGCTAAATGCTCGTCAGGTATTGTGCAAAAAACTTGACTTTTTACGTCACATCTGAGACCTCACAACACCGCTCCCGGATGGGCTCGAACCACCAACCTATTGGTTAACAGCCGAACGCGCTAACCATTGCGCCACGGAAGCCCAAAAGTTAAATGCTCGTCAGGTATTGTGTAAAAACCTTGACTTTTTACGTCACATCTGAGACCTCACAACACCGCTCCCGGATGGGCTCGAACCACCAACCTATTGGTTAACAGCCGAACGCGCTAACCGTTGCGCCAAGGAAGCCCAAAAGTTAAATGCTCGTCAGGTATTGTGTAAAAACCTTGACTTTTTACGTCACATCTGAGACATCACAACACCGCTCCCAGATGGGCTCGAACCACCAACCTATTGGTTAACAGCCGAACGCGCTAACCATTGCGCCACGGAAGCCCAAAAGTTAAACGCTCGTCAGGTATTATGTAAAAACCTTGATTTTTTACGTCACATCTGAGACCTCACAACACCGCTCCCGGATGGGGTCGAACCACCACCCTATGGGTTAACAGCCGAACGCGCTAACCATTGCGCCACGGAAGCCCAAAAATTAAATGGTCGTCATTTATTGTGCAAAAACTTTGGCTTTCTACGTTACATTTCAGATCCCACAACACCGCTCCCGGGTGGGCTCGAACCACCAACCTTTTGGTTAACAGCCGAACGCGCTAACCATTGAGCCACGGAAGCTCAGAAATTAAATGGTTGTCAGGTATTGTGGAAAACCTTGACTTTTTACGTCACATCTGAGACCTCACAACACCGCTCCCGGATGAGCTCGAACCACCAACCTATTGGTTAACAGCCGAACGTGCTAACCATTGCGCCACGGAAGCCCAAAAATTAAATGGTCGTCAGGTATTGTGGAAAAACATTGGCTTTCTACGTTACATTTGAGATCACACAACACCGCTCCCGGGTGGGCTCGAACCACCAACCTATTGGTTAACAGCCGAACGCGCTAACCATTGCGCCAAGGAAGCCCAAAATTTAAATGCTCGTCAGGTATTGTGTAAAAACCTTGACTTTTTACGTCACATCTGAGACCTCACAACACCGCTCCCGGATGGGCTCGAACCACCAACCTATTGCTTAACAGCCAAACGCGCTAACCATTGCGCCACGGAAGCCCAAAACCTAAATGCTCGTCAGGTATCGTGCAAAAAACTTGACTTTTTACGTCACATCTGAGACCTCACAACACCGCTCCCGGATGGGGTCGAACCACCAACCTATTGGTTAACAGCCGAACGCGCTAACCATTGCGCCACGGAAGCCCAAAAGTTAAATACTCGTCAGGTATTGTGTAAAAACCTTGACTTCTTACGTCACATCTGAGACCTCACAACACCGCTCCCGGATGGGCTCGATACACCAACCTATTGGTTAACAGCCGAACGCGCTAACCATTGCGCCACGGAAGCCCAAAAGTTAAGTGCTCGTCAGGTATTGTGTAAAAACCTTGACTTTTTACGTCACATCTGAGACCTCACAACACCGCTCCCGGATGGGCTCGAACCACCAACCTATTGGTTAACAGCCGAACGCGCTAACCATTGAGCCACGGAAGCTCAGAAATTTAATGGTTTTCAGGTGTTGTGGAAAAACTTTGGCTTTCTACGTTACATTTGAGACCTCACAACACCGCTCCCGGATGGGCTCGAACCACCAACCTATTGGTTAACAGCCGAACTTGCTAACCATTGCGCCACGGAAGCCCAAAAATTAAATGGTCGTCAGGTATTGTGGAAAAACTTTGGCTTTCTACGTTACATTAGAGATCACACAACACCGCTCCCGGATGGGCTCGAACCACCAACCTATTGGTTAACAGCCGAACGCGCTAACCATTGATCCACGGAAGCTCAGAAATTAAATGGTTGTCAGGTATTGTGGAAAAACTTTGGCTTTGTACGTTACATTTGAGACCCCATAACACCTTTCCCGGATGGGCTCGAACCACCAACCTATTGGTTAACAGCCGAACGCGCTAACCATTGCGCCACGGAAGCCCAAAAGTTAAATACTCGTCAGGTATTGTGTAAAAACCTTGACTTCTTACGTCACATCTGAGACCTCACAACACCGCTCCCGGATGGGCTCGAACCACCAACCTATTGGTTAACAGCCGAACGTGCTAACCATTGCGCCACGGAAGCCCAAAAATTAAATGGTCGTCAGGTATTGTGGAAAAACTTTGGCTTTCTACGTTACATTTGAGATCACACAACACCGCTCCCGGGTGGGCTTGAACCACCAACCTATTGGTTAACAGCCGAACGCGCTAACCATTGCGCCAAGGAAGCCCAAAATTTAAATGCTCGTCAGGTATTGTGTAAAAACCTTGACTTTTTACGTCACATCTGAGACCTCACAACACCGCTCCCGGATGGGCGCGAACCACCAACCTATTGCTTAACAGCCGAACGCGCTAACCATTGCGCCACGGAAGCCCAAAACCTAAATGCTCGTCAGGTATTGTGCAAAAAACTTGACTTTTTACGTCACATCTGAGACCTCACAACACCGCTCCCAGATGGGCTCGAACCACCAACCTATTGGTTAACAGCCGAACGCGCTAACCATTGCGCCACGGAAGCCCAAAAGTTAAATACTCGTCAGGTATTGTGTAAAAACCTTGACTTCTTACGTCACATCTGAGACCTCACAACACCGCTCCCGGATGGGCTCGAACCACCAACCTATTGGTTAACAGCCGAACGCGCTAACCATTGCACCACGGAAGCCCAAAAGTTAAATGCTCGTCAGGTATTGTGTAAAAACCTTGACTTTTTACGTCACATCTGAGACCTCACAACACCGCTCCCGGATGGGCTCGAACCACCAACCTATTGGTTAACAGCCGAACGCGCTAACCATTGAGCCACGGAAGCTCAGAAATTAAATGGTTGTCAGGTGTTGTGGAAAAACTTTGGCTTTCTACGTTACATTTGAGACCCCACAACACCTTTCCCGGGTGGGCTCGAACCACCAACCTTTCGATTAACAGCTGAACGCGCTAACCATTGCGCCACGGAAGCACAAAAGTTAAATGCTCGTCAGGTATTGTGTAAAAACCTTGACTTTTTACGTCACATCTGAGACCTCACAACACCGCTCCCGGATGGGCTCGAACCACCAACCTATTGGTTAACAGCCGAACGCGCTAACCATTGCGCCACGGAAGCCCAAAAGTTAAATGCTCGTTAGGTATTGTGTAAAAACCTTGACTTTTTACGTCACATCTGAGACCTCACAACACCGCTCCCGGATGGGCTCGAACCACCAACCTATTGGTTAACAGCCGAACGCGCTAACCATTGCGCCACGGAAGCCCACAACTTAAATGCTCGTCAGGTATTATGTAAAAACCTTGACTTTTTACGTCACATCTGAGACCTCACAACACCGCTCCCGGATGGGGTCGAACCACCAACCTATTGGTTAACAGCCGAACGCGCTAACTATTGCGCCACGGAAGCCCAAAAATTAAATGGTCGTCATTTATTGTGCAAAAACTTTGGCTTTCTACGTTACATTTCAGATCCCACAACACCGCTCCCGGGTGGGCTCGAACCACCAACCTATTGGTTAACAGCCGAACGTGCTAACCATTGCGCCACGGAAGCCCAAAAATTAAATGGTCGTCAGGTATTGTGGAAAAACTTTGGCTTTCTACGTTACATTTGAGATCACACAACACCGCTCCCGGGTGGGCTCGAACCACCAACCTATTGGTTAACAGCCAAACGCGCTAACCATTGCGCCAAGGAAGCCCAAAATTTAAATGCTCGTCAGGTATTGTGTAAAAACCTTGACTTTTTACGTCACATCTGAGACCTCACAACACCGCTCCCGGATGGGCTCGAACCACCAACCTATTGCTTAACAGCCGAACGCGCTAACCATTGCGCCACGGAAGCCCAAAACCTAAATGCTCGTCAGGTATTGTGCAAAAAACTTGACTTTTTACGTCACATCTGAGACCTCACAACACCGCTCCCAGATGGGCTCGAACCACCAACCTATTGGTTAACAGCCGAACGCGCTAACCATTGCGCCACGGAAGCCCAAAAGTTAAATACTCGTCAGGTATTGTGTAAAAACCTTGACTTCTTACGTCACATCTGAGACCTCACAACACCGCTCCCGGATGGGCTCGAACCACCAACCTATTGGTTAACAGCCGAACGCGCTAACCATTGCGCCACGGAAGCCCAAAAGTTAAATGCTCGTTAGGTATTGTGTAAAAACCTTGACTTTTTACGTCACATCTGAGACCTCACAACACCGCTCCCGGATGGGCTCGAACCACCAACCTATTGGTTAACAGCCGAACGCGCTAACCATTGCGCCACGGAAGCCCACAACTTAAATGCTCGTCAGGTATTATGTAAAAACCTTGACTTTTTACGTCACATCTGAGACCTCACAACACCGCTCCCGGATGGGGTCGAACCACCAACCTATTGGTTAACAGCCGAACGCGCTAACTATTGCGCCACGGAAGCCCAAAAATTAAATGGTCGTCATTTATTGTGCAAAAACTTTGGCTTTCTACGTTACATTTGAGACCCCACAACACCTTTCCCGGGTGGGTTCGATCCACCAACCTTTCGATTAACAGCTGAACGCGCTAACCATTGCGCCACGGAAGCACAAAAGTTAAATGCTCGTCAGGTATTGTGTAAAAACCTTGACTTTTTACGTCACATCTGAGACCTCACAACACCGCTCCCGGATGGGCTCGAACCACCAACCTATTGGTTAACAGCCAAACGCGCTAACCATTGAGCCACGGAAGCTCAGAAATTAAATGTTTGTCAGGTATTGTGGAAATGTTATGACTTTTTACGTTACATCTGAGACCCTACAACATCTCTCCCGGGTGGGCTCGAACCACCAACCTTTCGGTTAACAGCCGAACGCGCTAACCATTGAGCCACGGAAGCTCAGAAATTAAATGGTTGTCACGTAATGTGTAAAAGTTTTGACTTTTTGCGCTACATCTGAGACCACACAACACCTCTCCCGGTTGGGCTCGAACCAACAATCTTTCGATTAACAGCTGAACGCGCTAACCATTGCGCCACGGAAGCCCAAAAATGAAATGGTCGTCAGGTATTGTGGAAAAACTTTGGCTTTCTACGTTACATTTGAGACCCCACAACACCGCTCCTGGGTAGGCCGAACGCGCTAACCATTGAGCCACTGAAGCTCAGAAATTAAATGGTTGTCACGTATTGTGGAAATGTTTTGACTTTTTACGCTACATCTGAGACCCCACAACACCTCTCCTGGGTGGGCTCGAACCACCAAATTTTCGATTAACAGCTGAACGCGCTAACCAATTGCACCACGGACGCCCAAAAATTAAATGTTCGTCAGGTATTTTGGAAAAACTAACATTTTACGTTACATCTGAGACGTCACAACACCGCTCCCGGGTGGGCGCAAACCACCAGTCTTTTGAATCTCACCAAAAACATCTCTGTAAAAATATGCCAAGTTGTTTGGCCGTAAAAAGAAGTGAGATCTAAAATACGGCCAAGTTATTATCTCCAGGTGAACCAACATTTTATTCGACTTAAGTTAAAACTTCTCAAGAATGTTTTTCTGACTTGGCCATTTGCATATCAAGGATTCGTTTAAATCCAGATATGGATCGAAATTAAAATATTAAATCAAATTGGTTAAATATTCTTGATAAGCCTTTGTGGTTAAACTTGTAATTTCCGTTATTAACCTTCACGGGTGCAAAGAAGAAGGATGCAAGTTTGGAATGCTAATGGCCAAGTCAGAAAAACATTCTTGAGAAGTTTTAACTTAAGTCGAATAAAATGTTGGTTCACCTGGAGATAATAACTTGGCCGTATTTTAGATCTCACTTCTTTTTACGGCCAAACAACTTGGCATATTTTTACAGAGATGTTTTTGGTGAGATTTCACTCCTTTTTGTACGTGCATGTTCTTGTAGATTTATAGAAGTAGGATTATGAAGTGAAATAAACATTTGTACTTTTAGATTTTTATTTGTTCTTTCCAAGAGTTTTACTTGGCTTTGCCTTTTTCAACTTTTTTGCATTCAACTTTCTTTTTTTTTCTCAAGCTGTGATAATTGTTAACCGTATTTCTATTCGAAGAACACAATATTGTGGCAAGTAACACTTTTAATCAACAGAATAGATTTAAGAAAAAGTAAATGAATCAAAACACGCTTAGAACCATTTCAGACGAAATGAAAAGGAAGTGAGTAAAAAATTTAATTACTAAAACATTATGTAAAAAACATAAATTTTGCAATAATACGAAAGAATCATATTAGTAAAAAATATTAATATTAAAAGACGAAAAAATTAAATTATAATGTCCTATTACGAGGGGATATAAATTATAAAACCCCCATTTCAGGGGCTAACAGGGGAAAATTCCCGCTTTTGGGACTTTTTCCTTTCTTTGTATGCTAAGTCCTACTTGTATGCCAAATTTTATCATTCCCGCAACACCGGAAGTGCCCTAGAGGTTTAGATGATGACTCTAAATTTAATCCCCCATTTCAGGGGCTAAAAGGGGGAAACTCCCGCTTTTGGGACTTTTCCCTTTGCTTGTATGCTTAGTGGTACAAGTATGCCAAATTTCATCATTCTAGCACCACCGGAAATGCCCTAGAGGTTTAGATGATGACTCTAATTTTAAACCCCCATTTCAGGGGCTAAAAGGGGGAAACTCCCGCTTTTGGGACTTTTCCCTTTGCTTGTATGCTTAGTGGTACAAGTATGCCAAATTTCATCATTCTAGCACCACCGGAAATGCCCTAGAGGTTTAGATGATGACTCTAATTTTAAACCCCCATTTCAGGGGCTAAAAGGGGGAAACTCCCGCTTTTGGGACTTTTCCCCTTGCTTGTATGCTTAGTGGTACAAGTATGCCAAATTTCATCATTCTAGCACCACCGGAAATGCCGTAGAGGTTTAGATGATGACTCTAATTTTAAACCCCCATTTCAGGGGCTAAAAGGGGGAAACTCCCGCTTTTGGGACTTTTCCCTTTGCTTGTATGCTTAGTGGTACAAGTATGCCAAATTTCATCATTCTAGCACCACCGGAAATGCCCTAGAGGTTTAGATGATGACTCTAATTTTAAACCCCCATTTCAGGGGCTAAAAGGGGGAAACTCCCGCTTTTGGGACTTTTCCCTTTGCTTGTATGCTTAGTGGTAAAAGTATGCCAAATTTCATCATTCTAGCACCACCGGAAATGCCCTAGAGGTTTAGATGATGAATCTAATTTTAAACCCCCATTTCAGGGGCTAAAAGGGGGAAACTCCCGCTTTTGGGACTTTTCCCTTTGCTTGTATGCTTAGTGGTACAGGTATGCCAAATTTCATCATTCTAGCACCACCGGAAATGCCCTAGAGGTTTTGATGATGTGTCAGTCAGTCAGTCAGTCAGTCAGTCTCATAATGTGTCATTTTCACATAGGATTATCACAGAACCCAAATGAGTTAGAAAACTGGAAGTTGGAGGACTTCCTAGGATTAACACTGTGCCCTTGAGGTGCAAATATGAGTGGTGTACTATTCCCCAGTACCGAGTTAAGAGGGGGTCAAAATGAGGCTGAAATGTTTCGGGTAAAGGATTGCTGGTAGTGCACGACAACTTGGCGGGTGCACTGCCGTGCACCCAGATAGCAGCTGAACGCGCTAACCATTGCGCCACGGAAGCCCAAAAATTAATTGGTCGTCAGGTATTGTGGAAAAACCTTGACTTTTGACGTCATCTTGAGACGTCACAACACCTCTCCCGGATGGGCTCGAACCACCAATCTTTCGGTTAACAGCCGAACGCGCTAACCATTGAGCCACGGACGCCCAAAAATTAAATGTTCGTCAGGTATTTTGGAAAAACTCTAACATTTTACGTTACATCTGAGACGTCACAACACCGCTCCCGGGTGGGCTCAAACCACCAGTCTTTTGAATAGCAGCTGAACTTGCTAACCATTGCGCCACGGAAGCCCAAAAATTAAATGGTCGTCAGGTATTGTGGAAAAACCTTGACTTTTGACGTCGTCTTGAGACGTCACAACACCGCTCCCGGATGGTCTCGAACCACCAACCTATTTGTTAACAGCCGAACGCGCTAACCATTGAGCCACGGAAGCTCTGAAATTAAATGGTTGTCAAGTATTGTGGAAAAGTTTTGACTTTTTACGCTACATCTGAGACCACACAACACCTCTCCCGGATGGGCTCGAACCACCAACCTTTCGATTAACAGCTGAACGCGCTAACCATTGCGCCACGGAAGCCCAAAAATTAAATGGTCGTCAGGTATTTTGGAAAAACCTTGACTTTTTACGTCACATCTGAGACGTCACAACACCGCTCCCGGATGGGCTCGAACCACCAACCTATTTGTTAACAGCCGAACGCGCTAACCATTGAGCCACGGAAGCTCAGAAATTAAATGGTTGTCACGTATTGTGGAAAAGTTTTGACTTTTTACGCTACATCTGAGACCACACAACACCTCTCCCGGGTGTGCTCGAACCACCAATCTTTCGATTAACAGCTGAACGCGCTAACCATTGCGCCACGGAAGCCCAAAAATTAAATGTTCGTCAGGTATTGTGGAAAAACTCTGATATTTTACGTTACATCTGAGACGTCACAACACCGCTCCCGGGAGGGCTCAACGATTTTGAAAATGTTATTAAAAATCGAGGTACATTTTTAATTATTGTTCAATCGAGATGAAATCACTTTCAATGAGTGTTTTATAGGGAATTAAGCTGAATTCGGTCAAAATGCATTCAAAAGTGTACCGAAAAAATCGCATGTTTTTCTTCTTCAAGATACAAAATCCGTGACAACGATTTCTTATTGAAAAATTGAATTTTAACAGTTTTTTGAATGAATATCGTTACATTTGCTTGAATTAAAGCAAAAAGTATAAAAATAATGGTTTCAGTGGTTATATTTGAAAATAGTGAAGAAATACTCAAAATATGCTTCTTTGGCCGTGAAACGTCGATTTTGAAAATGTTATTAAAAATCGAGGTACATTTTTATTTATTGTTCAATCGAGATGAAATCACTTTTAATGAGTGTTTTATAGGGAATTAAGCTGAATTCGGTCAAAAATTTCTCCAGAAAAAAATGCATTCAAAAAAGTACCGAAAAAATCGCATGTTTTTCTTCTTCAAGATACAAAATCCGTGACAACGATTTCTTATTGAAAAATTTAATTTTAACAGTTTTTTGATTGAATATCGTTACATTTGCTTGAATTAAAGCAAAAAGTATAAAAATAATGGTTTCAGTGAATATATTTGTAAATAGTGAAGAAATACTCAAAATATGCTTCGTTGGCGGTGAAACGTCGATTTTGAAAATGTTATTAAAAATCGAGGTACATTTTTAATTATTGTTCAATCGAGATGAAATCACTTTTAATGAGTGTTTTATAGGGAATTAAGCTGAATTCGGTCAAACATTTCTCCAGAAAAAAATGCATTTAAAAGTGTACCGAAAAAATCGCATGTTTTTTCTCTTCAAGATACAAAATCCGTGACAACGATTTCTTATTTAAAATTGAATTTTAACAGGTTGTTGAATGAATATCGTTACATTTGCTTGAATTAACGCAAAAAATTACAAAAATAATGGTTTCAGTGGTTATATTTGAAAATAGAGAAGAACTACTCAAAATATGCTTCTTTGGCCGTGAAACGCCGATTTTGAAAATGTTATTAAAAATCGAGGTAAATTTTTAATTATGTTCAATCGAGATGAAATCACTTTTTATGGGTGTTTTATAGGGAATTAAGCTGAATTCGGTCAAACATTTCTCCAGAAAAAAATGCTAGCAAAAGTGTACCGAAAAAATCGCATGTTTTTCATCTTCAAGATACAAAATCCGTGACAACGATTTCTTATTGAAAAATTTAATTTTAACAGTTTTTTAAATGAATATCGTTACATTTGCTTGAATTAAAGCAAAAAGTATAAAAATAATGGTTTCAGTGGTTATATTTGAAAATAGTGAAGAAATACTCAAAATATGCTTCTTTGGCCGTGAAACGTCGATTTTGAAAATGTTATTAAAAATCGAGGTACATTTTTATTTATTGTTCAATCGAGATGAAATCACTTTTAATGAGTGTTTTATTGGGAATTAAGCTGAATTCGGTCAAAAATTTCTCCAGAAAAAAATGCATTCAAAAAAGTACCGAAAAAATCGCATGTTTTTCTTCATCAAGATACAAAATCCGTGACAACGATTTCTTATTGAAAAATTTAATTTTAACAGTTTTTTGATTGAATATCGTTACATTTGCTTGAATTAAAGCAAAAAGTATAAAAATAATGGTTTCAGTGATCATATTTGAAAATAGTGAAGAAATACTCAAAGTATGCTTCTTTGGCCGTGAAACGTCGATTTTGAAAATGTTATTAAAAATCGAGGTAAATTTTTAATTATTGTTCAATCGAGATGAAATCACTTTCAATGAGTGTTTTATGGGGAATTAAGCTGAATTCGGTCAAACATTTCTCCAGAAAAAAATGCATTCAAAAGCGTACCGAAAAAATCGCATGTTTTTCTTCTTCAAGATACAAAATCCGTGACAACGATTTCTTATTGAAAAATTGAATTTTAACAGTTTTTTATAAAAGTATAAAAATAATGGTTTCAGTGATCATATTTGAAAATAGTGAAGAAATACTCAAAGTATGCTTCTTTGGCCGTGAAACGTCGATTTTGAAAATGTTATTAAAAATCGAGGTAAATTTTTAATTATTGTTCAATCGAGATGAAATCACTTTCAATGAGTGTTTTATAGGGAATTAAGCTGAATTCGGTCAAACATTTCTCCACAAAAAAATGCATTCAAAAGTGTACCGAAAAAATCGCTTGTTTTTCTTCTTCAAGATACAAAATCCGTGACAACGATTTCTTATTGAAAAATTGAATTTTAACAGTTTTTTATAAAAGTATAAAAATAATGGTTTCAGTGATCATATTTGAAAATAGTGAAGAAATACTCAAAATATGCTTCTTTGGCCGTGAAACGTCGATTTTGAAAATGTTATTAAAAATCGAGGTACGTTTTTATTTATTGTTCAATCGAGATGAAATCACTTTAAATGAGTGTTTTATAGGGAATTAAGCTGAATTCGGTCAAAAATTTCTCCAGAAAAAAATGCATTCAAAAAAGTACCGAAAAAATCGCATGTTTTTCTTCTTCAAGATACAAAATCCGTGACAACGATTTCTTATTGAAAAATTTAATTTTAACAGTTTTTTGATTGAATATCGTTACATTTGCTTGAATTAAAGCAAAAAGTATAAAAATAGTGGTTTCAGTGATCATATTTGAAAATAGTGAAGAAATACTCAAAGTGGTCTCCCTCCCAAGTACTGACTGCGCTCGACGCTTCTTAACTTCGGTTATCGGACGAGAACCGGTGTATTCAGCGTGTTATGGCCGTTTCTCGAGAGTGCTAGTTAATAATTTGAATTAAATAAACTTTCATCTTTATAAAACAATAACAAAAAGAAGATATGTTTGCTTTTTTCATATTTGGTGGAATTTGAAAGAGGAAACAAAAGTGAAAAAACCGACGGCACGCAGTATTCCCAAGTACTGTATGCGCTCGACGCTGCTTAACTTCGGTTATCGGACGAGAACCGGTGTATTCAGCGTGATATGTCCGTTGCCGAGAGTGCTAGGTAATAATTCGAATTTAAATTAAGTGAGACAAATTAACCATCATCTTTTTAAAACAATAACAAAAAGAAAATAAGTTTGCTTTTTTCAAATCTATTGGAATTTAAAAGAGGAAAAAAAAGTGAAAAAGCCAACGGCACGCAGTGTTCCTAAGTGGTCTCCCTCCCAAGTAGTGACTGCGCTCGACGCTGCTTAACTTCGGTTATCGGACGAGAACCGGTGTATTCAGAGTGATATGGCCGTTGCCGAGAGTGGTAGTTAATAATTTGAATTTAATTAACTTTCATCTTTATAAAACAATAACAAAATGAAGATATGTGTGCTTTTTTCAAATCGGGTGGAATTTAAAAGAGGAAACAAAAGTGAAAAACCAACGGCACGCAATATTCCCAAGTACTGACTGCGCTCGACGCTGCTAACGTCGGCGATCGGACGAGAACCGGTGTTCTCAGCGTGATATGGCCGTTGCCGAGAGTGCTAGTTAAAAATTCGAATTTAAATTAAGTGAGACAAATTAACCTTCATCTTTCTAAAACAATAACAAAAAGAAGATATGTTTGCTTTTTTCATATCGGGTGGAATTTAAAAGAGGAAACAAAAGTGAAAAAGCCAACGGCTCGCAGTATTCCCAAGTACAGACTGTTAAAAAAGTCTTTGCGCGTTACGTTTTTCGCACATATTTTACAATATTTCAAAAACTATTCAAGCTAGCGCTCTGGAATAAAGTGCGTTATAAAAGTTTTGCATTTCTCTTTCATATTTTACCCGTTACAAAGTTGTCCTTTGCATACTTATACCGGAAACCGGAAATGTCAAAATTATCAACTTTGAAAATATTTGGATTCTCGAGGATATAAATGCGATTTTCGGAATCCTTGGGGTCGACTCATATTTGAAAAGTGTTCACCAAATTCAATTCGGATGAATAGGTCACGAGTAATCAGCCTTTATTCAAAATCTGGCAAACTTGGTTAGATTGGCGATAATTCATAATCGAGTATCGAATCTTTGTCGTAATAATGCTTGTTAGATGTTATGACACTTTATGCATATATATATGATTGGTCTTTTGGCGCAATACTTTGAAACAAATCAGACGTTCATTAAAGGGATGGTGAAGTGGAAAATAAAGTAATTTTTCATTAATTCTTCTATAAGACCAATCTGCATCGTGAAACATCCAGGAAATAACACCGAACGATTTTTAAACGACAATTAGTTTGAAATTTCATGGATAATTTTAAATAGGGATCTCCGACCAATCGCGTAGCGCCCCGCCTTTTTATCAACAATTTTCTCTTGGCACGCTCCGTGTTGAATAAATTTATCGCGAGACTTGAAAAAATTTGCACGATGTGATAATTGTGGCGCGAGACATGGAGTGTGCCACGAAAATTTTGTTAACGCAAAGGCACGGCGTTACGGGATTGGTCGGAGTTCCTTTTTTGAAATTATTCTTAAAATCTTAATCTAATTTGAATATTAAAATCAATGGGAGGTATTTCCTGAATTTTTCATTATGCATACTGGTAGAAGAATCAATAAAAAAATCACTTTATTTTCCACTTCCCACTCCCTTTAAGAGAAAACTCGCGTCTTTTGAAGAGGAGAAGCGGTTTGAAAATTTTGTTATTAGGGCCATGATATCATAATATTTAGAACTCATATTAATTACGTCTAGGTCTTCAGCAAGATTCATTGCAGCCTAGAGAAAATCTCATTCGTGTAGGCGTATGCGCTTCACGAGATCCCTTCAAATAGACATATTCGACTATTCCAAATAAGAAACAACTTCAGAGGAGAGGGCTTCTATGCTAGGAATGTTCGCTACGCGATTGAGCTTCGCTAAACGGAGCCTGAGGTTGGCTATAGCCTCCCGCGTTTAGCGCAAATGTGAGGCCAGGGATAGATTTAATTTTAGAAGTGGGAATAGAGAATAGAGTAATCTAGGAACGCGTCAAATTCCCGGACCCCCTTCCACGGAAAGGAGGGGTATGAAAGAAGAGGCGTGTCAAAGCGACAAAGGTAAAAAGGAATAACGTAATTTTTGCCGATCCCGTCAGTAACGTCAGCAAAACGTAGTTTAATTGAGCAATACGAAAATTTAAACTTTTCATCACGCGTTAGAAGGAGGGCTCTATACTGGGCAATGAGTCGGACTGAATTAAACACTAACCGTTCTCGAATCCTGCTTCTAAAATTAAATCTATCTCTATTGAGGCTTAATAATAAAGCCGACCACAACCAAAGCATGGGCAAAGGCGAATTTCACAACTGACGTTCAAAGCTACCGATGGAAAAACCTAAAAATTAAATGAAAAAAAAATGAATGCCGGTAAGAATGATCACAACTGAAAATAACAGCTAACAGCTAAAACGAACCCGAACGGTAAACACTTGAAGTTGGCATCTCTGCGCTGCTGGTCTGCTACTCCTTTCGTTTATTTTCTATGGCAAAAATACTAACTTTGGGAGGTATTGGGATATTAGGCCATTTTGTGTTTTAAGACTTTTATTGTGTAGGAAAGATAACTAGCCTTTTTAAAGAAATTTTGGATAACTATTAATATCATTATTGATAACTAGTTATAGTAAATATTTATAAAATTTGGACGAACATTTTAAAATAACAAGACTTCCTTCGAGTTTCAAATTGAAGAATGCTCGTGTGCTTTATTGAACTATTTTATACAAACAAGACAGTCACTTTCAGCTTGAATTGTTGCTTGATATTTTATTGGACATCCCCTAGCCCTTGAAGGGAGGATGAAGAGGACAATAAAGTGATTTTTTTATCGATTCTTCTTCTAATTATAAGACCATTTTGCATAGTGAAACATCCAGGAAATACCGTCTGCGTTCTTGAACTATCTGTTTCAAACAAGACTGTCACTTTCAGTTTCAATTGTAGCTTAATATTTTACTTAACCTCCCGTAGCCCTTAAACACATTTTTAATCTTTTATTAAATGACAGACATAAACGCTAAATCGGGTTCAAGTCGGGCCAATCCAAAGCGTTAATTCCTTCGTTCTCCAAAAATCTTGCAACGAGTCGGGACGTATGGGTTGGACAATTGTCCTGCTGAGCCTGAAACCATACACTAAAACAATGTTTTAAGTTAGTCAAGAATAACTATCAGGTTATTAATATTAATACCGGTCACGACGTGGGCTGGTTACTCATACGGAGAAAAAAAATACCAGCGAACAGGGCGCATCTCTATTTTTAATATTACAATTCTTTACCTCCTAATTTCATTAGAGTTTGTCTGTCTATTATAGTACGATTAAGAATGTGTTTAATGGGAGGGTGAAATGAAAAATCAAATAATTTTTTATCGATTCTTCTACTAATTATAACACCATTCTGCATAGTGAAACATCCAGAAAATATCTCCGAATGGTTTTGAAACTCCAATTAGGTTCAGATTTTACGGAAAATTTGAAATAATGACCTCCGACTCATCGCGTAACGCCCTGCCTTCCTATTGACAAAATTCTCGTGGCACGCTCCATGCCGAATGAAATTTATCGCTAGATTTAATAAAAGTTGCTTGCGATGTGACTATCGTGGCGTGAGATATAGAGCGTGCAACGGAAATTTTGTTAACAGGAAGGCAGGGCGTTAAGCTATTAGTCAGTGGTGCTTACTTCAAATTATCTTTAAAATCTGAACCTAATTTGAATTTTAAAATCATTCGGAGACTGTATTTCCTGGATGTTTCACTGTGCATATAATGGTCTCATAATAAGAAAAATCGATCAAAAAATCACTTTATTTTTCCTCTTCATCCTTCCTTTAACGACTAGGGGATGTCCAATAAAAGCAACAATTGAAACTGAAAGTGACTGTCTTTTGAGATTTTCTCTAGGCTGCAATGAATCTTGCTGAAGACCTAGACGTAATTAATATGAGTTCTAAATATTATGATATCATGGCCCTAATAACAAAATTTTCAAACCGCTTCTCCTCTTCAAAAGACGCGAGTTTTCTCTTAAAGGGAGTGGGAAGTGGAAAATAAAGTGATTTTTTTATTGATTCTTCTACCAGTATGCATAATGAAAAATTCAGAAAATACCTCCCATTGATTTTAATATTCAAATTAGGTTAAGATTTTAAGAATAATTTCAAAAAAGGAACTCCGACCAATCCCGTAACGCCGTGCCTTTGCGTTAACAAAATTTTCGTGGCACACTCCATGTCTCGCGCCACAATTATCACATCGTGCAAATTTTTTCAAGTCTCGCGATAAATTTATTCAACACGGAGCGTGCCAAGAGAAAATTGTTGATAAAAAGGCGGGGCGCTACGCGATTGGTCGGAGATCCCTATTTAAAATTATCCATGAAATTTCAAACTAATTGTCGTTTAAAAATCGTTCGGTGTTATTTCCTGGATGTTTCACGATGCAGATTGGTCTTATAGAAGAATTAACGAAAAATTACTTTATTTTCCACTTCACCATCCCTTTAATGAACGTCTGATTTGTTTCAAAGTATTGCGCCAAAAGACCAATCATATATATATGCATAAAGTGTCATAACATCTAACAAGCATTATTACGACAAAGATTCGATACTCGATTATGAATTATCGCCAATCTAACCAAGTTTGCCAGATTTTGAATAAAGGCTGATTACTCGTGACCTATTCATCCGAATTGAATTTGGTGAACACTTTTCAAATATGAATCGACCCCAAGGATTCCGAAAATAGCATTTATATCCTCGAGAATCCAATATTTTCAAAGTTGATAATTTTGACATTTCCGGTTTCCGGTATAAGTATGCAAAGGACAACTTTGTAACGGGTAAAATATGAAAGAGAAATGCAAAACTTTTATAACGCACTTTATTCCAGAGCGCTAGCTTGAATAGTTTTTGAAATATTGTAAAATATGTGCGAAAAACGCAACGCGCAAAGACTTTTTTAACAGTCTGTACTGACTGCGCTCGACGCTGCTAACGTCGGCGATCGGACGAGAACCGGTGTTCTCAGCGTGATATGGCCGTTGCCGAGAGTGCTAGATAATAATTCGAATTTAAATTAAGTGAGACAAATTAACCTTCATCTTTTTAAAACAATAACAAAAAGAAAATATGTTTGCTTTTTTCATATCTATTGGAATTTAAAAGAGGAAAAAAAAGTGAAAAAGCTAACGGCACGCAGTGTTCCTAAGTGGTCGCCCTCCCAAATACTGACTGCGCTCGACGCTTCTTAACTTCGGTTATCGTACGAGAACCGGTGTATTCAGCGTGTTATGGCCGTTGCCGATAGTGCTAGTTAATAATTTGAATTAAATTAACTTTCATCTTTATAAAACAATAACAAAAAGAAGATATGTGTGCTTTTTTCAATTCGGGTGGAATTTAAAAGAGGAAACAAAAGTGAAAAAGCCAACGGCACGCAGTATTCCCAAGTACTGACTGCGCTCGACGCTGCTAACGTCGGCGATCGGACGAGAACCGGTGTTCTCAGCGTGATATGGCCGTTGCCGAGAGTGCTAGTTAATAATTTGAATTAAATTAACTTTCATCTTTATAAAACAATAACAAAAAGAAGATATGTTTGCTTTTTTCATATCTGGTGGAATTTGAAAGAGGAAATAAAAGTGAAAAAGCCAACGGCACGCAGTATTCCCAAGTACTGTATGCGCTCGACGCTGCTTAACTTCGATGATCGGACGAGAACCGGTGTTTTCAGCGTGATATGGCCGTTGCCGAGAGTGCTAGTTAATAATTCGAATTTAAATTAAGTGAGACAAATTAACCTTCATCATTTTAAAACAATAACAAAAAAACATGTTTGCTTTTTTCATATCTATTAAAATTTAAAAGATGAAACAAAAGTGAAAAAGCCAACGGCACGCAGTGTTCCTAAGTGTTCTCCCTCCCAAGTACTGACTGCGCTCGACGCTGCTTAACTTCGGTGATCGGACGAGAACCGCTGTATTCAGCGTGATATGGTCGTTGCCGAGAGTGCTAGTTAATAATTCGAATTTAAATTAAGTGAGACAAATTAACCTTCATCATTTTAAAACAATAACAAAATGAAAACATGTTTGCTTTTTTCATATCTATTAAAATTTAAAAGAGGAAAAAAAAGTGAAAAAGCCAACGGCACGCAGTGTTCCTAAGTGGTCTCCCTCCCAAGTAGTGACTGCGCTCGACGCTGCTTAACATCGGTTATCGGACGAGAACCGGTGTATTCGGCGTGATATGGCCGTTGCTGAGAGTGCTGGTTAATAATTTTAATTTAATTAACTTTCATCTTTATAAAACAATAACAAAAAGAAGATATGTTTGCTTTTTTCATATCGGGTGGAATTTAAAAGAGGAAACAAAAGTGAAAAAGCCAACGACACGCAGTATTCCCAAGTACTGACTGCGCTCGACGCTGCTAACGTCGGCGATCGGACGAGAACCGTTGATCTCAGCGTGATATGGCCGTTGCCGAGAGTGCTAGATAATAATTCGAATTTAAATTAAGTGAGACAAATTAACCTTCATCTTTTTAAAACAATAACAAAAAGAAAATATGTTTGCTTTTTTCATATCTATTGGAATTTAAAAGAGGAAAAAAAAGTGAAAAAGCTAACGGCACGCAGTGTTCCTAAGTGGTCGCCCTCCCAAATACTGACTGCGCACGACGCTGCTTAACTACGGTTATCGTACGAGAACCGGTGTATTCAGCGTGTTATGGCCGTTGCCGATAGTGCTAGTTAATAATTTGATTTAAATTAACTTTCATCTTTATAAAACAATAACAGAAAGAAGATATGTTCGCTTTTTTTCATATCTGGTGGAATTTGAAAGAGGAAACAAAAGTGAAAAAGCCAACGGCACGCAGTATTCCCAAGTACTGTATGCGCTCGACGCTGCTTAACTTCGGTGATCGGACGAGAACCGGTGTTTTCAGCGTGATATGGCCGTTGCCGAGAGTGCTAGTTAATAATTCGAATTTAAATTAAGTGAGACAAATTAACCTTCATAATTTTAAAACAATAACAAAAAAAAACATGTTTGCTTTTTTCATATCTATTAAAATTTAAATGAGGAAAAAAAGTGAAAAATCCAACGGCACGCAGTGTTCCTAAGTGGTCTCCCTCCCAAGTACTGACTGCGCTCGACGCTGCTAACGTCGGCGATCGGACGAGAACCGGTGTTCTCAGCGTGATATGGCCGTTGCCGAGAGTGCTAGTTAATAATTTGAATTAAATTAACTTTCATCTTTATAAAACAATAACAAAAAGAAGATATGTTTGCTTTTTTCATATCTGGTGGAATTTGAAAGAGGAAATAAAAGTGAAAAAGCCAACGGCACGCAGTATTCCCAAGTACTGTATGCGCTCGACGCTGCTTAACTTCGATGATCGGACGAGAACCGGTGTTTTCAGCGTGATATGGCCGTTGCCGAGAGTGCTAGTTAATAATTCGAATTTAAATTAAGTGAGACAAATTAACCTTCATCATTTTAAAACAATAACAAAAAAACATGTTTGCTTTTTTCATATCTATTAAAATTTAAAAGATGAAACAAAAGTGAAAAAGCCAACGGCACGCAGTGTTCCTAAGTGTTCTCCCTCCCAAGTACTGACTGCGCTCGGCGCTGCTTAACTTCGGTGATCGGACGAGAACCGCTGTATTCAGCGTGATATGGTCGTTGCCGAGAGTGCTAGTTAATAATTCGAATTTAAATTAAGTGAGACAAATTAACCTTCATCATTTTAAAACAATAACAAAATGAAAACATGTTTGCTTTTTTCATATCTATTAAAATTTAAAAGAGGAAAAAAAAGTGAAAAAGCCAACGGCACGCAGTGTTCCTAAGTGGTCTCCCTCCCAAGTAGTGACTGCGCTCGACGCTGCTTAACATCGGTTATCGGACGAGAACCGGTGTATTCAGCGTGATATGGCCGTTGCTGAGAGTGCTGGTTAATAATTTTAATTTAATTAACTTTCATCTTTATAAAACAATAACAAAAAGAAGATATGTTTGCTTTTTTCATATCGGGTGGAATTTAAAAGAGGAAACAAAAGTGAAAAAGCCAACGACACGCAGTATTCCCAAGTACTGACTGCGCTCGACGCTGCTAACGTCGGCGATCGGACGAGAACCGTTGATCTCAGCGTGATATGGCCGTTGCCGAGAGTGCTAGATAATAATTCGAATTTAAATTAAGTGAGACAAATTAACCTTCATCTTTTTAAAACAATAACAAAAAGAAAATATGTTTGCTTTTTTCATATCTATTGGAATTTAAAAGAGGAAAAAAAAGTGAAAAAGCTAACGGCACGCAGTGTTCCTAAGTGGTCGCCCTCCCAAATACTGACTGCGCTCGACGCTGCTTAACTTCGGTGATCGGACGAGAACCGGTGTATTCAGCGTGATATGGCCGTTGCCGAGAGTGCTAGTTAATAATTTGAATTTAATTAACTTTCATCTTTATAAAACAATAACAAAAAAGAAGATATGTTTGCATTTTCATATCTATTAAAATTAATAAGAGGGAAAACAAGTTGGGAAAACCAAAATATTACCTCTCCGAGTCAAGACGACTACTTACAAACTTATTTACCCAGATATGGAAATGTTTCTTAAGTTAAAATTTATGAAATATTAAAGCAGTATACAAAGCATAGCAAATATACTGTAAATCAGACGACATTTTACATCCAATAATGATATACTTGTACACATTAAAATCATCCGATGGGGGAGAAACGGGAAATGAAGAGATACAACTTTGGAGGGATACTACCTTTACGTGTTTGTAAAGGCCCAATTTTCTACTCCTCAACTGTATACCCTCTACCTCTATGTTCAAAGCCATATTCACAACAGGGTTGCCATATAAACACTATCCTCTCGTTTAACCTCAACGATTTTCTTAGTTTGTCAACATGACTGTTAACGTTACATAACACCAAAGCTTATTTGTGGCTACACACACTGAAAGTAAATGCGTACTATGAAAAGCATGAAAACACGAAGCTATTATCCGATTACGATCAGACCTTTCACTGGTCTGGGCTGCGTTCAGCAGAGCTCACCAAAAAAGACAGCGGATTTTGGAAATGTTTACCGGTGAGCTCTGTCGTCATAGCTTTTCTCCGGTCATCGGCGTTTTATAAATGACGCTAGCGCAATAAAGCGTGCAAGGTACCAAGGCTTAACAAAAATTGTATGATAACATATTTATAGAGATAGATAACAACTTTTATAATTAAAATTAGAAACTAACATATCTCTTAAAATTCTCGCGTGATCAACTGGTTTCACGCCAATTAAATAGCTATAGTCCCATAGAGCTATTTGTATTGATTCATCCATGGTTTTTTCGCCAAGCTGAGATCTACACGTTTTACGTCACGTTATCCAAAAAGCCGACTATTTTCTTTGAAGACCGCGCTAGCTCAGCGCTAAGCACCGTGACGTCAAAATTCAAAAACAAAATCCCGTTATGTAGGACACTGCTAACAGCGCTGGGCTCTGCTGAACGCGGCCCAGATTTCCACCATGATTATATAATCTAAGCCTAATTATTTAATAGTGTATTTAACTTTCGGCTCACTCTGAACCGTTATTGTCTCTGCATTACAGAAACGAAAACCAAACCCAAGCGTTTACTTTTTGGTTCACTAGGCCTATTAACAAATATAAGTTCATTTGACCAACATTGTAGCGTTGCGCTTTATTCACTTTAGGAAGGATTATGCTATAAACAGATGTAGTATAGCTTAAGTAATATATAAACATCCATTTTAAATAATAATATTAAAAAAAATCTTTGGAATATCAAAATGAAATAGAGCTTTAAAGCTACAAAAGTACTAAATGCATCATAATTACGAAAAATATTTCCACATATTCATTTTATATTATGGAAAACGGGAATATTAAGGTTCTGAAGGATTTCTTTACACATCAAAACAAAAACGAACTTCTAACGCAGCGCACTAGGGTAACAACGGACGGACACATATAGACAAACACATAGACTACTGTTTTACCCTTTACGTATTAATTTTGAGTTTAGAGACATGATTATCTTAAATATTAAAATAAATATAATTAATATTAAATATTTTCTTCGATAGTTGTTCGCCTTATTGAGCGTTACATCGTTTTGAAAAAGAATAATTAAACATTCTTGAGAGACTTGACTAATATTGGCGTTTGAAATGAAGCATACGCCGGTTGCGTCGCCTTACTCAAATAGGTAGTATATAAGGGTGTCGAATCGCAGCTATGGATAAGAACAGCGCAATTGCGTGAACCTTTGGTGGAAGCCACACCTTAGGAAGGCCGGACGTTTCTCGTAGCCCTGGCCGATCGCCGCGTATGTCTTAACCTTAACGATGATGATGGAGTAGAAGCCAGGTGTACAGACTGGTGTCCAGGTGGGATGGACAAAAAACAAAGACCAGAAGATGGTGGTGTTAGAAGCCAAGTGTACAGACTGGTGTCCATGTGGGATGGACAAAAACAAAGACCAGAAGATGGTGGTGTTAGAAGCCAGGTGTACAGACTGGTGTCCATGTGGGATGGACAAAGAGCAGATGACGGTGGTGATTAGAAGCCAGTGTGTACAGACTGGTGTCCATGTGGGATGGACAAAGACCACAAGAGGGTGGGGATTAGAAGCCAGTGTGTACAGACTGGTGTCCATGTGGGATGGACAAAGAGCAGCAGACGATTGTGATTAGAAGCCAGTGTGTACAGACTGGTGTCCATGTGGGATGGACAAAGACCAGAGGCTGGTGATGTTAGACAGGCAATGGAGTAATAGCCTGTAAGTGTAATACAATTTTCGAAATTTCCGGAAATTGAGAACACGTTTGCTCCGATTTGCAAACTGCGAACGCGGTCACGTGGGTATAACAACAGACAGACACACACACACACACACCCACACACACACACACACACACACAGACACGTCGAAATTAGAACCTCTCCGTGACATACGTCACTCGGAGAGGTAAAAAGTGAAAAAACGGCACGCAGTGTTCCTAAGTGGTCTCCCTCCCAAGTACTGACTGCGCTCAACGCTGCTTAACTTCGGTTATCGGACGAGAACCGGTGTATTCAGCGTGATATGGCCGTTGCGGAGAGTGCTAGTTAATAATTTGAATTTAATTAACTTTCATCTTTATAAAACAATAACAAAAAAGAAGATATGTTTGCTTTTTTCATATCTATTAAAATTTAAAAGAGGAAAAAAAAGTGAAAAAGCCAACGGCACGCAGTGTTCCTAAGTGGTCTCCATCCCAAGTACTGACTGCGCTCGACGCTGCTTAACTTCGGTGATCGGACGAGAACCGCTGTATTCAGCGTGATATGGTCGTTGCCGAGAGTGCTAGTTAATAATTCGAATTTAAATTAAGTGAGACAAATTAACCTTCATCATTTTAAAACAATAACAAAATGAAAACATGTTTGCTTTTTTCATATCTATTAAAATTTAAAAGAGGAAAAAAAAGTGAAAAAGCCAACGGCACGCAGTGTTCCTAAGTGGTCTCCCTCCCAAGTAGTGACTGCGCTCGACGCTGCTTAACTTCAGTTATCGGACGAGAACCGGTGTATTCAGCGTGTTATGGCCGTTGCCGATAGTGCTAGTTAATAATTTGATTTAAATTAACTTTCATCTTTATAAAACAATAACAGAAAGAAGATATGTTTGCTTTTTTTCATATCTGGTGGAATTTGAAAGAGGAAACAAAAGTGAAAAAGCCAACGGCACGCAGTATTCCCAAGTACTGTATGCGCTCGACGCTGCTTAACTTCGGTGATCGGACGAGAACCGGTGTTTTCAGCGTGATATGGCCGTTGCCGAGAGTGCTAGTTAATAATTCGAATTTAAATTAAGTGAGACAAATTAACCTTCATAATTTTAAAACAATAACAAAAAAAACATGTTTGCTTTTTTCATATCTATTAAAATTTAAAAGAGGAAAAAAAGTGAAAAACCCAACGGCACGCAGTGTTCCTAAGTGGTCTCCCTCCCAAGTACTGACTGCGCTCGACGCTGCTTAACTTCGGTGATCGGACGAAAACCGGTGTATTCAGCGTGTTATGGCCATTGCCGAGAATGCTAGTTAATAATTTGAACTAAATCAACTTTCATCTTTATAAAACAATAACAAAAAGAAGATATGTTTGCTTTTTTCATATCGGGTGGAATTTAAAAGAGGGAACAAAAGTGAAAAAGCCAACGGCACGCAGTATTCCCAAGTACTGACTGCGCTCGACGCTGCTAACATCGGCGATCGGACGAGAACCGGTGTTCTCAGCGTGATATGGCCGTTGCCGAGAGTGCTAGATAATAATTCGAACTTAAATTAAGTGAGACAAATTAACCTTCATCTTTTTAAAACAATAACAAAAAGAAAATATGTTTGCTTTTTTATATCTATTGGAATTTAAAAGAGGAAAAAAAAGTGAAAAAGCTAACGGCACGCAGTGTTCCTAAGTGGTCGCCCTCCCAAGTACTGACTGCGCTCGACGCTTCTTAACTTCGGTGATCGGACGAGAACCGGTGTATTCAGCGTGATATGGCCGTTGCCGAGAGTGCTAGTTAATAATTTGAATTTAATTAACTTTCATCTTTATAAAACAATAACAAAAAGAAGATATGTTTGCTTCTTTCATATCGAGTGGAATTTAAAAGAGGAAACAAAAGTGAAAAACCAACGGAACGCACTATTCCCAAGTACTGTATGCGCTCGACGCTGCTTAACTTCGGTTATCGGACGAGAACCGGTGTATTCAGCGTGATATGGCCGTTGCCGAGAGTGCAAGTTAATAATTTGAATTTAATTAACTTTCATCTTTATAAAACAATAACAAAAATGAAGATATGTTTGCTTTTTTCATATCTATTAAAATTTAAAAGAGGAAAAAGAAGTGAAAAAGCCAACGGCACGCAGTGTTCCTAAGTGGTCTCCATCCCAAGTACTGACTGCGCTCGACGCTGCTTAACTTCGGTGATCGGACGAGAACCGCTGTATTCAGCGTGATATGGTCGTTGCCGAGAGTGCTAGTTAATAATTCGAATTTAAATTAAGTGAGACAAATTAACCTTCATCATTTTAAAACAATAACAAAATGAAAACATGTTTGCTTTTTTCATATCTATTAAAATTTAAAAGAGGAAAAAAAAGTGAAAAAGCCAACGGCACGCAGTGTTCCTAAGTGGTCTCCCTCCCAAGTAGTGACTGCGCTCGACGCTGCTTAACTTCAGTTATCGGACGAGAACCGGTGTATTCAGCGTGATATGGCCGTTGCCGAGAGTGCTAGTTAATAATCTTAATTTAATTAACTTTCATCTTTATAAAACAATAACAAAAAGAAGATATGTTTGCTTTTTTCATATTTGGTGGAATTTGAAAGAGGAAACAAAAGTGAAAAAGCAAACGGCACGCAGTATTCCCAAGTACTGTATGCGCTCGACGCTGCTTAACTTCGGTTATCGGACGAGAACCGGTGTATTCAGCGTGATATGGCCGTTGCCAAGAGTGCTAGGTAATAATTCGAATTTAAATTAAGTGAGACAAATTAACCATCATCTTTTTAAAACAAAAACAAAAAGAAAATAAGTTTGCCTTTTTCAAATCTATTGGAATTTAAAAGAGGAAAAAAAAGTGAAAAAGCCAACGGCACGCAGTGTACCTAAGTGCTCTCCCTCCCAAGTAGTGACTGCGCTCGACGCTGCTTAACTTCGGTTTTCGGACGAAAACCGGTGTATTCAGCGTGATATGGCCGTTGCCGAGAGTGCTAGTTAATAATTTGAATTTAATTAACTTTCATCTTTATAAAACAATAACAAAAAGAAGATATGTGTGCTTTTTTCAAATCGGGTGGAATTTAAAAGAGGAAACAAAAGTGAAAAACCAACGGCACGCAGTATTCCCAAGTACTGACTGCGCTCGACGCTGCTATCGTCGGCGATCGGACGAGAACCGGTGTTCTCAGCGTGATTTGCCCGTTGCCGAGAGTGCTAGTTAAAAATTCGAATTTAAATTAAGTGAGACAAATTAACCTTCATCTTTATAAAACAATAACAAAAAGAAGATATGTTTGCTTTTTTCATATCGGGTGGAATTTAAAAGAGGAAACAAAAGTGAAAAAGCCAACGGCACGCAGTATTCCCAAGTACTGACTGCGCTCGACGCTGCTAACGTCGGCGATCGGACGAGAACCGGTGTTCTCAGCGTGATATGGCCGTTGCCGAGAGTGCTAGATAATAATTCGAATTTAAATTAAGTGAGACAAATTAACCTTCATCTTTTTAAAACAATAACAAAAAGAAAATATGTTTGCTTTTTTCATATCTATTGGAATTTAAAAGCGGAAAAAAAAGTGAAAAAGCTAACGGCACGCAGTGTTCCTAAGTGGTCGCCCTCCCAAGTACTGACTGCGCTCGACGCTGCTTAACTTCGGTGATCGGACGAGAACCGGTGTATTCAGCGTGATATGGCCGTTGCCGAGAGTGCTAGTTAATAATTTGAATTTAATTAACTTTCATTTTTATAAAACAATAACAAAAAAGAAGATATGTTTGCTTTTTTCATATCTATTAAAATTTAAAAGAGGAAAAAAAAGTGAAAAAGCCAACGGCACGCAGTGTTCCTAAGTGGTCTCCATCCCAAGTACTGACTGCGCTCGACGCTGCTATCGTCGGCGATCGGACGAGAACCGGTGTTCTCAGCGTGATTTGGCCGTTGCCGAGAGTGCTAGTTAAAAATTCGAATTTAAATTAAGTGAGACAAATTAACCTTCATCTTTATAAAACAATAACAAAAAGAAGATATGTTTGCTTTTTTCATATCGGGTGGAATTTAAAAGAGGAAACAAAAGTGAAAAAGCCAACAGCACGCAGTATTCCCAAGTACTGACTGCGCTCGACGCTGCTAACGTCGGCGATCGGACGAGAACCGGTGTTCTCAGCGTGATATGGCCGTTGCCGAGAGTGCTAGTTAAAAATTCGAATTTAAATTAAGTTAGACAAATTAACCTTCATCTTTATAAAACAATAACAAAAAGAAGATATGTTTGCTTTTTTCATATCGGGTGGAATTTAAAAGAGGAAAAAAAAAGTGAAAAAGCTAACGGCACGCAGTGTTCCTAAGTGGTCGCCCTCCCAAGTACTGACTGCGCTCGACGCTGCTTAACTTCGGTGATCGGACGAGAACCGGTGTATTCAGCGTGATATGGCCTTTGCCGAGAGTGCTAGTTAATAATTTGAATTTAATTTACTTTCATCTTTATAAAACAATAACAAAAAAGAAGATATGTTTCCTTTTTTCATATCTATTAAAATTTAAAAGAGGAAAAAAAAGTGAAAAAGCCAACGGCACGCAGTGTTCTTAAGTGGTCTCCATCCCAAGTACTGACTGCGCTCGACGCTGCTTAACTTCGGTGATCGGACGAGAACCGCTGTATTCAGCGTGATATGCTCGTTGCCGAGAGTGCTAGTTAATAATTCGAATTTAAATTAAGTGAGACAAATTAACCTTCATCATTTTAAAACAATAACAAAATGAAAACATGTTTGCTTTTTTCATATCAATTAAAATTTAAAAGAGGAAAAAAAAGTGAAAAAGCCAACGGCACGCAGTGTTCCTAAGTGGTCTCCCTCCCAAGTAGTGACTGCGCTCGACGCTGCTTAACTTCGGTGATCGGACGAAAACCGGTGTGTTCAGCGTGATATGGCCGTTGCCTAGAGTGCTAGATAATAATTCGAATTTAAATTAAGTGAGACAAATTAACCTTCATAATTTTAAAACAATAACAAAAAAAACATGTTTGCTTTTTTCATATCTATTAAAATTTAAAAGAGGAAAAAAAGTGAAAAACCCAACGGCACGCAGTGTTCCTAAGTGGTCTCCCTCCCAAGTACTGACTGCGCTCGACGCTGCTTAACTTCGGTGATCGGACGAGAACCGGTGTATTCAGCGTGTTATGGCCGTTGCCGAGAATGCTAGTTAATAATTTGAACTAAATCAACTTTCATCTTTATAAAACAATAACAAAAAGAAGATATGTTTGCTTTTTTCATATCGGGTGGAATTTAAAAGAGGAAACAAAAGTGAAAAAGCCAACGGCACGCAGTATTCCCAAGTACTGACTGCGCTCGACGCTGCTAACGTCGGCGATCGGACGAGAACCGGTGTTCTCAGCGTGATATGGCCGTTGCCGAGAGTGCTAGATAATAATTCGAACTTAAATTAAGTGAGACTAATTAACCTTCATCTTTTTAAAACAATAACAAAAAGAAAATATGTTTGCTTTTTTATATCTATTGGAATTTAAAAGAGGAAAAAAAAGTGAAAAAGCTAGAGGCACGCAGTGTTCCTAAGTGGTCGCCCTCCCAAGTACTGACTGCGCTCGACGCTTCTTAACTTCGGTGATCGGACGAGAACCGGTGTATTCAGCGTGATATGGCCGTTGCCGAGAGTGCTAGTTAATAATTTGAATTTAATTAACTTTCATCTTTATAAAACAATAACAAAAAGAAGATATGTTTGCTTCTTTCATATCGGGTGGAATTTAAAAGAGGAAACAAAAGTGAAAAACCAACGGAACGCAGTATTCCCAAGTACTGTATGCGCTCGACGCTGCTTAACTTCGGTTATCGGACGAGAACCGGTGTATTCAGCGTGATATGGCCGTTGCCGAGAGTGCTAGTTAATAATTTGAATTTAATTAACTTTCATCTTTATAAAACAATAACAAAAAAGAAGATATGTTTGCTTTTTCATATCTATTAAAATTTATAAGAGGGAAAAAAAGTGAAAAAACGGCACGCAGTGTTCCTAAGTGGTCTCCCTCCCAAGTACTGACTGCGCTCGACGCTGCTTAACTTCGGTTATCGGACGAGAACCGGTGTATTCAGCGTGATATGGCCGTTGCCGAGAGTGCAAGTTAATAATTTGAATTTAATTAACTTTCATCTTTATAAAACAATAACAAAAATGAAGATATGTTTGCTTTTTTCATATCTATTAAAATTTAAAAGAGGAAAAAAAAGTGAAAAAGCCAACGGCACGCAGTGTTCCTAAGTGGTCTCCATCCTAAGTAGTGACTGCGCTCGACGCTGCTTAACTTCAGTTATCGGACGAGAACCGGTGCATTCAGCGTGATATGGCCGTTGCCGAGAGTGCTAGTTAATAATCTTAATTTAATTAACTTTCATCTTTATAAAACAATAACAAAAAGAAGATATGTTTGCTTTTTTCATATTTGGTGGAATTTGAAAGAGGAAACAAAAGTGAAAAAGCAAACGGCACGCAGTATTCCCAAGTACTGTATGCGCTCGACGCTGCTTAACTTCGGTTATCGGACGAGAACCGGTGTATTCAGCGTGATATGGCCGTTGCCAAGAGTGCTAGGTAATAATTCGAATTTAAATTAAGTGAGACAAATTAACCTTCATCTTTATAAAACAATAAAAAAAAGAAGATATATTTGCTTTTTTCATATCGGGTGGAATTTAAAAGAGGAAACAAAAGTGAAAAAGCCAACGGCACGCAGTATTCCCAAGTACTGACTGCGCTCGACGCTGCTAACGTCGGCGATCGGACGAGAACCGGTGTTCTCAGCGTGATATGGCCGTTTCCGAGAGTGCTAGATAATAATTCGAATTTAAATTAAGTGAGACAAATTAACCTTCATCTTTTTAAAACAATAAAAACAAGAAAATATGTTTGCTTTTTTCATATCTATTGGAATTTAAAAGAGGAAAAAAAAGTGAAAAAGCTAACGGCACGCAGTGTTCCTAAGTTGTCGCCCTCCCAAGTAGTGACTGCGCTCGACGCTGCTTAACTTCAGTTATCGGACGAGAACCGGTGTATTCAGCGTGATATGGCCGTTGCCGAGAGTGCTAGTTAATAATTTGAACTTAATTAACCTTCATCTTTATAAAAAATAACAATAAGAAGATATGTTTGTTTTTTCATATCTGGTGGAATTTAAGAGGAAACAAAAGTGAAAAAGCCATCGGCATGCAGTGTTCCCAAGTACTGACTGCGCTCGACGCTGCTTAACTTCGGTTATCGGACGAGAACCGGTGTATTCAGCGTGATACGGCCGTTGCCGAGAGTGCTAGTTAATAATTTGAATTTAATTAACTTTCATCTTTATAAAACAATAACAAAAAGAAGATATGTTTGCTTCTTTCATATCGGGTGGAATTTAAAAGAGGAAACAAAAGTGAAAAACCAACGGAACCCAGTATTCCCAAGTACTGTATGCGCTCGACGCTGCTTAACTTCGGTGATCGGACGAAAACCGGTGTTTTCAGCGTGATATGGCCGTTGCCGAGAGTGCTTGTTAATAATTCGAATTTAAATTAAGTGAGACAAATTAACCTTCATCATTTTAAAACAATAACAAAAAAAACATGTTTGCTTTTTTCATATCTATTAAAATTTATAAGAGGAAAAAAAAAGTGAAAAAATCAACGTCACGCAGTGTTCCTAAGTGGTCTCCCTCCCAAGTACTGACTGCGCTCGACGCTGCTTAACTTCGGTTATCGGACGAGAACCGGTGTATTCAGCGTGATGTGGCCGTTGCCGAGAGTGCTAGTTAATAATTTGAATTTAATTAACTTTCATCTTTATAAAACAATAACAAAAAAGAATATATGTTTGCTTTTTTCATATCTATTAAAATTTAAAAGAGGAAAAAAAAGTGAAAAACCCAACGGCTCGCAGTGTTCCTAAGTGGTCTCCATCCCAAGTCCTGACTGCGCTCGACGCTGCTTAACTTCGGTGATCGGACGAGAACCGCTTTTTTCAGCGTGATATGGTCGTTGCCGAGAGTGCTAGTTAATAATTCGAATTAAAATTAAGTGAGACAAATTAACCATCATCTTTTTAAAACAATAACAAAAAGAAAATAAGTTTGCTCTTTTCAAATCGATTGGAATTTAAAAGAGGAAAAAAAAGTGAAAAAGCCAACGGCACGCAGTGTACCTAAGTGGTCTCCCTCCCAAGTAGTGACTACGCTCGACGCTGCTTAACTTCGGTTTTCGGACGAACACCGGTGTATTCAGCGTGATATGGCCGTTGCCGAGAGTGCTAGTTAATAATTTGAATTTAATTAACTTTCATCTTTATAAAACACTAACAAAAAGAAGATATGTGTGCTTTTTTCAAATCGGGTGGAATTTAATAGAGGAAACAAAAGTGAAAAGCCAACGGCACGCAGTATTCCCAAGTACTGACTGCGCTCGACGCTGCTAACGTCGGCGATCGGACGAGAACCGGTGTTCTCAGCGTGATATGGCCGTTGCCGAGAGTGCTAGTTAAAAATTCGAATTTAAATTAAGTGAGACAAATTAACCTTCATCTTTATAACCTTGACTTTTTACGTCACATCTAAGACCTCACAACACCGCTCCCGGATGGGGTCCAACCACCAACCTATTGGTTAACAGCCGAACGCGCTAACCATTGCGCCACGGAAGCCCAAAAATTAAATGGTCGTCATTTATTGTGCAAAAACTTTGGCTTTCTACGTTACATTTCAGATCCCACAACACCGCTCCCGGGTGGGCTCGAACCACCAACCTATTGGTTAACAGCCGAACGCGCTAACCATTGCGCCAAGGAAGCCCAAAATTTAAATGCTCGTCAGGTATTGTGTAAAAACCTTGACTTTTTACGTCACATCTGAGACCTCACAACATCGCTCCCGGATGGGCTCGAACCACCAACCTATTGCTTAACAGCCGAACGCGTTAACCATTGCGCCACGGAAGCCCAAAAGCTAAATGCTCGTCAGGTATTGTGCAAAAAACTTGACTTTTTACGTCACATCTGAGACCTCACAACACCGCTCCCGGATGGGCTCGAACCACCAACCTAATGGTTAACCGCCGAACGCGCTAACCATTGCGCCACGGAAGCCCAAAAGTTAAATGCTCGTCAGGTATTGTGTAAAAACCTTGACTTTTTACGTCACATCTGAGACCTCACAACACCGCTCCCGGATGGGCTCGAACCACCAACCTATTGGTTAACAGCCGAACGCGCTAACCATTGAGCCACGGAAGCTCAGAAATTAAATGGTTGTCAGGTGTTGTGGAAAAACTTTGGCTTTCTACGTTACATTTGAGACCCCACAACACCTCTCCCGCGTGGGCTCGAACCACTAACCTTTCGATTAACAGCTGAACGCGCTAACCATTGCGCCACGGAATCCAAAAAATTAAATGCTCGTCAGGTATTGTGTAAAAACCTTGACTTTTTACGTCACATCTGAGACCTCACAACACCGCTCCCGGATGGGCTCGAACCACCAACCTATTGATTAACAGCCGAACGCGCTAACCATTGCGCCACGGAAGCCCAAAAGTTAAATACTCGTCAGGTATTGTGTAAAAACCTTGACTTCTTACGTCACATCTGAGACCTCACAACACCGCTCCCGGATGGGCTCGAACCACCAACCTATTGGTTAACAGCCGAACGCGCTTACCATTGCGCCACGGAAGCCCAAAAGTTAAATGCTCGTCAGGTATTGTGTAAAAAACTTGACTTTTTACGTCACATCTGAGACCTCACAACACCGCTCCCGGATGGGCTCGAACCACCAACCTATTGGTTAACAGCCGAACGCGCTAACCATTGCGCCACGGAAGCCCAAAAGTTAAATGCTCGTTAGGTATTGTGTTAAAACCTTGACTTTTTACGTCACATCTGAGACCTCACAACACCGCTCCCGGATGGGCTCGAACCACCAACCTATTGGTTAACAGCCGAACGCGCTAACCATTGCGACACGGAAGCCCAAAAGTTAAATGCTCGTCAGGTATTATGTAAAAACCTTGACTTTTAACGTCACATCTGAGACCTCACAACACCGCTCCCGGATGGGGTCGAACCACCAACCTATTGGTTAACAGCCGAACGCGCTAACAATTGAGCCACGGAAGCTCAGAAATTAAATTGTTGTCAGGTATTGTGGAAAAACTTTGGCTTTCTACGTTACATTTGAGACCCCACAACACCTCTCCCGGGTGGGCTCGAACCACCAACCTTTCGATTAACAGCTGAACGCGCTAACCATTGTGCCACGGAAGCCCAAAAATTAAATGCTCGTCAGGTATTGTGTAAAAACCTTGACTTTGTACGTCACATCTGAGACCTCACAACACCGCTCCCGGATGGGCTCGAACCACCAACCTATTGGTTAACAGCCGAACGCGCTAACCATTGCGCCACGGAAGCCCAAAAGTTAAATGCTCGTCAGGTATTGTGTAAAAACCTTGACTTTTTACGTCACATCTGAGACCTCACAACACCGCTCCCGGATGGGCTCGAACCACCAACCTATTGGTTAACAGCCGAACGCGCTAACCATTGAGCCACGGAAGCTCAGAAATTAAATGGTTGTCAGGTGTTGTGGAAAAACTTTGGCTTTCTACGTTACATTTGAGACCCCACAACACCTCTCCAGCGTGGGCTCGAACCACTAACCTTTCGATTAAAGGCGGATGCCCACTGGGGTCGCTCGAAATTTCGCGTTCGCTTAAAACGCATTAACGCGGATGTATTTCAAACGTTTCACGCGAAAACCATTCACACCGGAATTTTGCTTCCCGCTGGAGTCGCGTGAAAAAAGTGTAATTTTAGTTTTGAATAAAAAAAAAAGCAAGAAAAACTAACGGTCAAAATGGGTTCGAGTAATTTTTCTGAAAAGAAAGCAACAAGGGGACTTTCATAATTTGTTAGTGGATCTCAAGATTTCCGATCACAGGGCTAGATTTTGCAAAGGCTTAAGCCGAGAAGGTCATCGTATTCAATGGCTCATAATGATCAAGCCCGAATGTTGATAGAAAATTTTTGTACTTATAATTTAACAGTAATTAGTTCAATACAACTCTATCCAAAGACTTTTAGTAAATAATATTCACTCACTATCCGTATTCATTGCCAAAGCAATGGATCGCCATGAATTCCGATGCACTTCTCTTTTGCGGTTATTTTGATGTTTAAAATTATCAATTCTTAAATTAATTTTACGTTAAAATCCATTTTAATCCGAAATCAGGTATCGACGAAGGCTACTGAATGATTTGTCAGTTTTAACAGACCGAAAAACGCGGAAAAACGCAACTTTAACCAATTATTCCACGCCATCTGTCGCTTAAATTTTCGCGCGCGAACTTACGAAAATAGGAAGCTGCTCAAATTTCGCAAGTCGTCGCATGAACGCGTAGAAATTCTCGCGCGACAACTCTCCACCGATTTGCGCATGCGCACGCGCGAAATTTTCGCGTGAAACTTACACGCGACGCCAGTGGGCATCCGCCTTAACAGCTGAACGCGCTAACCATTGCGCCACGGAATCCCAAAAATTAAATGCTCGTCAGGTATTGTGTAAAAATCTTGACTTTTTACGTCACATCTGAGACCTCACAACACCGCTCCCGGATGGGCTCGAACCACCAACCTATTGATTAACAGCCGAACGCGCTAACCATTGCGCCACGGAAGCCCAAAAGTTAAATACTCGTCAGGTATTGTGTAAAAACCTTGACTTCTTACGTCACATCTGAGACCTCACAACACCGCTCCCGGATGGGCTCGAACCACCAACCTATTGGTTAACAGCCGAACGCGCTAACCATTGCGCCACGGAAGCCCAAAAGTTAAATGCTCGTCAGGTATTGTGTAAAAACCTTGACTTTTTACGTCACATCTGAGACCTCACAACACCGCTCCCGGATGGCTCGAACCACCAACCTATTGGTTAACAGCCGAACGCGCTAACCATTGCGCCACGGAAGCCCAAAAGTTAAATGCTCGTTAGGTATTGTGTAAAAACCTTGACTTTTTACGTCACATCTGAGACCTCACAACACCGCTCTCGGATGGGGTCGAACCACCAACCTATTGGTTAACAGCCGAACGCGCTAACCATTGAGCCACGGAAGCTCAGAAATTAAATTGTTGTCAGGTATTGTGGAAAAACTTTGGCTTTCTACGTTACTATTGAGACCCCACAACACCTCTCCCGGGTGGGCTCGAACCACCAACCTTTCGATTAACAGCTGAACGCGCTAACCATTGTGCCACGGAAGCCCAAAAATTAAATGCTCGTCAGGTATTATGTAAAAACCTTGACTTTTTACGTCACATCTGAGACCTCACAACACCGCTCCCGGACGGGCTCGAACCACCAACTTATTGGTTAACAGCCGAACGCGCTAACCATTGCGCCACGGAAGCCCAAAAATTAAATGGTCGTCAGGTATTGTGTAAAAACTTTGGCTTTCTACGTTACATTTGAGATCACACAACACCGCTCCCGGGTGGGCTCGAACCACCAACCTATTGGTTAACAGCTGAACGCGCTAACCATTGAGCCACGGAAGCTCAGAAACTAAGAGCTATACAGACTTCAAAAAGTTAAGTAGTGATGTGCAATTAGAAAGGTGGAATAATGTACTCTGCGAGAATGATTGTAACCTAGCATCTGAACATTTTGTTAGTATCTTGCAAAAACACTTGTGCGCAGCCACAGTAGAATATCCTGTTTCTTATTCACATAGAAAACAAAAGTTGAAACCGTGGATAACAACGGCGTTAATAGTTTCAATAAGAAAACGAGATGAATTAGCTAAAAAAGTAAAAAACCAACCGTTTAATGAAAATCTTAAGAAATTCGCTAAACTATATAGAAACAAGCTTTACTCATTAATTAGGACCGTAAAATATAATTATTTCAAAGATAAGATCTCCCAAGCTAATAATGATCCTAAGTACGTTTGGAAAATAATTAATGAAACAACAAAAAAATCAAATAAGTTGGACTTGATAGAAGAAATCAAACATGAAGATAAAATTTTAACACTAAAAAATAATCCTAAAGAAATGGCCAACACATTTAATAAATACTTCGCAACGGTAGGCTCTCGCCTAGCCTCAAATATCCAAAATTTAAACAAATACTCTGGTAGCAATTTGAAAAATAACGATAAAAGCCTTTTTTTCGTACCAATAACACGAAAGGATGTCGAAAAAATTATCAATGAATTGAAAAATCTCAACTCAAGCGGCCACGATAAAATTAATGTCAAAACCCTTAAGCTCTTAAAGCACTACATTTCCCTGCCTCTGACTCATATTATTAACCTTTCATTATCTACAGGGACCTTCCCCACGGTTTTCAAAAAAGCTATTATTAAACCTGTCCATAAATCCGGAGATAAAAAGGTCTTAGGAAACTATAGACCTATATCACTGCTGAGTAATATAGCGAAAATAATAGAAAAATATATAAAAAATCAACTAGTCAAGTTCTTAGAAAAATGTAATTACTTCTCCAAAAATCAATACGGATTTAGATCAGGTTTAAGTACCAATGATGCCATCTTGGATTTGACACGGGAATTGTATTCGGCCATCGATAAGAACAAAAAGGCCTTAGGCGTGTTCTTGGACCTTAAAAAGGCTTTTGATACAGTATCGCACACAAAATTGTTAATAAAATTAGAACGTGCAGGGATTAGAGGATTACCACTAAATTGGTTCAGAAGCTATTTGTCAGACCGATACACCTTCGTTAAAATAAATAACTTAATTAGTGATCCAGAATTACTAACCTTCGGAATCCCCCAAGGTACAGTTGTCGGTCCATTATTGTTTTTAGTCTATATTAATGACCTATGTGAAATCAGTATAAATGGAAGAATGTTATCTTTCGCTGATGACACTACTTTACTTTTCTTCGGAAATACTTGGGAGGAGGTTTACGCGAAGGCGCAGTCTGGATTGATGAGGGTGTATGACATGCTGAATAATAATCTTCTGACATTAAATATAGAAAAGACTAAATATTTATGTTTTTCGGCTAGACCTACTTCTGAAATTAATTGTAATCTCTTAATTCATAAAGATAAACACTGTATAAAGTGTGATAATGGCTGTTTGAAACTTGAAAGGGTATCTGAAATAAAATACCTTGGTATAATTGTAGATGAACACCTTAAATGGAATAGCCATATTTTAAGTGTTGCAAAAAAACTAAGAATGTGTTTACCAAGATTCTATGAGTTACGCAATTTTCTATCATTGCCATGGTTAAGAAATGTTTACTTTGCAATTGTACAATCAGTGGTATCGTATGGTATTATAGGTTGGGGCGGAACGTATGATATATATATTGAACGATTAGAAATAATACAAAGAAAAATTCTAAGAATTTGTCTAAAAAGAAATTATATGGAATCACGATTAGTTTTATATGCAGATTTCAAAGTATTATCAATTAGACAAATATATGCAAAAACAATCTTAATATATACCTTTACAATAAGAGACTCTATTCTTCCACCAAATATAACTTATAATACTAGGAATATTGAAAATCTTAACATATTAGGGGACAAAATGAACAAGTCTTTGGGACAAAAACATGTCACATACTTGGGACCGAAATTATATAACCAAATTGATATCCATATAAAAAAATGCACAACGCCACAAATATTTAAAAAATTAGTAACTTCTTGGATAATTGACCTTGGATTAGATAATTTAAACAAATTCATTTAAAATTGTACGGAGTCTACTAATCCAGTATTTTGAAATAGTATTTGTTATGTATATAAATTAAATAAGTTAAATCTCTTAAGCTACTGCTCCCAGCCACGCACGAGCAATATTGCTCATGTGGCACATTGGGAGGATGCCTCATATAGTTGTAACTAAAAAAACAAAAATAATGCATCAATAAAATAAAAAAAAAAAAAAAAAAAAAAAAAAAAAAAATTAAACGGTTGTCAGGTATTGTGGAAAAACTTTGGCTTTCTACGTTACATTTGAGACCCCACAACACCTCTCCCGGGTGGGCTCGAACCACCAACCTTTCGATTAACAGCTGAACGCGCTAACCATTGCGCCACGGAAGCCCAAAAATTCGATGCTCGTCAGATATTGTGTAAAAACCTTGACTTTTTACGTCACATCTGAGACCTCACAACACCGCTCCCGGATGGGCTCGAACCACCAACCTATTGGTTAACAGCCGAACGCGCAAACCATTGCGCCACGGAAGCCCAAAAGTTAAATGCTCGTTAGGTATTGTATAAAAACCTTGACTTTTTACGTCACATCCGAGACCTCACAACACCGCTCCCGGATGGGCTCGAACCACCAACCTATTGGTTAACAGCCGAACGCGCTAACCATTGCGACACGGAAGCCCAAAAGTTAAATGCTCGTCAGGTATTATGTAAAAACCTTGACTTTTTACGTCACATCTGAGACCTCACAACACCGCTCCCGGATGGGGTCGAACCACCAACCTATTGGTTAACAGCCGAACGCGCTAACCATTGCGCCACGGAAGCCCAAAAATTAAATGGTCGTCATTTATTGTGCAAAAACTTTGGCTTTCTACGTTACATTTCAGATCCCACAACACCGCTCCCGGGTGGGCTCGAACCACCAGCCTATTGGTTAACAGCCGAACGCGCTAACCATTGAGCCACAGAAGCTCAGAAATTAAATGGTTGTCAGGTATTGTGGAAAACCTTGACTTTTTACGTCACATCTGAGACCTCACAACACCGCTCCCGGATGGGCTCGAACCACCAACCTATTGGTTAACAGCCGAACGCGCTATCCATTGCGCCACGGAAGCCCAAAATTTAAATGGTCGTCAGGTATTGTGGAAAAACTTTGGCTTTCTACGTTACATTTGAGATCACACAACACCGCTCCCGGGTGGGCTCGAACCACCAACCCATTGGTTAACAGCTGAACGCGCTAACCATTGAGCCACGGAAGCTCAGAAATTAAACGGTTGTCAGGTATTGTGGAAAAACTTTGGCTTTCTACGTTACATTTGAGAACCCACAACACCTCTCCCGGGTGGGCTCGAACCACCAACCTTTCGATTAACAGCTGAACGCGCTAACCATTGCGCCACGGAAGCCCAAAAATTAGATGCTCGTCAGATATTGTGTAAAAACCTTGACTTTTTACGTCACATCTGAGACCTCACAACACCGCTCCCGGATGGGCTCGAACCACTAACCTATTGGTTAACAGCCGAACGCGCTAACCATTGCGCCACGGAAGCCCAAAAGTTAAATGCTCGTCAGGTATCGTGTAAAAACCTTGACTTTTTACGTCACATCTGAGACGTCACAACACCGCTCTTGGATGGGCTCGAACCACCAACCTTTCGGTTAACAGCCGAACGCGCTAACCATTGCGCCACGGACGCCCAAAAATTAAATGGTTGTCAGGTATTGTTGAAAAGTTACGACTTTTCACGCTACTTCTGAGACCCCACAAATCCTCTCTCGTTTGGGCTCGAACCACCAACCTTTCGGTTAACAGCTGAACGCGCTAACCATTGCGCCACTGAGGCCCAAAAATTAAATGGTCGTCAGGTATTGTGGAAAAACTTTGGCTATTTACGTTACATTTGAGATCCCAAAACACCGCTCCCGGGTGGGCTCGAACCACCAACCTATTGGATAACAGCCGAACGCGCTAACCATTGAGCCACGGAAGCTCAGAAAATAAATGGTTATCACGTATTATGGAAAAAGTTTGACTTTTCACGCTACATCTGAGACCTCACAACACCGCTCCCGGATGGGCTCGAACCACCAACCTTTCGATTAACAGCCGAACGCGCTAACCATTGAGCCACGGAAGCTCAGAAATTAAATGGTTGTCACGTATTGTGGAAAAGTTTTGACTTTTTACGCTACATCTGAGACCACACAATACCTCTTCCGGGCGGGCTCGAACCACCAACCTTTCGATTAACAGCTGAACGCGCTAACCATTGCGCCACGGAAGCCCAAAAGTTAAATCTTCGTCAGGTGTTGTGGAAAAACTCTGACATTTTACGTTACATCTGAGACGTCACAACACCGCTCCCGGGAGGGCTCGAACCACCAACCTTTCGGTTAACAGCTGAACGCGCTGACCATTGCGCCACTGAAGCCCAAAAATTAAATTTTCGTCAGGTATTGTGGAAAAACTTTGGCTATTTACGTTACATTTGAGATCCAAAAACACCGCTCCCGGGTGGGCACGAACCACCAACCTATTGGTTAACAGCCGAACGCGCTAACCATTGAGCCAAGGAAGATCAGAAATTAAATGGTTGTCACGTATTGTGGAAAAGTTTTGACTTTTAACGCAACATCTGAGACCCCACAACACCTCTTCTGGGTGGGCTCGAACCACCAACCTTTCGATTAAGAGCTGGACGCGCTAATTACTGCGCCACGGAAGCCCAAAAATTAAATGTTCGTCAGGTATTGTGGAAAAACTCTGACATTTTACGTAACATCTGAGACGTCACAACACCGCTCCCGGATGGGCTCGAACCACCAACCTTTCGGTTAACAGCCGAACGCGCTAACCATTGCGCCACGGACGCCCAGAAATTAAATGGTTGTCAGGTATTGTTGAAAAGTTACGACTTTTCTCGCTACATCTGAGACCCCACAAATCCTCTCTCGTTTGGGCTCGAACCACCAACCTTTCGGTTAACAGCTGATTGCACTAACCATTGTGCCACGGAAGCCCAAAAATTAAATGCTCGTCAGGTATTGTGTAAAAACCTTGACTTTTTACGTCACATCTGAGACCTCACAACACCGCTCCCGGATGGGCTCGAACCACCAACCTATTGGTTAACAGCCGAACGCGCTAACCATTGCGCCACGGAAGCCCAAAAGTTAAATGGTCGTCAGGTATTGTGGAAAAACTTTGGCTTTCTACGTTACATTTGAGATCACACAACACCGCTCCCGGGTGGGCTCGAACCACCAACCTATTGGTTAACAGCTGAACGCGCTAACCATTGAGAAACGGAAGCTCAGAAATTAAACGGTTGTCAGGTATTGTGGAAAAACTTTGGCTTTCTACGTTACATTTGAGACCCCACAACACCTCTCCCGGGTGGGCTCCAACCACCAACCTTTCGATTAACAGCTGAACGCGGTAACCATTGCGCCACGGAAGCCCAAAAATTAGATGCTCGTCAGATATTGTGTAAAAACCTTGACTTTTTACGTCACATCTGAGACCTCACAACACCGCTCCCGGATGGGCTCGAACCACCAACCTATTGGTTAACAGCCGAACGCGCAAACCATTGCGCCACGGAAGCCCAAAAGTTAAATGCTCGTTAGGTATTGTGTAAAAACCTTGACTTTTCACGTCACATCCGAGACCTCACAACACCGCTCCCGGATGGGCTCGAACCACCAACCTATTGGTTAACAGCCGAACGCGCTAACCATTGCGACACGGAAGCCCAAAAGTTAAATGCTCGTCAGGTATTATGTAAAAACCTTGACTTTTTACGTCACATCTGAGACCTCACAACACCGCTCCCGGATGGGCTCGAACCACTAACCTATTAGTTAACAGCCGAACGCGCTAACCATTGCGCCACGGAAGCCCAAAAGTTAAATGCTCGTCAGGTATCGTGTAAAAACCTTGACTTTTTACGTCACATCTGAGACGTCACAACACCGCTCTTGGATGGGCTCGAACCACCAACCTTTCGGTTAACAGCCGAACGCGCTAACCATTGCGCCACGGACGCCCAAAAATTAAATGGTTGTCAGGTATTGTTGAAAAGTTACGACTTTTCACGCTACTTCTGAGACCCCACAAATCCTCTCTCGTTTGGGCTCGAACCACCAACCTTTCGGTTAACAGCTGAACGCGCTAACCATTGCGCCACTGAGGCCCAAAAATTAAATGGTCGTCAGGTATTGTGGAAAAACTTTGGCTATTTACGTTACATTTGAGATCCCAAAACACCGCTCCCGGGTGGGCTCGAACCACCAACCTATTGGATAACAGCCGAACGCGCTAACCATTGAGCCACGGAAGCTCAGAAAATAAATGGTTATCACGTATTATGGAAAAAGTTTGACTTTTCACGCTACATCTGAGACCTCACAACACCGCTCCCGGATGGGCTCGAACCACCAACCTTTCGATTAACAGCCGAACGCGCTAACCATTGAGCCACGGAAGCTCAGAAATTAAATGGTTGTCACGTATTGTGGAAAAGTTTTGACTTTTTACGCTACATCTGAGACCACACAATACCTCTTCCGGGCGGGCTCGAACCACCAACCTTTCGATTAACAGCTGAACGCGCTAACCATTGCGCCACGGAAGCCCAAAAGTTAAATGTTCGTCAGGTGTTGTGGAAAAACTCTGACATTTTACGTTACATCTGAGACGTCACAACACCGCTCCCGGGAGGGCTCGAACCACCAACCTTTCGGTTAACAGCTGAACGCGCTGACCATTGCGCCACTGAAGCCCAAAAATTAAATTTTCGTCAGGTATTGTGGAAAAACTTTGGCTATTTACGTTACATTTGAGATCCAAAAACACCGCTCCCGGGTGGGCACGAACCACCAACCTATTGGTTAACAGCCGAACGCGCTAACCATTGAGCCAAGGAAGATCAGAAATTAAATGGTTGTCACGTATTGTGGAAAAGTTTTGACTTTTAACGCAACATCTGAGACCCCACAACACCTCTTCTGGGTGGGCTCGAACCACCAACCTTTCGATTAAGAGCTGGACGCGCTAATTACTGCGCCCACGGAAGCCCAAAAATTAAATGTTCGTCAGGTATTGTGGAAAAACTCTGACATTTTACGTAACATCTGAGACGTCACAACACCGCTCCCGGATGGGCTCGAACCACCAACCTTTCGGTTAACAGCCGAACGCGCTAACCATTGCGCCACGGACGCCCAGAAATTAAATGGTTGTCAGGTATTGTTGAAAAGTTACGACTTTTCTCGCTACATCTGAGACCCCACAAATCCTCTCTCGTTTGGGCTCGAACCACCAACCTTTCGGTTAACAGCTGATTGCACTAACCATTGTGCCACGGAAGCCCAAAAATTAAATGCTCGTCAGGTATTGTGTAAAAACCTTGACTTTTTACGTCACATCTGAGACCTCACAACACCGCTCCCGGATGGGCTCGAACCACCAACCTATTGGTTAACAGCCGAACGCGCTAACCATTGCGCCACGGAAGCCCAAAAGTTAAATGGTCGTCAGGTATTGTGGAAAAACTTTGGCTTTCTACGTTACATTTGAGATCACACAACACCGCTCCCGGGTGGGCTCGAACCACCAACCTATTGGTTAACAGCTGAACGCGCTAACCATTGAGAAACGGAAGCTCAGAAATTAAACGGCTGTCAGGTATTGTGGAAAAACTTTGGCTTTCTACGTTACATTTGAGACCCCACAACACCTCTCCCGGGTGGGCTCCAACCACCAACCTTTCGATTAACAGCTGAACGCGGTAACCATTGCGCCACGGAAGCCCAAAAATTAGATGCTCGTCAGATATTGTGTAAAAACCTTGACTTTTTACGTCACATCTGAGACCTCACAACACCGCTCCCGGATGGGCTCGAACCACCAACCTATTGGTTAACAGCCGAACGCGCAAACCATTGCGCCACGGAAGCCCAAAAGTTAAATGCTCGTCAGGTATCGTGTAAAAACCTTGACTTTTTACGTCACATCTGAGACGTCACAACACCGCTCCTGGATGGGCTCGAACCACCAACCTATTGGTTAACAGCCGAACGCGCTAACCATTGCGACACGGAAGCCCAAAAGTTAAATGGTTGTCAGGTATTGTTGAAAAGTTACGACTTTTTACGTCACATCTGAGACCTCACAAATCCTCTCTCGTTTGGGCTCGAACCACCAACCTATTGGTTAACAGCCGAACGCGCTAACCATTGCGCCACGGAAGCCCAAAAATTAAATGGTCGTCATTTATTGTGCAAAAACTTTGGCTTTCTACGTTACATTTCAGATCCCACAACACCGCTCCCGGGTGGGCTCGAACCACCAACCTATTGGTTAACAGCCGAACGCGCTAACCATTGAGCCACGGAAGCTCAGAAATTAAATGGTTGTCAGGTATTGTGGAAAACCTTGACTTTTTACGTCACATCTGAGACCTCACAACACCGCTCCCGGATGGGCTCGAACCACCAACCTATTGGTTAACAGCCGAACGCGCTAACCATTGCGCCACGGAAGCCCAAAAGTTAAATGGTCGTCAGGTATTGTGGAAAAACTTTGGCTTTCTACGTTACATTTGAGATCACACAACACCGCTCTGGGGTGGGCTCGAACCACCAACCTATTGGTTAACAGCTGAACGCGCTAACCATTGAGCCACGGAAGCTCAGAAATTAAACGGTTGTCAGGTATTGTGGAAAAACTTTGGCTTTCTACGTTACATTTGAGACCCCACAACACCTCTCCCGGGTGGGCTCGAACCACCAACCTATTGGTTAACAGCCGAACGCGCTAACCATTGCGCCACGGAAGCCCAAAAGTTAAATGCTCGTCAGGTATCGTGTAAAAACCTTGACTTTTTACGTCACATCTGAGACGTCACAACACCGCTTTTGGATGGGCTCGAACCACCAACCTTTCGGTTAACAGCCGAACGCGCTAACCATTGCGCCACGGACGCCCAAAAATTAAATGGTTGTCAGGTATTGTTGAAAAGTTACGACTTTTCTCGCTACATCTGAGACCCCACAAATCCTCTCTCGTTTGGGCTCGAACCACCAACCTTTCGGTTAATAGCTGATTGCACTAACCATTGTGCCACGGAATCCCAAAAATTAAATGGTCGTCAGGTATTGTGTAAAAACTTTGGCTTTCTACGTTACATTTGAGATCACACAACACCGCTCCCGGGTGGGCTCGAAAAACCAACCTATTGGTTAACAGCTGAACGCGCTAACCATTGAGAAACGGAAGCTCAGTAATTAAACGGTTGTCAGGTATTGTGGAAAAACTTTGGCTTTCTACGTCACATCTGAGACCTCACAACACCGCTCCCGGATGGGCTCGAACCACCAACCTATTGGTTAACAGCCGAACGCGCAAACCATTGCGCCACGGAAGCCCAAAAGTTAAATGCTCGTTAGGTATTGTGTAAAAACCTTGACTTTTTACGTCACATCCGAGACCTCACAACACCGCTCCCGGATGGGCTCGAACCACCAACCTATTGGTTAACAGCCGAACGCGCTAACCATTGCGACACGGAAGCCCAAAAGTTAAATGCTCGTCAGGTATTATGTAAAAACCTTGACTTTTTACGTCACATCTGAGACCTCACAACACCGCTCCCGGATGGGGTCGAACCACCAACCTATTGGTTAACAGCCGAACGCGCTAACCATTGCGCCACGGAAGCCCAAAAATTAAATGGTCGTCATTGTGCAAAAACTTTGGCTTTCTACGTTACATTTCAGATCCCACAACACCGCTCCCGGGTGGGCTCGAACCACCAACCTATTGGTTAACAGCCGAACGCGCTAACCATTGAGCCACGGAAGCTCAGAAATTAAACGGTTGTCAGGTATTGTGGAAAAACTTTGGCTTTCTACGTTACATTTGAGACCCCACAACACCTCTCCCGGGTGGGCTCGAACCACCAACCTTTCGATTAACAGCTGAACGCGCTAACCATTGCGCCACGGAAGCCCAAAAATTAGATGCTCGTCAGATATTGTGTAAAAACCTTGACTTTTTACGTCACATCTGAGACCTCACAACACCGCTCCCGGATGGGCTCGAACCACCAACCTATTGGTTAACAGCCGAACGCGCTAACCATTGCGCCACGGAAGCCCAAAAGTTAAATGCTCGTCAGGTATCGTGTAAAAACCTTGACTTTTTACGTCACATCTGAGACGTCACAACACCGCTCCTGGATGGGCTCGAACCACCAACCTTTCGGTTAACAGCCGAACGCGCTAACCATTGCGCCACGGACGCCCAAAAATTAAATGGTTGTCAGGTATTGTTGAAAAGTTACGACTTTTCACGCTACTTCTGAGACCCCACAAATCCTCTCTCGTTTGGGCTCGAACCACCAACCTTTCGGTTAACAGCTGAACGCGCTAACCATTGCGCCACTGAGGCCCAAAAATTAAATGGTCGTCAGGTATTGTGGAAAAACTTTGGCTATTTACGTTACATTTGAGATCCCAAAACACCGCTCCCGGGTGAACTCGAACCACCAACCTATTGGATAACAGCCGAACGCGCTAACCATTGAGCCACCGAAGCTCAGAAAATAAATGGTTATCACGTATTATGGAAAAAGTTTGACTTTTCACGCTACATCTGAGACCTCACAACACCGCTCCCAGATGGGCTCGAACCACCAACCTTTCGATTAACAGCCGAACGCGCTAACCATTGAGCCACGGAAGCTCAGAAATTAAATTGTTGTCACGTATTGTGGAAAAGTTTTGACTTTTTACGCTACATCTGAGACCACACAATACCTCTTCCGGGCGGGCTCGAACCACCAACCTTTCGATTAACAGCTGAACGCGCTAACCATTGCGCTACGGAAGCCCAAAAGTTAAATGTTCGTCAGGTGTTGTGGAAAAACTCTGACATTTTACGTTACATCTGAGACGTCACAACACCGCTCCCGGGAGGGCTCGAACCACCAACCTTTCGGTTAACAGCTGAACGCGCTGACCATTGCGCCACTGAAGCCCAAAAATTAAATTTTCGTCAGGTATTGTGGAAAAACTTTGGCTATTTACGTTACATTTGAGATCCAAAAACACCGCTCCCGGGTGGGCACGAACCACCAACCTATTGGTTAACAGCCGAACGCGCTAACCATTGAGCCAAGGAAGATCAGAAATTAAATGGTTGTCACGTATTGTGGAAAAGTTTTGACTTTTAACGCAACATCTGAGACCCCACAACACCTCTTCCGGGTGGGCTCGAACCACCAACCTTTCGATTAAGAGCTGGACGCGCTAATTACTGCGCCACGGAAGCCCAAAAATTAAATGTTCGTCAGGTATTGTGGAAAAACTCTGATATTTTACGTAACATCTGAGACGTCACAACACCGCTCCCGGATGGGCTCGAACCACCAACCTTTCGGTTAACAGCCGAACGCGCTAGCCATTGCGCCACGGACGCCCAGAAATTAAATGGTTGTCAGGTATTGTTGAAAAGTTACGACTTTTCTCGCTACATCTGAGACCCCACAAATCCTCTCTCGTTTGGGCTCGATCCACCAACCTTTCGGTTAACAGCTGATTGCACTAACCATTGCGCCACGGAAGCCCAAAAATTAAATGGTCGTCAGGTATTGTAGAAAAACTTTGGCTATTTACGTTTTATTTGAGATCCAAAAACACCGCTCCCGGGTGGGCTCGAACCACCAAGCTATTGGTTAACAGCCGAACGCGCTAACCATTGAGCCACGAAAGATAAGAAAATAAATGGTTATCACGTATTATGGAAAAAGTTTGACTTTTCACGCTACATCTGAGACCTCACAACACCTCTCCCGGGTGGGCTCGAACCACCAACCTTTCGATTAACAGCTGAACGCGCTAACCATTGCGCCACGGAAGCCCAAAAATTAAATGCTCGTCAGGTATTGTGGAAAAACTCTGACATTTTACGTTACATCTGAGACGACACAACACCGCTCCCGGGAGGGCTCGAACCACCAACCTTTCGGTTAACAGCTGAACGCGCTGACCATTGCGCCACTGAAGCCCAAAAATTAAATTTTCGTCAGGTATTGTGGAAAAACTTTGGCTATTTACGTTACATTTGAGATTCAAAAACACCGCTCCCGGGTGGGCACGAACCACCAACCTATTGGTTAACAGCCGAACGCGCTAACCATTGAGCCAAGGAAGATCAGAAATTAAATGGTTGTCACGTATTGTGGAAAAGTTTTGACTTTTAACGCAACATCTGAGACCCCACAACACCTCTTCCGGGTGGGCTCAAACCACCAACCTTTCGATTAAGAGCTGGACGCGCTAATTACTGCGCCACGGAAGCCCAAAAATTAAATGTTCGTCAGGTATTGTGGAAAAACTCTGACATTTTACGTAACATCTGAGACGTCAAAACACCGCTCCCGGATGGGCTCGAACCACCAACCTTTCGGTTAACAGCCGAACGCGCTAGCCATTGCGCCACGGACGCCCAGAAATTAAATGGTTGTCAGGTATTGTTGAAAAGTTACGACTTTTCTCGCTACATCTGAGACCCCACAAATCCTCTCTCGTTTGGGCTCGATCCACCAACCTTTCGGTTAACAGCTGATTGCACTAACCATTGCGCCACGGAAGCCCAAAAATTAAATGGTCGTCAGGTATTGTAGAAAAACTTTGGCTATTTACGTTTTATTTGAGATCCAAAAACACCGCTCCCGGGTGGGCTCGAACCACCAAGCTATTGGTTAACAGCCGAACGCGCTAACCATTGAGCCACGAAAGATAAGAAAATAAATGGTTATCACGTATTATGGAAAAAGTTTGACTTTTCACGCTACATCTGAGACCTCACAACACCTCTCCCGGGTGGGCTCGAACCACCAACCTTTCGATTAACAGCTGAACGCGCTAACCATTGCGCCACGGAAGCCCAAAAATTAAATGCTCGTCAGGTATTGTGGAAAAACTCTGACATTTTACGTTACATCTGAGACGACACAACACCGCTCCCGGGAGGGCTCGAACCACCAACCTTTCGGTTAACAGCTGAACGCGCTGACCATTGCGCCACTGAAGCCCAAAAATTAAATTTTCGTCAGGTATTGAGGTAAAACTTTGACTTTTTACTTCACATCCGAGACCTCACAACACCGCTCCCGGATGGGCTCGAACCACCAACCTTTCGATTAACAGCCGAACGCGCTAACCATTGAGCCACGGAAGCTCAGAAATTAAATGGTTGTCACGTATTGTGGAAAAGTTTTGACTTTTTACGCTACATCTGAGACCCCACAACACCTCTTCCGGGTGGGCTCGAACCACCAACCTTTCGATTAACAGCTGAACGCGCTAACCATTGCGCCACGGAAGCCCAAAAATTAAATGCTCGTCAGGTATTTTGGAAAAACTCTGACATTTTACGTTACATCTGAGACGTCACAACACCGCTCCCGGGAGGGCTCGAACCACCAACCTTTCGGTTAACAGCTGAACGCGCTGACCATTGCGCCACTGAAGCCCAAAAATTAAATTTTCGTCAGGTATTGAGGTAAAACTTTGACTTTTTACGCTACATCTGAGACCCCACAACACCTCTTCCGGGTGGGATCGAACCACCAACCTTTCGATTAACAGCTGAACGCGCTAACCATTGCGCCACGGAAGCCCAAAAATTAAATGCTCGTCAGGTATTTTGGAAAAACTCTGACATTTTACGTTACATCTGAGGCCTCACAACACCGCTCCCGGATGGGCTCGAACCACCAACCTTTCGGTTAACAGCCGAACGCGCTAACCATTGCGCCACGGACGCCCAAAAAAAATGGTCGTCAGGTATTGCGGAAAAACTTTGGCTATTTACGTTACATTTGAGATCCAAAAACACCGCTCCCGGGTGGGCTCGAACCACCAAGCTATTGGTTAACAGCCGAACGCGCTAACCATTGAGCCACGAAAGATCAGAAAATAAATGGTTATCACGTATTATGGAAAAGGTTTGACTTTTCACGCTACATCTGAGACCTCACAACACCTCTTCCGGGTGGGCTCGAACCACCAACCTTTCGATTAACAGCTGAACGCGCTAACCATTGCGCCACGGAAGCCCAAATATTAAATGCTCGTCAGGTATTGTGGAAAAACTCTGACATTTTACGTTACATCTGAGACGTCACAACACTTCTCCCGGATGGGCTCGAACCACCAACCTATTGGTTAATAGCCGAACGCGCTAACCATTGCGCCACTGAAGCCCAAAAATTAAATTTTCGTCAGGTATTGAGGTAAAACTTTGACTTTTTACTTCACATCTGAGGCCTCACAACACCGCTCCCGGATGGGCTCGAACCACCAACCTTTCGGTTAACAGCCGAACGCGCTAACCATTCGCCACGGACGCCCAAAAATTAAATGGTCGTCAGGTATTGTGGAAAAACTTTGGCTATTTATGTTACATTTGAGATCCAAAAACACCGCTCCCGGGTGGGCTCGAACCACCAACCTATTGGTTAACAGCCGAACGCGCTAACCATTGAGCCACGAAAGCTCAGAAAATAAATGGTTGTCACGTATTGTGGAAAAGTTTTGTCTTTTTACGCTACATATGAGACCCAACAACACCTCTCCCGGGTGGGCTCGAACCATCAACCTTTCGATTAACAGCTGATCGCGCTAACCATTGCGCCACGCAAGCCCAAAAATTAAATGTTCGTCAGGTATCGTGGAAAAACTCTGACATTTTACGTTACATCTGAGACGTCACAACACTTCTCCCGGATAGGCTCGAACCACCAACCAATTGGTTAACAGCCGAACGCGCTAACCATTCGCCACGGACGCCCAAAAATTAAATGGTCGTCAGGTATTGTGGACAAACATTGGCTATTTACGTTACATTTGAGATCCAAAAACACCGCTCCCGGGTGGGCTCGAACCACCAACCTATTGGTTAACAGCCGAACGCGCTAACCATTGAGCCACGGAAGATCAGAAATTAAATGGTTGTCACGTATTGTGGAAAAGTTTGACTTTTCACGCTACATCTGAGACCTCACAACACCTCTCCCGGGTGGGCTCGAACCACCAACCTTTCGATTAACAGCTGAACGCGCTAACCATTGCGCCACGGAAGCCCAAAAATTAAATGCTCGTCAGGTATTGTGGAAAAACTCTGACATTTTACGTTACATCTGAGACGACACAACACCGCTCCCGGGAGGGCTCGAACCACCAACCTTTCGGTTAACAGCTGAACGCGCTGACCATTGCGCCACTGAAGCCCAAAAATTAAATTTTCGTCAGGTATTGAGGTAAAACTTTGACTTTTTACTTCACATCCGAGACCTCACAACACCGCTCCCGGATGGGCTCGAACCACCAACCTTTCGATTAACAGCCGAACGCGCTAACCATTGAGCCACGGAAGCTCAGAAATTAAATGGTTGTCACGTATTGTGGAAAAGTTTTGAATTTTTACGCTACATCTGAGACCCCACAACACCTCTTCCGGGTGGGCTCGAACCACCAACCTTTCGATTAACAGCTGAACGCGCTAACCATTGCGCCACGGAAGCCCAAAAATTAAATGCTCGTCAGGTATTTTGGAAAAACTCTGACATTTTACGTTACATCTGAGACGTCACAACACCGCTCCCGGGAGGGCTCGAACCACCAACCTTTCGGTTAACAGCTGAACGCGCTGACCATTGCGCCACTGAAGCCCAAAAATTAAATTTTCGTCAGGTATTGAGGTAAAACTTTGACTTTTTACGCTACATCTGAGACCCCACAACACCTCTTCCGGGTGGGATCGAACCACCAACCTTTCGATTAACAGCTGAACGCGCTAACCATTGCGCCACGGAAGCCCAAAAATTAAATGCTCGTCAGGTATTTTGGAAAAACTCTGACATTTTACGTTACATCTGAGGCCTCACAACACCGCTCCCGGATGGGCTCGAACCACCAACCTTTCGGTTAACAGCCGAACGCGCTAACCATTGCGCCACGGACGCCCAAAAAAAATGGTCGTCAGGTATTGCGGAAAAACTTTGGCTATTTACGTTACATTTGAGATCCAAAAACACCGCTCCCGGGTGGGCTCGAACCACCAAGCTATTGGTTAACAGCCGAACGCGCTAACCATTGAGCCACGAAAGATCAGAAAATAAATGGTTATCACGTATTATGGAAAAAGTTTGACTTTTCACGCTACATCTGAGACCTCACAACACCTCTCCCGGGTGGGCTCGAACCACCAACCTTTCGATGAACAGCCGAACGCGCTAACCATTGAGCCACGGAAGCTCAGAAATTAAATGGTTGTCACGTATTGTGGAAACGTTTTGACTTTTTACGCTACATCTGAGACCCCACATCACCTCTTCCGGGTGGGCTCGAACCACCAACCTTTCGATTAACAGCTGAACGCGCTAACCATTGCGCCACGGAAGCCCAAAAATTAAATGCTCGTCAGGTATTTTGGAAAAACTCTGACAATTTACGTTACATCTGAGACGTCACAACACCGCTCCCGGGAGGGCTCGAACCACCAACCTTTCGGTTAACAGCTGAACGCGCTGACCATTGCGCAACTGAAGCCCAAAAATTAAATTTTCGTCAGGTATTGAGGTAAAACTTTGACTTTTTACTTCACATCTGAGGCCTCACAACACCGCTCCCGGATGGGCTCGAACCACCAACCTTTCGGTTAACAGCCGAACGCGCTAACCATTGCGCCACGGACGCCCAAAAAAAATGGTCGTCAGGTATTGCGGAAAAACTTTGGCTATTTACGTTACATTTGAGATCCAAAAACACCGCTCCCGGGTGGGCTCGAACCACCAAGCTATTGGTTAACAGCCGAACGCGCTAACCATTGAGCCACGAAAGATCAGAAAATAAATGGTTATCACGTATTATGGAAAAGGTTTGACTTTTCACGCTACATCTGAGACCTCACAACACCTCTTCCGGGTGGGCTCGAACCACCAACCTTTCGATTAACAGCTGAACGCGCTAACCATTGCGCCACGGAAGCCCAAATATTAAATGCTCGTCAGGTATTGTGGAAAAACTCTGACATTTTACGTTACATCTGAGACGTCACAACACCGCTCCCGGGAGGGCTCGAACCACCAACCTTTCGGTTAACAGCCGAACGCGCTAACCATTCGCCACGGACGCCCAAAATTTAAATGTTCGTCAGGTATTGTGGAAAAACTCTGACATTTTACGTTACATCTGAGACGTCACAACACTTCTCCCGGATGGGCTCGAACCACCAACCTATTGGTTAATAGCCGAACGCGCTAACCATTGCGCCACTGAAGCCCAAAAATTAAATTTTCGTCAGGTATTGAGGTAAAACTTTGACTTTTTACTTCACATCTGAGGCCTCACAACACCGCTCCCGGATGGGCTCGAACCACCAACCTTTCGGTTAACAGCCGAACGCGCTAACCATTCGCCACGGACGCCCAAAAATTAAATGGTCGTCAGGTATTGTGGAAAAACTTTGGCTATTTATGTTACATTTGAGATCCAAAAACACCGCTCCCGGGTGGGCTCGAACCACCAACCTATTGGTTAACAGCCGAACGCGCTAACCATTGAGCCACGAAAGCTCAGAAAATAAATGGTTGTCACGTATTGTGGAAAAGTTTTGTCTTTTTACGCTACATATGAGACCCAACAACACCTCTCCCGGGTGGGCTCGAACCATCAACCTTTCGATTAACAGCTGATCGCGCTAACCATTGCGCCACGCAAGCCCAAAAATTAAATGTTCGTCAGGTATCGTGGAAAAACTCTGACATTTTACGTTACATCTGAGACGTCACAACACTTCTCCCGGATAGGCTCGAACCACCAACCAATTGGTTAACAGCCGAACGCGCTAACCATTCGCCACGGACGCCCAAAAATTAAATGGTCGTCAGGTATTGTGGACAAACATTGGCTATTTACGTTACATTTGAGATCCAAAAACACCGCTCCCGGGTGGGCTCGAACCACCAACCTATTGGTTAACAGCCGAACGCGCTAACCATTGAGCCACGGAAGATCAGAAATTAAATGGTTGTCACGTATTGTGGAAAAGTTTTGACTTTTAACGCTACATCTGAGACCCCACAACACCTCTTCCGGTGGGCTCGAACCACCAACCTTTCGATTAAGTGCTCGACGCGCTAATTATTGCGCCACGGAAGGCCAAAAATTAAATGTTCGTCAGGAATTGTGGAAAAACTCTGACATTTTACGTAACATCTGAGACGTCACAACACCGCTCCCGGATGGGCTCGAACCACCAACCTTTCGGTTAACAGCCGAACGCGCTAGCCATTGCGCCATGGACGCCCAAAAATTAAATGGTTGTCAGGTTTTGTTGAAAAGTTACGACTTTTCACGCTACATCTGAGACCCCACAAAACCTCTCTTTTGGGCTCGAACCACCAACCTTTCGGTTAACAGCTGAACGCGCTAACCATTGCGCCACGGAAGCCCAAAAATTAAATGGTCGTCAGGTATTGTGGAAAAACTCTGACATTTTACGTTACATCTGAGACGTCACAACACTTCTCCCGGATAGGCTCGAACCACCAACCAATTGGTTAACAGCCGAACGCGCTAACCATTGAGCCACAGAAGCTCAGAAATTAAATGGTTGTTAGGTTTTGTGGATAAGTGTGACATTATGCTTTGTATTATTAGTAGGCCAGTTTATGAACAGCCCCATATTAGCTTAATGTCTATTATTTATCTAATCTCTCGTGTATAAAAAGGCCCCCTCTCTGTGTTAAAAATTCAGTCTATCTCGGACCTCGATCACGTATAAATCATTGTAAATAAAACCATAGTTTTAAAGTATCAACTCCTGTGTAGTCGTACAAACACACAACATGGTGTCAGAAGTTCGTTAATTTGGTATTTAGTCGCGCGATATCACGGTTAGCTTTAATTCGTTAATCAGTAATCGACTAGATTTGCGGTCTACCTCGACACGGAAAATGCAGAATGCCGCAGCCTTTCAAGTGCAACCGCCTTGCCAATTCAACTTTTCGAATTCCAATGAGTGGCCCCGATGGAGGAGGAGGTTCGATATATTCAGATCCGCGTCCGGTCTTAGTTCCAAGACAGGAGAGGAACAAGTCAACGCGTTAATATACATGATGGGCGACAAAGCTGATGACGTATTCTTGTCATTTACGTTTGCCACCGATGCAGAGAAGTCTGACTTCAATGTCGTTATGAATAAATTCGAAGGACATTTCATTCTCCGGAGGAACGTTATCTACGAGCGAGCAACCTTCAACTCACGAGTTCAGCAAGATGGCGAACCGGTAGAAGAGTTTATCACCGCGTGTCGAGCCCAGATTGAGAAATGTGCCTACGGAACTCTCCAAGACGAATTGCTGAGAGACCGAATAGTAGTCGGGGTGCGAGACAAAGCCCTGTCGGAAAAAATGCAATTAGACGGAAACCTTACACTGGAGAAAGCGATCTCAACCGCCCGCCATGCCGAAGAAGTTCGCCGACAACAACAAGAATTAAACGCAGGAAGTTATAAAAACGGAACTCCGGCTGTTGTCGAAAAGCTTGGCTCTCGAAACATCTCTCAGACGAAGGAGAACAGGCGACCAAGAGCAACTCATCCTTCAAGACCAATTCAACGCGATCAAAAGGTTACTTCAGATACCTGCAAGAAATGCGGAATGTTCGAGAAACACAATCGAGAGCGATGCCCAGCATATAGAGCAGTTTGCAGGAAGTGTAAGAAGATTGGCCACTACGAGTGTGTGTGTCAAAGGTCAACCACCAACTACAATCGTGAGGTCACATCGCAAATGATCTCTGTGGATGATGATGACTCAACGCCAATGGATACGTTCTTGGGAAAAGTCAGCAGCGACGAGATACAAGATCGTTGGATGGTAAACATTAGGATTAATGCAAAACAAGTTCAATTCAAGATAGATACCGGCGCGGACGTTTGCGTATTACCAGACTCGCTGTACAAGGCGAAATTTCAAGACTTAGCACTGAATAAATCTGACGGACGTCTGTTTGGACCAGGGAAGACCTTGATTAACTGCAAAGGTTTCATTGAAGCCTACCTGTCAAGTAGAGATACCACCATCCATGACAAGGTCTATGTCATCGACCAATTGCAAGTTCCACTTCTAAGCCTCAGAGCAAGTGAAGACCTGAAAATAGTTCAAAGAATCGATGAGCTGCAACTCACGGAGACGAGTATAAGACCAAAGGACCATTATCCTCAACTATTTACCGGCTTAGGACGAGTCAAACGAAGCTACAAACTGAAGCTGAAACCGAACGCAGTACCGTATGCAGTGACGACTCCACGTCGAGTTGCGATTCCTTTGATGTCACAAGTCGAAGCTGAATTGAAACGAATGGTGGACTTGGGAGTAATCCGGAGAGTCGAGGACCCCACAGACTGGTGCGTTCCCATGGTGGTCGTGAGAAAGGATTCTGGCGAATTAAGGATATGCGTGGATTATACGCAACTGAATAACTACGTACAACGTGAACGGTACCAGATACCGGCTGTAGACCATACGCTTGGACGACTGGCTGGAGCCGAGATCTTCTCAAAACTTGATTGTAATTCCGGTTATTGGCAGATACCGCTACATCCGGACTCCATATTACTAACGACTTTCATGACGCCATTTGGAAGATATTGCTGCAATTGCCTGCCCTTTGGTTTAACATCTGCATCCGAGCACTACCAAAGCCAAATGTCTTCGTATATTGAAGGCGTCAAGAACACAGTTTGTCATCAGGACGACATTCTAGTATGGGGCAAGGACATGGCCGAACATGATGAAAACCTAAAGGAAGTTCTCGAAAGATTGAAAGACCAAGGAGTCACGCTCAATGAAAGCAAATGCCTCTTTGGAGTCAAAAGGATCAAGTTTTTGGGGCACGTAATAGACAGTGCCGGGATCAGTCCAGACGAGGAGAAGGTTCGAGCCATAGTCGCGATGAAATCACCATCTGATGTCGCAGAGCTACGTCGTCTATTAGGAATGGTAAATTATCTTGGAAAGTTCATTCCCCGAATGGCCGAGCAGCTTAAACCACTAAGTAGTCTATTGAGCACCAAGAACAGCTGGATTTGGGGCCCAAGTCAAGAAATGGCCTTCAAATACCTCAAGACGACGCTCACAAGCAAGCCTGTTTTGGGTATCTTCGATCTGAGGAAGCCAACAGTAGTATCCGCCGATGCGTCAAGCTATGGGATTGGAGCAATACTTCGACAAGAACAAGCCAATGGAACTTACAAAGTCATTGCCTATGCCTCGAAGACGTTATCCTCGACAGAACAACGCTATGCGCAGATCGAGAAGGAGGCGTAAGCATTAACGTGGGCATGCCAGCGATTTGAGGATTTCATAACGGGTATAACAATAAAGCTAGAAACTGATCATCAGCCCCTTGTTTCCATATTGCATTCGAAACAACTGGACGATTTATCTCCGAGACTGCAAAGGCTACGTCTACGCATGATGCGATACTCGTACAAGGTCTCCTACGTGCCTGGAAAATCCTTAGTTGCCGCTGATACATTGTCTAGAGCTCCGTTGATAGACGTTGACGACAACGAGCTACAACAAGAAATTTCTGCTCACGTACAGTTAGTAATGATGAACCTACCCACTACAGATCCAAAGCTTGCGGAAATTCTTCATAAACAACAGGAAGATGCTACATGCAGAACATTACAACGTTACCTCGAACATGGATGGCCGGAGAAAAAACGCGTACACAGTAGTTGTAATGACTACTTCAGCTACAGGCATGAAATCACCATCCAAGACGGAATCATCATGAAAGGCAGCAGACTGCTCATTCCAAGTTCCATGCGTCCAGAAATAATGGATCGAATTCATCAAGGTCACATGGGAATCGTCAAATGTCGAGAAAAAGCCAAACAATCCGTCTGGTGGCCTGGAATTTCACGGGAAATCGAAGATAAGGTGAAAAGATGCGAACGATGTCTCAAAGAATCAGTCAACTTTCATGAGCCCTTAAAGCCAACAAGCTTACTCGAACGACCATGGCAAGCAGTTGCCATAGATATGCTACATCATGGGGGAAAATGGTACCTGGTCATGATGGACTACTACTCAAAATATCTGGAATTGGCTCGAATGAAAGATCAAACTACAAAAACTGTCATCGAGATCATCGAAGATATATTTGCACGACACGGAATTCCAGAGGTGGTCCGCAACGATAATGGCACTAATTTATCAGCGACAAGAACCTTGGAATTCATCGCATCCTCCAAGAAATATGGATTTCGAGCAGCCCAAGATATCCTCAAAGTAATGGGTTCGCAGAAGCAGCAGTAAAGACAGCGAAATCCATTTTAAAGAAATCTGACAACATCCCTTTGGCACTCTTGGCGTACCGATCTACACCGACGTCCAATGGTTTCAGTCCAGCACAAATGCTTATGAGTCGCCATCTCCGAACAACGCTCCCATTACCGTCAAACATGCTTGTCCCGACGATCTTATCAGCAGAACGTATCAAAGAAACATCACTAACGCAGAAAAAAACTCAGAAACGAAATTACGACCAACGCCATAGAGTCAGAGAGCTACACAAATTAGATCTTGGGAAAAGGGTATGGATAACCGATTTACGCAAAGAAGGAACCGTTGTCGAGAAAGCAGAGGAGCCCCGATCATATATAATCGAGACGTCTAAAGGAAGGATTCGAAGAAACCGGTTCCATCTAGTTCCCCTACCGGACAGTCATCAAAATCACGGAATCAAGTCTTTCACTCCGGAATCAAGTATTGGCCCAGAGGACGTCATAGATCCACCAAACATCATTGATCGAGAGGAACCTGTCTCTGAGCCAGCCCACGACAATCATCCATGCAATGCTGAAAACATTCAAGATACCGACAGAGAGAACTTGCGAGCTGATCCATCTGAGTCCAATACCACGAGGTCACCGGAAAGTACGAATAAGAGAAAGACAAGAAGCAAATTGCCAAAAGACGACAAAGGGACAGTAACACGATCCGGAAGAATCTCAAAGCCATCGACTAAGTTAAATTTATAAAACGCATTCTTATTTGTATAAAAAAAGGGGATGTGACATTATGCTTTGTATTATTAGTAGGCCAGTTTATGAACAGCCCCATATTAGCTTAATGTCTATTATTTATCTAATCTCTCGTGTATAAAAAGGCCCCCTCTCTGTGTTAAAAATTCAGTCTATCTCGGACCTCGATCATGTATAAATCATTGTAAATAAAACCATAGTTTTAAAGTATCAACTCCTGTGTAGTCGTACAAACACACAACAATAAGTTATGACTTTTTACGTTACATCTGAGACCCTACAACACCTCTCCCAGGTGGGCTCGAACCACCATCTTTTCGGTTAACAGCCGAACGCGCTAACCATTGCGCCAAGGAAGCCCAAAAATTAAATGGTAGTCAGGTATTGTGGAAAAACTTTGGCTTTCTACGTTACATTTTAGATCCCACAACACCGCTCCCGGGTGGGCTCGAACCACCAACCTTTCGATTAACAGCTGGACGCGCTAATTATTGCGCCACGGAAGCCCAAAAATTAAATGTTCGTCAGGTATTGTGGAAAAACTCTGACATTTTACGTAACATCTGAGACGTCACAACACCGCTCCCGGATGGGCTCGAACCACCAACCTTTCGGTTAACAGACGAACGCGCTAATCATTGCGCCACGGACGCCCAAAAAAAAATGGTCGTCAGGTATTGTGGAAAAACTTTGGCTTTTTACGTTACATTAGAGATCCCACAACACCGCTCCCGGGTGGGCTCGAACCACCAACCTTTCGGTTAACAGCCGAACGCGCTAACCATTGCGCAACGGAAGCCCAAATATTAAATGGTCGTCAGGTATTGAGGTAAAACTTTGTCTTTTTACTTCACATCTGAGACCTAACAACACCGATCCCGGCTGGGCTCGAACCACCACCTTTCGGTTAACAGCCGAACGCGCTAACCATTGCGCCACGGACGCCCAAAAATTAAATGGTCGTCAGGTATTGTGGAAAAACTTTGGCTATTTACGTTACATTTGAGATCCCAAAACACCGCTCCCGGATGGGCTCGAACCACCAACCTTTCGATTAACAGCCGAACGCGCTAACATTGAGCCACGGAAGCCCAAAAATTAAATGTTCGTCAGGACAATAAATAAAAATGTACCTCGATTTTTAATAACATTTTCAAAATCGACGTTTCACGGCCAAAGAAGTATATTTTGAGTATTTCTACACTATTTTCAAATATAACCACTGAAACCATTATTTTTATACTTTTTGCTTTAATTCAAGCAATGTAACGATATTCATTCAAAAAACTGTTAAAATTCAATTTTCAATAAGAAATCGTATTCACGGATTTTGTGTCTTGAAGAAGAAAAACCTGCGATTTTTTCGGTACTTTTTTGAATGCATTTTTTTCTGGAGAAATTTTTGACCGAATTCAGCTTAATTCCCTATAAAACACTCATTAAAAGTGATTTCATCTCGATTGAACAATAAATAAAAATGTACCTCGATTTTTAATAACATTTTCAAAATCGACGTAACTCGGCCTAAGATATGGCCGTTGCCGAGAGTGCTAGTTAAAAATTCGAATTTAAATTAAGTGAGACAAATTAACCTTCATCTTTATAACCTTGACTTTTTACGTCACATCTGAGACCTCACAACACCGCTCCGGGATGGGGTCGAACCACCAACCTATTGGTTAACAGCCGAACGCGCTAACCATTGAGCCACGGAAGCTCAGAAATTAAATGGTTGTCAGGTATTGTGGAAAACCTTGACTTTTTACGTCACATCTGAGACCTCACAACACCGCTCCCGGATGGGCTCGAACCACCAACCTATTGGTTAAGAGCCGAACGTGCTAACCATTGCGCCACGGAAGCCCAAAAATTAAATGTTCGTCAGGTATTGTGGATAAATTTTGGCTTTCTACGTTACATTTGAGATCACACAACACCGCTTCCGGGTGGGCTCGAACCACCAACCTATTGGTTAACAGCCGAACGCGCTAACCATTGCGCCAAGGAAGCCCAAAATTTAAATGCTCGTCAGGTATTGTGTAAAAACCTTGACTTTTTACGTCACATCTGAGACCTCACAACACCGCTCCCGGATGGGCTCGAACCACCAACCTATTGCTTAACAGCCGAACGCGCTAACCATTGCGCCACGGAAGCCCAAAAGCTAAATGCTCGTCAGGTATTGTGCAAAAAACTTGACTTTTTACGTCACATCTGAGACCTCACAACACCGCTCCCGGATGGGCTCGAACCACCAACCTTTCGATTAACAGCTGAACGCGCTAACCATTGCGCCACGGAATCCCAAAAATTAAATGCTCGTCAGGTATTGTGTAAAAACCTTGACTTTTTACGTCACATCTGAGACCTCACAACAACGCTCCCGGATGGGCTCGAACAAAAAACTATTGGTTAACAGCCGAACGCGCTAACCATTGCGCCACGGAAGCCCAAAAGTTAAATGCTCGTCAGGTATTGTGTAAAAACCTTGACTTTTTACGTCACATCTGAGACCTCACAACACCGCTCCCGGATGGGCTCGAACCACCAACCTATTGGTTAACAGCCGAATGTGCTAACCATTGCGCCACGGAAGCCCAAAAATTAAATGGTCGTCAGGTATTGTGGAAAAACTTTGGCTTTCTACGTTACATTTGAGATCACACAACACCGCTCCCGGATGGGCTCGAACCACCAACCTATTGGTTAACAGCCGAACGCGCTAACCATTGCGCCACGGAAGCCCAAAAGTTAAATGCTCGTTAGGTATTGTGTAAAAACCTTGACTTTTTACGTCACATCTGAGACCTCACAACACCGCTCCCGGATGGGCTTGAACCACCAACCTATTGGTTAACAGCCGAACGCGCTAACCATTGCGCCACGGAAGCCCAAAAGTTAAATGCTCGTCAGGTATTATGTAAAAACCTTGACTTTTTACGTCACATCTGAGACCTCACAACACCGCTCCCGGATGGGGTCGAACGACCAACCTATTGGTTAACAGCCGAACGCGCTAACCATTGCGCCACGGAAGCCCAAAAATTAAATGGTCGTCATTTATTGTGCAAAAACTTTGGCTTTCTACGTTACATTTCAGATCCCACAACACCGCTCTCGGGTGGGCTCGAACCACCAACCTATTGGTTAACAGCCGAACGCGCTAACCATTGCGCCATGGAAGCCCAAAAGTTAAATGCTCGTCAGGTATTGTGTAAAAACCTTGACTTTTTACGTCACATCTGAGACCTCACAACACCGCTCCCGGATGGGCTCGAACCACCAACCTATTTGTTAACAGCCGAACGCGCTAACCATTGCGCCACGGAAGCCCAAAAGTTAAATGCTCGTTAGGTATTGTGTAAAAACCTTGACTTTTTACGTCACATCTGAGACCTCACAACACCGCTCCCGGATGGGGTCGAACCACCAACCTATTGGTTAACAGCCGAACGCGCTAACCATTGCGCCACGGAAGCCCAAAAATTAAATGGTCGTCATTTATTGTGCAAAAACTTTGGCTTTCTACGTTACATTTCAGATCCCACAACACCGCTCCCGGGTGGGCTCCAACCACCAACCTATTGGTTAACAGCCGAACGCGCTAACCATTGAGCCACGGAAGCTCCGAAATTAAATGGTTGTCAGGTATTGTGGAAAACCTTGACTTTTTACGTCACATCTGAGACCTCACAACACGGCTCCCGGATGGGCTCGAACCACCAACCTATTGGTTAACAGCCGAACGTGCTAACCATTGCGCCACGGAATCCCAAAAATTAAATGGTCGTCAGGTATTGTGGAAAAACTTTGGCTTTCTACGTTACATTTGAGATCACACAACACCGCTCCCGGATGGGCTCGAACCACCAACCTATTGGTTAACAGCCGAACGCGCTAACCATTGCGCCACGGAAGCCCAAAAGTTAAATGCTCGTTAGGTATTGTGTAAAAACCTTGACTTTTTACGTCACATCTGAGACCTCACAACACCGCTCCCGGATGGGCTCGAACCACCAACCTATTGGTTAACAGCCGAACGCGCTAACCATTGCGCCACGGAAGCCCAAAAGTTAAATGCTCGTCAGGTATTATGTAAAAACCTTGACTTTTTACGTCACATCTGAGACCTCACAACACCGCTCCCGGATGGGGTCGAACGACCAACCTATTGGTTAACAGCCGAACGCGCTAACCATTGCGCCACGGAAGCCCAAAAATTAAATGGTCGTCATTTATTGTGCAAAAACTTTGGCTTTCTACGTTACATTTCAGATCCCACAACACCGCTCCCGGATGGGCTCGAACCACCAACCTATTTGTTAACAGCCGAACGCGCTAACCATTGCGCCACGGAAGCCCAAAAGTTAAATGCTCGTTAGGTATTGTGTAAAAACCTTGACTTTTTACGTCACATCTGAGACCTCACAACACCTCTCCCGGATGGGGTCGAACCACCAACCTATTGGTTAACAGCCGAACGCGCTAACCATTGCGCCACGGAAGCCCAAAAATTAAATGGTCGTCATTTATTGTGCAAAAACTTTGGCTTTCTACGTTACATTTCAGATCCCACAACACCGCTCCCGGGTGGGCTCCAACCACCAACCTATTGGTTAACAGCCGAACGCGCTAACCATTGAGCCACGGAAGCTCCGAAATTAAATGGTTGTCAGGTATTGTGGAAAACCTTGACTTTTTACGTCACATCTGAGACCTCACAACACGGCTCCCGGATGGGCTCGAACCACCAACCTATTGGTTAACAGCCGAACGTGCTAACCATTGCGCCACGGAATCCCAAAAATTAAATGGTCGTCAGGTATTGTGGAAAAACTTTGGCTTTCTACGTTACATTTGAGATCACACAACACCGCTCCCGGATGGGCTCGAACCACCAACCTATTGGTTAACAGCCGAACGCGCTAACCATTGCGCCACGGAAGCCCAAAAGTTAAATGCTCGTCAGGTATTATGTAAAAACCTTGACTTTTTACGTCACATCTGAGACCTCACAACACCGCTCCCGGATGGGGTCGAACGACCAACCTATTGGTTAACAGCCGAACGCGCTAACCATTGCGCCACGGAAGCCCAAAAATTAAATGGTCGTCATTTATTGTGCAAAAACTTTGGCTTTCTACGTTACATTTCAGATCCCACAACACCGCTCCCGGATGGGCTCGAACCACCAACCTATTTGTTAACAGCCGAACGCGCTAACCATTGCGCCACGGAAGCCCAAAAGTTAAATGCTCGTTAGGTATTGTGTAAAAACCTTGACTTTTTACGTCACATCTGAGACCTCACAACACCGCTCCCGGATGGGGTCGAACCACCAACCTATTGGTTAACAGCCGAACGCGCTAACCATTGCGCCACGGAAGCCCAAAAATTAAATGGTCGTCATTTATTGTGCAAAAACTTTGGCTTTCTACGTTACATTTCAGATCCCACAACACCGCTCCCGGGTGGGCTCCAACCACCAACCTATTGGTTAACAGCCGAAGCGCTAACCATTGAGCCACGGAAGCTCCGAAATTAAATGGTTGTCAGGTATTGTGGAAAACCTTGACTTTTTACGTCACATCTGAGACCTCACAACACGGCTCCCGGATGGGCTCGAACCACCAACCTATTGGTTAACAGCCGAACGCGCTAACCATTGAGCCAAGGAAGCTCAGAATTTAAATGGTTGTCAGCTATTGTGGAAAAACTTTAGCTTTCTACGTTACATTTGAGACCGCACAACACCTTTCCCGGGTGGGCTCGAACCACCAACCTTTCGATTAACAGCTGAACGCGCTAACCATTGCGCCACGGGAGCCCAAAAATTAAATGCTCGTCAGGTATTGTGTAAAAACCTTGACTTTTTACGTCACATCTGAGACCTCACAACACCGCTCCCGGATGGGCTCGAACCACCAACCTATTGGTTAACAGCCGAACGCGCTAAACATAGCGCCACGGAAGCCCAAAAGTTAAATGCTCGTCAGGTATTGTGTAAAAACCTTGACTTTTTACGTCACATCTGAGACCTCACAACACCGCTCCCGGATGGGCTCGAACCACCAACCTATTGGTTAACAGCCGAACGCGCTAACCATTGCGCCACGGAAGCCCAAAAGTTAAATGCTCGTCAGGTATTGTGTAAAAACCTTGACTTTTTACGTCAAATCTGAGACCTCAAAACACCGCTCCCGGATGGGGTCGAACCACCAACCTATTGGTTAACAGCCCAACGCGCTAACCATTGCGCCACGGAAGCCCAAAAATTAAATGGTCGTCATTTATTGTGCAAAAACTTTGGCTTTCTACGTTACATTTGAGATCCCACAACACCGCTCCCGGGTGGGCTCGAACCACCAACCTATTGGTTAACAGCCGAACGCGCTTACCATTGAGCCACGGAAGCTCAGAAATTAAATGGTTGTCAGGTATTGTGGAAAAACTTTGGCTTTCTACGTTACATTTGAGATCACACAACACCGCTCCCGGGTGGGCTCGAACCACCAACCTATTAGTTAACAGCCGAACGCGCTAACCATTGCGCCACGGAAGCCCAAAAGCTAAATGCTCGTCAGGTATTGTGCAAAAAACTTGACTTTTTACGTCACATCTGAGACCTCACAACACCGCTCCCGGATGGGCTCGAACCACCAACCTATTGGTTAACAGCCGATCGCGCTAACCATTGCGCCACGGAAGCCCAAAAGTTAAATGCTCGTCAGGTATTGTGTAAAAACCTTGACTTTTTACGTCACATCTGAGACCTCACAACACCGCTCCCGGATGGGCTCGAACCACCAACCTATTTGTTAACAGCCGAACGCGCTAACCATTGCGCCACGGAAGCCCAAAAGTTAAATGCTCGTTAGGTATTGTGTAAAAACCTTGACTTTTTACGTCACATCTGAGACCTCACAACACCGCTCCCGGATGGGGTCGAACCACCAACCTATTGGTTAACAGCCGAACGCGCTAACCATTGCGCCACGGAAGCCCAAAAATTAAATGGTCGTCATTTATTGTGCAAAAACTTTGGCTTTCTACGTTACATTTCAGATCCCACAACACCGCTCCCGGGTGGGCTCCAACCACCAACCTATTGGTTAACAGCCGAACGCGCTAACCATTGAGCCACGGAAGCTCCGAAATTAAATGGTTGTCAGGTATTGTGGAAAACCTTGACTTTTTACGTCACATCTGAGACCTCACAACACGGCTCCCGGATGGGCTCGAACCACCAACCTATTGGTTAACAGCCGAACGTGCTAACCATTGCGCCACGGAAGCCCAAAAATTAAATGGTCGTCAGGTATTGTGGAAAAACTTTGGCTTTCTACGTTACATTTGAGATCACACAACACCGCTCCCAGATGGGCTCGAACCACCAACCTATTGGTTAACAGCCGAACGCGCTAACCATTGCGCCACGGAAGCCCAAAAGTTAAATGCTCGTTAGGTATTGTGTAAAAACCTTGACTTTTTACGTCACATCTGAGACCTCACAACACCGCTCCCGGATGGGCTCGAACCACCAACCTATTGGTTAACAGCCGAACGCGCTAACCATTGCGCCACGGAAGCCCAAAAGTTAAATGCTCGTCAGGTATTATGTAATAACCTTGACTTTTTACGTCACATCTGAGACCTCACAACACCGCTCCCGGATGGGGTCGAACGACCAACCTATTGGTTAACAGCCGAACGCGCTAACCATTGCGCCACGGAAGCCCAAAAATTAAATGGTCGTCATTTATTGTGCAAAAACTTTGGCTTTCTACGTTACATTTCAGATCCCACAACACCGCTCCCGGATGGGCTCGAACCACCAACCTATTTGTTAACAGCCGAACGCGCTAACCATTGCGCCACGGAAGCCCAAAAGTTAAATGCTCGTTAGGTATTGTGTAAAAACCTTGACTTTTTACGTCACATCTGAGACCTCACAACACCGCTCCCGGATGGGGTCGAACCACCAACCTATTGGTTAACAGCCGAACGCGCTAACCATTGCGCCACGGAAGCCCAAAAATTAAATGGTCGTCATTTATTGTGCAAAAACTTTGGCTTTCTACGTTACATTTCAGATCCCACAACACCGCTCCCGGGTGGGCTCCAACCACCAACCTATTGGTTAACAGCCGAAGCGCTAACCATTGAGCCACGGAAGCTCCGAAATTAAATGGTTGTCAGGTATTGTGGAAAACCTTGACTTTTTACGTCACATCTGAGACCTCACAACACGGCTCCCGGATGGGCTCGAACCACCAACCTATTGGTTAACAGCCGAACGTGCTAACCATTGCGCCACGGAAGAACAAAAATTAAATGGTCGTCAGGTATTGTGGAAAAACTTTGGCTTTCTACGTTACATTTGAGATCACACAACACCGCTCCCGGATGGGCTCGAACCACCAACCTATTGGTTAACAGCCGAACGCGCTAACCATTGCATCACGGGAGCCCAAAAATTAAATGCTCGTCAGGTATTGTGTAAAAACCTTGACTTTTTACGTCACATCTGAGACCTCACAACACCGCTCCCGGATGGGCTCGAACCACCAACCTATTGGTTAACAGCCGAACGCGCTAACCATTGCGCCACGGAAGCCCAAAAATTAAATGGTCGTCATTTATTGTGCAAAAACTTTGGCTTTCTACGTTACATTTCAGATCCCACAACACCGCTCCCGGGTGGGCTCCAACCACCAACCTATTGGTTAACAGCCGAAGCGCTAACCATTGAGCCACGGAAGCTCCGAAATTAAATGGTTGTCAGGTATTGTGGAAAACCTTGACTTTTTACGTCACATCTGAGACCTCACAACACGGCTCCCGGATGGGCTCGAACCACCAACCTATTGGTTAACAGCCGAACGCGCTAACCATTGAGCCAAGGAAGCTCAGAAATTAAATGGTTGTCAGCTATTGTGGAAAAACTTTAGCTTTCTACGTTACATTTGAGACCGCACAACACCTTTCCCGGGTGGGCTCGAACCACCAACCTTTCGATTAACAGCTGAACGCGCTAACCATTGCATCACGGGAGCCCAAAAATTAAATGCTCGTCAGGTATTGTGTAAAAACCTTGACTTTTTACGTCACATCTGAGACCTCACAACACCGCTCCCGGATGGGCTCGAACCACCAACCTATTGGTTAACAGCCGAACGCGCTAAACATAGCGCCACGGAAGCCCAAAAGTTAAATGCTCGTCAGGTATTGTGTAAAAATCTTGACTTTTTACGTCACATCTGAGACCTCACAACACCGCTCCCGGATGGGCTCGAACCACCAACCTATTGGTTAACAGCCGAACGCGCTAACCATTGCGCCACGGAAGCCCAAAAGTTAAATGCTCGTCAGGTATTGTGTAAAAACCTTGACTTTTTACGTCAAATCTGACACCTCAAAACACCGCTCCCGGATGGGGTCGAACCACCAACCTATTGGTTAACAGCCCAACGCGCTAACCATTGCGCCACGGAAGCCCAAAAATTAAATGGTCGTCATTTATTGTGCAAAAACTTTGGCTTTCTACGTTACATTTGAGATCACACAACACCGCTCCCGGGTGGGCTCGAACCACCAACCTATTAGTTAACAGCCGAACGCGCTAACCATTGCGCCACGGAAGCCCAAAAGCTAAATGCTCGTCAGGTATTGTGCAAAAAACTTGACTTTTTACGTCACATCTGAGACCTCACAACACCGCTCCCGGATGGGCTCGAACCACCAACCTATTGGTTAACAGCCGAACGCGCTAACCATTGCGCCACGGAAGCCCAAAAGTTAAATGCTCGTCAGGTATTGTGTAAAAACCTTGACTTTTTACGTCAAATCTGAGACCTCAAAACACCGCTCCCGGATGGGGTCGAACCACCAACCTATTGGTTAACAGCCGAACGCGCTAACCATTGCGCCACGGAAGCCCAAAAATTAAATGGTCGTCATTTATTGTGCAAAAACTTTGGCTTTCTACGTTACATTTGAGATCCCACAACACCGCTCCCGGGTGGGCTCGAACCACCAACCTATTGGTTAACAGCCGAAGCGCTAACCATTGAGCCACGGAAGCTCCGAAATTAAATGGTTGTCAGGTATTGTGGAAAACCTTGACTTTTTACGTCACATCTGAGACCTCACAACACGGCTCCCGGATGGGCTCGAACCACCAACCTATTGGTTAACAGCCGAACGCGCTAACCATTGAGCCAAGGAAGCTCAGAAATTAAATGGTTGTCAGCTATTGTGGAAAAACTTTAGCTTTCTACGTTACATTTGAGACCGCACAACACCTTTCCCGGGTGGGCTCGAACCACCAACCTTTCGATTAACAGCTGAACGCGCTAACCATTGCATCACGGGAGCCCAAAAATTAAATGCTCGTCAGGTATTGTGTAAAAACCTTGACTTTTTACGTCACATCTGAGACCTCACAACACCGCTCCCGGATGGGCTCGAACCACCAACCTATTGGTTAACAGCCGAACGCGCTAAACATAGCGCCACGGAAGCCCAAAAGTTAAATGCTCGTCAGGTATTGTGTAAAAATCTTGACTTTTTACGTCACATCTGAGACCTCACAACACCGCTCCCGGATGGGCTCGAACCACCAACCTATTGGTTAACAGCCGAACGCGCTAACCATTGCGCCACGGAAGCCCAAAAGTTAAATGCTCGTCAGGTATTGTGTAAAAACCTTGACTTTTTACGTCAAATCTGACACCTCAAAACACCGCTCCCGGATGGGGTCGAACCACCAACCTATTGGTTAACAGCCCAACGCGCTAACCATTGCGCCACGGAAGCCCAAAAATTAAATGGTCGTCATTTATTGTGCAAAAACTTTGGCTTTCTACGTTACATTTGAGATCACACAACACCGCTCCCGGGTGGGCTCGAACCACCAACCTATTAGTTAACAGCCGAACGCGCTAACCATTGCGCCACGGAAGCCCAAAAGCTAAATGCTCGTCAGGTATTGTGCAAAAAACTTGACTTTTTACGTCACATCTGAGACCTCACAACACCGCTCCCGGATGGGCTCGAACCACCAACCTATTGGTTAACAGCCGAACGCGCTAACCATTGCGCCACGGAAGCCCAAAAGTTAAATGCTCGTCAGGTATTGTGTAAAAACCTTGACTTTTTACGTCAAATCTGAGACCTCAAAACACCGCTCCCGGATGGGGTCGAACCACCAACCTATTGGTTAACAGCCGAACGCGCTAACCATTGCGCCACGGAAGCCCAAAAATTAAATGGTCGTCATTTATTGTGCAAAAACTTTGGCTTTCTACGTTACATTTGAGATCCCACAACACCGCTCCCGGGTGGGCTCGAACCACCAACCTATTGGTTAACAGCCGAAGCGCTAACCATTGAGCCACGGAAGCTCCGAAATTAAATGGTTGTCAGGTATTGTGGAAAACCTTGACTTTTTACGTCACATCTGAGACCTCACAACACGGCTCCCGGATGGGCTCGAACCACCAACCTATTGGTTAACAGCCGAACGCGCTAACCATTGAGCCAAGGAAGCTCAGAAATTAAATGGTTGTCAGCTATTGTGGAAAAACTTTAGCTTTCTACGTTACATTTGAGACCGCACAACACCTTTCCCGGGTGGGCTCGAACCACCAACCTTTCGATTAACAGCTGAACGCGCTAACCATTGCATCACGGGAGCCCAAAAATTAAATGCTCGTCAGGTATTGTGTAAAAACCTTGACTTTTTACGTCACATCTGAGACCTCACAACACCGCTCCCGGATGGGCTCGAACCACCAACCTATTGGTTAACAGCCGAACGCGCTAAACATAGCGCCACGGAAGCCCAAAAGTTAAATGCTCGTCAGGTATTGTGTAAAAATCTTGACTTTTTACGTCACATCTGAGACCTCACAACACCGCTCCCGGATGGGCTCGAACCACCAACCTATTGGTTAACAGCCGAACGCGCTAACCATTGCGCCACGGAAGCCCAAAAGTTAAATGCTCGTCAGGTATTGTGTAAAAACCTTGACTTTTTACGTCAAATCTGACACCTCAAAACACCGCTCCCGGATGGGGTCGAACCACCAACCTATTGGTTAACAGCCCAACGCGCTAACCATTGCGCCACGGAAGCCCAAAAATTAAATGGTCGTCATTTATTGTGCAAAAACTTTGGCTTTCTACGTTACATTTGAGATCACACAACACCGCTCCCGGGTGGGCTCGAACCACCAACCTATTAGTTAACAGCCGAACGCGCTAACCATTGCGCCACGGAAGCCCAAAAGCTAAATGCTCGTCAGGTATTGTGCAAAAAACTTGACTTTTTACGTCACATCTGAGACCTCACAACACCGCTCCCGGATGGGCTCGAACCACCAACCTATTGGTTAACAGCCGAACGCGCTAACCATTGCGCCACGGAAGCCCAAAAGTTAAATGCTCGTCAGGTATTGTGTAAAAACCTTGACTTTTTACGTCAAATCTGAGACCTCAAAACACCGCTCCCGGATGGGGTCGAACCACCAACCTATTGGTTAACAGCCGAACGCGCTAACCATTGCGCCACGGAAGCCCAAAAATTAAATGGTCGTCATTTATTGTGCAAAAACTTTGGCTTTCTACGTTACATTTGAGATCCCACAACACCGCTCCCGGGTGGGCTCGAACCACCAACCTATTGGTTAACAGCCGAACGCGCTAACCATTGAGCCACGGAAGCTCAGAAATTAAATGGTTGTCAGGTATTGTGGAAAAACTTTGGCTTTCTACGTTACATTTGAGATCACACAACACCGCTCCCGGGTGGGCTCGAACCACCAACCTATTAGTTAACAGCCGAACGCGCTAACCATTGCGCCACGGAAGCCCAAAAGCTAAATGCTCGTCAGGTATTGTGCAAAAAACTTGACTTTTTACGTCACATCTGAGACCTCACAACACCGCTCCAGGATGGGCTCGAACCACCAACCTATTGGTTAACAGCCGATCGCGCTAACCATTGCGCCACGGAAGCTCAGAAATAAAATTGTTGTCTGGTATTGTGGAAAAACTTTGGCTTTCTACGTTACATTTGAGACCCCACAACACCTCTCCCGGGTGGGCTCGAACCACCAACCTTTCGATTAACAGCTGAACGCGGTAACCATTGTGCCACGGAAGCCCAAAAATTAAATGCTCGTCAGGTATTGTGTAAAAACCTTGACTTTTTACGTCACATCTGAGCCCTCACAACACCGCTCCCGGATGGGCTCGAACCATCAACCTATTGGTTAACAGCCGAACGCGATAACCATTGCGCCACGGAAGCCCAAAAATTAAATGGTCGTCAGGTATTGTGGAAAAACTTTGGCTTTCTACGTTACACTTGAGATCACACAACACCGCTCCCGGGTGGGCTCGAACCACCAACCTATTGGTTAACAGCTGAACGCGCTAACCATTGAGCCACGGAAGCCCAAAAGTTAAATGCTCGTTAGGTATTGTGTAAAAACCTTGACTTTTTACGTCACATCTGAGACCTCACAACACCGCTCCCGGATGGGCTCGAACCACCAACCTATTGGTTAACAGCCGAACGCGCTAAACATAGCGCCACGGAAGCCCAAAAGTTAAATGCTCGTCAGGTATTGTGTAAAAACCTTGACTTTTTACGTAACATCTGAGACCTCACAACACCGCTCCCGGATGGGCTCGAACCACCAACCTATTGGTTAACAGCCGAACGCGCTAACCATTGCGCCACGGAAGCCCAAAAGTTAAATGCTCGTCAGGTATTGTGTAAAAACCTTGACTTTTTACGTCAAATCTGAGACCTCAAAACACCGCTCCCGGATGGGGTCGAACCACCAACCTATTGGTTAACAGCCCAACGCGCTAACCATTGCGCCACGGAAGCCCAAAAATTAAATGGTCGTCATTTATTGTGCAAAAACTTTGGCTTTCTACGTTACATTTGAGATCCCACAACACCGCTCCCGGGTGGGCTCGAACCACCAACCTATTGGTTAACAGCCGAACGCGCTTACCATTGAGCCACGGAAGCTCAGAAATTAAATGGTTGTCAGGTATTGTGGAAAAACTATGGCTTTCTACGTTACATTTGAGATCACACAACACCGCTCCCGGTTGGGCTCGAACCACCAACCTATTAGTTAACAGCCGAACGCGCTAACCATTGCGCCACGGAAGCCCAAAAGCTAAATGCTCGTCAGGTATTGTGCAAAAAACTTGACTTTTTACGTCACATCTGAGACCTCACAACACCGCTCCCGGATGGGCTCGAACCACCAACCTATTGGTTAACAGCCGATCGCCCTAACCATTGCGCCACGGAAGCCCAAAAGTTAAATGCTCGTCAGGTATTGTGTAAAAACCTTGACTTTTTACGTCACATCTGAGACCTCACAACACCGCTCCCGGATGGGCTCGAACCACCAACCTATTGGTTAACAGCCGAACGCGCTAACCATTGCGCCACGGAAGCCCAAAAGTTAAATGCTCGTCAGGTATTGTGTAAAAACCTTGACTTTTTACGTCAAATCTGAGACCTCAAAACACCGCTCCCGGATGGGGTCGAACCACCAACCTATTGGTTAACAGCCGAACGCGCTAACCATTGCGCCACGGAAGCCCAAAAATTAAATGGTCGTCATTTATTGTGCAAAAACTTTGGCTTTCTACGTTACATTTGAGATCCCACAACACCGCTCCCGGGTGGGCTCGAACCACCAACCTATTGGTTAACAGCCGAACGCGCTAACCATTGAGCCACGGAAGCTCAGGAATTAAATGGTTGTCAGGTATTGTGGAAAAACTTTGGCTTTCTACGTTACATTTGAGATCACACAACACCGCTCCCGGGTGGGCTCGAACCACCAACCTATTAGTTAACAGCCGAACGCGCTAACCATTGCGCCACGGAAGCCCAAAAGCTAAATGCTCGTCAGGTATTGTGTAAAAACCTTGACTTTTTACGTCACATCTGAGACCTCACAACACCGCTCCAGGATGGGCTCGAACCACCAACCTTTTGGTTAACAGCCGATCGCGCTAACCATTGCGCCACGGAAGCCCAAAAGTTAAATGCTCGTCAGGTATTGTGTAAAAACCTTGACTTTTTACGTCACATCTGAGACCTCACAACACCGCTTCCGGATGGGCTCGAACCACCAACCTATTGGTTAACAGCCGAACGCGCTAACCATTGAGCCACGGAAGCTCAGAAATAAAATTGTTGTCTGGTATTGTGGAAAAACTTTGGCTTTCTACGTTACATTTGAGACCCCACAACACCTCTCCCGGGTGGGCTCGAACCACCAACCTTTCGATTAACAGCTGAACGCGGTAACCATTGTGCCACGGAAGCCCAAAAATTAGATGCTCGTCAGATATTGTGTAAAAACCTTGACTTTTTTCGTTACATCTGAGACTTCACAACACCGCTCCCGGGAGGGCTCGAACCACCAACCTTTCGGTTAACAGCTGAACGCGCTTACCATTGCGCCACTGTAGCCCAAAAATTAAATTTTCGTCAGGTATTGAGGTAAAACCTTGACTTTTTACTTCACATCTGAGACCTCACAACACCGCTCCCGGATGGGCTCGAACCACCAACCTTTCGGTTAACAGTCGAACGCGCTAACCATTGCGCCACGGACGCCCAAAAAAATGGTCGTCAGGTATTGCGGAAAAACTTTGGCTATTTACGTTACATTTGAGATCCAAAAACACCGCTCCCGGGTGGGCTCGAACCACCAACCTATTGGTTAACAGCCGAACGCGCTAACCATTGAGCCACGGAAGCTCAGAAATTAAATGGTTGTCAGGTATTGTGGAAAAACTTTGGCTTTCTACGTTACATTTGAGATCACACAACACCGCTCCCGGGTGGGCTCGAACCACCAACCTATTGGTTAACAGCCGAACGCGCTAACCATTGCGCCACGGAAGCCCAAAAGCTAAATGCTCGTCAGGTATTGTGCAAAAAACTTGACTTTTTACGTCACATCTGAGACCTCACAACACCGCTCCCGGATGGGCTCGAACCACCAACCTATTGGTTAACAGCCGATCGCGCTAACCATTGCGCCACGGAAGCCCAAAAGTTAAATGCTCGTCAGGTATTGTGTAAAAACCTTGACTTTTTACGTCACATCTGAGACCTCACAACACCGCTCCCGGATGGGCTCGAACCACCAACCTATTGGTTAACAGCCGAACGCGCTAACCATTGCGCCACGGAAGCCCAAAAGTTAAATGCTCGTCAGGTATTGTGTAAAAACCTTGACTTTTTACGTCACATCTGAGACCTCACAACACCGCTCCCGGATGGGCTCGAACCACCAACCTATTGGTTAACAGCCGAACGCGCTAACCATTGAGCCACGGAAGCTCAGAAATAAAATTGTTGTCTGGTATTGTGGAAAAACTTTGGCTTTCTACGCTACATTTGAGACCCCACAACACCTCTCCCGGGTGGGCTCGAACCACCAACCTTTCGATTAACAGCTGAACGCGGTAACCATTGTGCCACGGAAGCCCAAAAATTAAATGCTCGTCAGGTATTGTGTAAAAACCTTGACTTTTTACGTCACATCTGAGCCCTCACAACACCGCTCCCGGATGGGCTCGAACCATCAACCTATTGGTTAACAGCCGAACGCGATAACCATTGCGCCACGGAAGCCCAAAAATTAAATGGTCGTCAGGTATTGTGGAAAAACTTTGGCTTTCTACGTTACACTTGAGATGACACAACACCGCTCCCGGGTGGGCTCGAACCACCAACCTATTGGTTAACAGCTGAACGCGCTAACCATTGAGCCACGGAAGCTCAGAAATTAAACGGTTGTCAGGTATTGTGGAAAAACTTTGGCTTTCTACGTTACATTTGAGACCCCACAACACCTCTCCCGGGTGGGCTCGAACCACCAACCTTTCGATTAACAGCTGAACGCGCTAAACATTGCGCCACGGAAGCCCAAAAATTAGATGCTCGTCAGATATTGTGTAAAAACCTTGACTTTTTTCGTTACATCTGAGACGTCACAACACCGCTCCCGGGAGGGCTCGAACCACCAACCTTTCGGTTAACAGCTGAACGCGCTGACCATTGCGCCACTGTAGCCCAAAAATTAAATTTTCGTCAGGTATTGAGGTAAAACCTTGACTTTTTACTTCACATCTGAGACCTCACAACACCGCTCCCGGATGGGCTCGAACCACCAACCTTTCGGTTAACAGCCGAACGCGCTAACCATTGCGCCACGGACGCCCAAAAACAAATGGTCGTCAGGTATTGCGGAAAAACTTTGGCTATTTACGTTACATTTGAGATCCAAAAACACCGCTCCCGGGTGGGGTCGAACCACCAACCTATTGGTTAACAGCCGAACGCGCTAACCATTGCGCCACGGAAGCCCAAAAATTAAATGGTCGTCAATTATTGTGCAAAAACTTTGGCTTTCTACGTTACATTTGAAATCCCACAACACCTCTCCCGGGTGGACTCGAACCACCAACCTATTGGTTAACAGCCGAACGCGCTAACCATTGAGCCACGGAAGCTCAGAAATTAAATGGTTGTCAGGTATTGTGGAAAAACTTTGGCTTTCTACGTTACATTTGAGATCACACAACACCGCTCCCGGGTGGGCTCGAACCACCAACCTATTGGTTAACAGCTGAACGCGCTAACCATTGAGCCACGGAAGCTCAGAAATTAAACGGTTGTCAGGTATTGTGGAAAAACTTTGGCTTTATACGTTACATTTGAGACCCCACAACACCTCTCCCGGGTGGGCTCGAACCACCAACCTTTCGATTAACAGCTGAACGCGCTAACCATTGCGCCACGGAAGCCCAAAAATTAGATGCTCGTCAGATATTGTGTAAAAACCTTGACTTTTTTCGTTACATCTGAGACGTCACAACACCGCTCCCGGGAGGGCTCGAACCACCAACCTTTCGGTTAACAGCTGAACGCGCTGACCATTGCGCCACGGAAGCCCAAAAGCTAAATGCTCGTCAGGTATTGTGCAAAAAACTTGACTTTTTACGTCACATCTGAGACCTCACAACACCGCTCCCGGATGGGCTCGAACCACCAACCTATTGGTTAACAGCCGATCGCGCTAACCATTGCGCCACGGAAGCCCAAAAGTTAAATGCTCGTCAGGTATTGTGTAAAAACCTTGACTTTTTACGTCACATCTGAGACCTCACAACACCGCTCCCGGATGGGCTCGAACCACCAACCTATTGGTTAACAGCCGAACGCGCTAACCATTGAGCCACGGAAGCTCAGAAATAAAATTGTTGTCTGGTATTGTGGAAAAACTTTGGCTTTCTACGTTACATTTGAGACCCCACAACACCTCTCCCGGGTGGGCTCGAACTACCAACCTTTCGATTAACAGCTGAACGCGGTAACCATTGTGCCACGGAAGCCCAAAAATTAAATGCTCGTCAGGTATTGTGTAAAAACCTTGACTTTTTACGTCACATCTGAGACCTCACAACACCGCTCCCGGATGGGCTCGAACCATCAACTTATTGGTTAACAGCCGAACGCGCTAACCATTGCGCCACGGAAGCCCAAAAATTAAATGGTCGTCAGATATTGTGGAAAAACTTTGGCTTTCTACGTTACACTTGAGATCACACAACACCGCTCCCGGGTGGGCTCGAACCACCAACCTATTGGTTAACAGCTGAACGCGCTAACCATTGAGCCACGGAAGCTCAGAAATTAAACGGTTGTCAGGTATTGTGGAAAAACTTTGGCTTTCTACGTTACATTTGAGACCCCACAACACCTCTCCCGGGTGGGCTCGAACCACCAACCTTTCGATTAACAGCTGAACGCGCTAACCATTGCGCCACGGAAGCCCAAAAATTAGATGCTCGTCAGATATTGTGTAAAAACCTTGACTTTTTTCGTTACATCTGAGACGTCACAACACCGCTCCCGGGAGGGCTCGAACCACCAACCTTTCGGTTAACAGCTGAACGCGCTGACCATTGCGCCACTGTAGCCCAAAAATTAAATTTTCGTCAGGTATTGAGGTAAAACCTTGACTTTTTACTTCACATCTGAGACCTCACAACACCACTCCCGGATGGGCTCGAACCACCAACCTTTCGGTTAACAGCCGAACGCGCTAACCATTGCGCCACGGACGCCCAAAAAAAAATGGTCGTCAGGTATTGCGGAAAAACTTTGGCTATTTACGTTACATTTGAGATCCAAAAACACCGCTCCCGGGTGGGCTCGAACCACCAAGCTATTGGTTAACAGCCGAACGGGCTAACCATTGAGCCACGAAAGATCAGAAAATAAATGGTTATCACGTATTATGGAAAAAGTTTGACTTTTCACGCTACATCTGAGACCTCACATTACCTCTCCCGGGTGGGCTTGAACCACCAACCTTTCGATTAACAGCTGAACGCGCTAACCATTGCGCCACGGAAGCCCAAAAATTAAATGCTCGTCAGGTATTGTGGAAAAACTCTGACATTTTACGTTACATCTGAGACGTCACAACACCGCTCCCGGGAGGGCTCGAACCACCAACCTTTCGGTTAACAGCTGAACGCGCTGACCATTGCGCCACTGAAGCTCAGAAATTAAATGGTTGTCACGTATTGTGGAAAAGTTTTGACTTTTTACGCTACATCTGTGACCCCACATCACCTCTTCCGGGTGGGCTCGAACCACCAACCTTTCGATTAACAGCTGAACGCGCTAACCATTGCGCCACGGAAGCCCAAAAATTAAATGTTCGTCAGGTATTGTGGAAAAACTCTGACATTTTACGTTACATCTGAGACATCACAACACCGCTCCCGGATGGGCTAGAACCACCAACCTATTGGTTAACAGCCGAACGCGCTAACCATTGAGCCACGGAAGCTCAGAAATTAAATGGTTGTCAGGTATTGTTGAAAAGTTTCGACTTTTCACGCTACATCTGAGACCCCACAAAACCTCTCTCGTTTGGGCTCGAACCACCAACCTTTCGGTTAACAGCTGAACGCGCTGACCATTGCGCCACTGAAGCCCAAAAATTAAATGTTCGTCAGGTATTGTGGAAAAACTCTGACATTTTACGTTACATCTGAGACGTCACAACACTTCTCCCGGATGGGCTCGAACCACCAACCTATTGGTTAATAGCCGAACGCGCTAACCATTGCGCCACTGAAGCCCAAAAATTAAATTTTCGTCAGGTATTGAGGTAAAACTTTGACTTCTTACTTCACATCTGAGGCCTCACAACACCGCTCCCGGATGGGCTCGAACCACCAACCTTTCGGTTAACAGCCGAACGCGCTAACCATTGCGCCACGGAAGCCCAAAAATTAAATGGTCGTCAGGTATTGTGGAAAAACTTTGGCTTTCTACGTTACATTTGAGATCACACAACACCGCTCCCGGGTGGGCTCGAACCAACAACCTATTGGTTAACAGCTGAACGCGCTAACCATTGAGCCACGGAAGCTCAGAAATTAAACGGTTGTCAGGTATTGTGGAAAAACTTTGGCATTCTACGTTACATTTGAGACCCCACAACGCCTCTCCCGGGTGGGCTCGAACCACCAACCTTTCGATTAACAGCTGAACGCGCTAACCATTGCGCCACGGAAGCCCAAAAATTAGATGCTCGTCAGATATTGTGTAAAAACCTTGACTTTTTACGTCACATCTAAGACCTCACAACACCGCTCCCGGATGGGCTCGAACCATCAACCTATTGGTTAACAGCCGAACGCGCTAACCATTGCGCCACGGACGCCCAATAATTAAATGGTTGTCAGGTATTGTTGAAAAGTTACGACTTTTCACGCTACTTCTGAGACCCCAAAATCCTCTCTCGTTTGGGCTCGAACCACCAACCTATTGGTTAACAGCTGAACGCGCTAACCATTGAACCACGGAAGCTCAGAAATTAAACGGTTTTCAGGTATTGTGGAAAAACTTTGGCTTTCTACGTTACATTTGAGACCCCACAACACCTCTCCCGGATGGGCTCGAACCACCAACCTTTCGGTTAACAGCTGAACGCGCTGACCATTGCGCCACTGTAGCCCAAAAATTAAATTTTCGTCAGGTATTGAGGTAAAACCTTGACTTTTTACTTCACATCTGAGACCTCACAACACCACTCCCGGATGGGCTCGAACCACCAACCTTTCGGTTAACAGCCGAACGCGCTAACCATTGCGCCACGGACGCCCAAAAAAAAATGGTCGTCAGGTATTGCGGAAAAACTTTGGCTATTTACGTTACATTTGAGATCCAAAAACACCGCTCCCGGGTGGGCTCGAACCACCAAGCTATTGGTTAACAGCCGAACGGGCTAACCATTGAGCCACGAAAGATCAGAAAATAAATGGTTATCACGTATTATGGAAAAAGTTTGACTTTTCACGCTACATCTGAGACCTCACATTACCTCTCCCGGGTGGGCTTGAACCACCAACCTTTCGATTAACAGCTGAACGCGCTAACCATTGCGCCACGGAAGCCCAAAAATTAAATGCTCGTCAGGTATTGTGGAAAAACTCTGACATTTTACGTTACATCTGAGACGTCACAACACCGCTCCCGGGAGGGCTCGAACCACCAACCTTTCGGTTAACAGCTGAACGCGCTGACCATTGCGCCACTGAAGCTCAGAAATTAAATGGTTGTCACGTATTGTGGAAAAGTTTTGACTTTTTACGCTACATCTGTGACCCCACATCACCTCTTCCGGGTGGGCTCGAACCACCAACCTTTCGATTAACAGCTGAACGCGCTAACCATTGCGCCACGGAAGCCCAAAAATTAAATGTTCGTCAGGTATTGTGGAAAAACTCTGACATTTTACGTTACATCTGAGACATCACAACACCGCTCCCGGATGGGCTAGAACCACCAACCTATTGGTTAACAGCCGAACGCGCTAACCATTGAGCCACGGAAGCTCAGAAATAAAATGGTTGTCAGGTATTGTTGAAAAGTTTCGACTTTTCACGCTACATCTGAGACCCCACAAAACCTCTCTCGTTTGGGCTCGAACCACCAACCTTTCGGTTAACAGCTGAACGCGCTGACCATTGCGCCACTGAAGCCCAAAAATTAAATGTTCGTCAGGTATTGTGGAAAAACTCTGACATTTTACGTTACATCTGAGACGTCACAACACTTCTCCCGGATGGGCTCGAACCACCAACCTATTGGTTAATAGCCGAACGCGCTAACCATTGCGCCACTGAAGCCCAAAAATTAAATTTTCGTCAGGTATTGAGGTAAAACTTTGACTTCTTACTTCACATCTGAGGCCTCACAACACCGCTCCCGGATGGGCTCGAACCACCAACCTTTCGGTTAACAGCCGAACGCGCTAACCATTGCGCCACGGAAGCCCAAAAATTAAATGGTCGTCAGGTATTGTGGAAAAACTTTGGCTTTCTACGTTACATTTGAGATCACACAACACCGCTCCCGGGTGGGCTCGAACCAACAACCTATTGGTTAACAGCTGAACGCGCTAACCATTGAGCCACGGAAGCTCAGAAATTAAACGGTTGTCAGGTATTGTGGAAAAACTTTGGCATTCTACGTTACATTTGAGACCCCACAACGCCTCTCCCGGGTGGGCTCGAACCACCAACCTTTCGATTAACAGCTGAACGCGCTAACCATTGCGCCACGGAAGCCCAAAAATTAGATGCTCGTCAGATATTGTGTAAAAACCTTGACTTTTTACGTCACATCTAAGACCTCACAACACCGCTCCCGGATGGGCTCGAACCATCAACCTATTGGTTAACAGCCGAACGCGCTAACCATTGCGCCACGGACGCCCAATAATTAAATGGTTGTCAGGTATTGTTGAAAAGTTACGACTTTTCACGCTACTTCTGAGACCCCAAAATCCTCTCTCGTTTGGGCTCGAACCACCAACCTATTGGTTAACAGCTGAACGCGCTAACCATTGAACCACGGAAGCTCAGAAATTAAACGGTTTTCAGGTATTGTGGAAAAACTTTGGCTTTCTACGTTACATTTGAGACCCCACAACACCTCTCCCGGGTGGGCTCGAACCACCAACCTTTCGGTTAACAGCTGAACGCGCTAACCATTGCGCCACTGAGGCCCAAAAATTAAATGGTCGTCAGGTATTGTGGAAAAACTTTGGCTATTTACGTTACATTTGAGATCCCAAAACACCGCTCCCGGGTGGGCTCGAACCACCAACCTATTGGATAACAGCCGAACGCGCTAACCATTGAGCCACGGAAGCTCAGAAAATAAATGGTTATCACGTATTATGGAAAAAGTTTGACTTTTCACGCTACATCTGAGACCTCACAACACCGCTCCCGGATGGGCTCGAACCACCAACCTTTCGATTAACAGCCGAACGCGCTAACCATTGAGCCACGGAAGCTCAGAAATTAAATGGTTGTCAGGTATTGTTGAAAACTTACGACTTTTCACGCCACATCTGAGACCCCACAAAACCTCTCTCGTTTGGGCTCGAACCACCAACCTTTCGGTTAACAGCTGAACGCGCTGACCATTGCGAAACTGAAGCCCAAAAATTAAATGTTCGTCAGGTATTGTGGAAAAACTCTGACATTTTACGTTACATCTGAGACGTCACAACACTTCTCCCGGATGGGCTCGAACCACCAACCTATTGGTTAATAGCCGAACGCGCTAACCATTGCGCCACTGAAGCCCAAAAATTAAATTTTCGTCAGGTATTGAGGTAAAACTTTGACTTCTTACTTCACATCTGAGGCCTCACAACACCGCTCCCGGATGGGCTCGAACCACCAACCTTTCGGTTAACAGCCGAACGCGCTAACCATTGCGCCACGGAAGCCCAAAAATTAAATGGTCGTCAGGTATTGTGGAAAAACTTTGGCTTTCTACGTTACATTTGAGATCACACAACACCGCTCCCGGGTGGGCTCGAACCACCAACCTATTGGTTAACAGCTGAACGCGCTAACCACTGAGCCACGGAAGCTCAGAAATTAAACGGTTGTCAGGTATTGTGGAAAAACTTTGGCTTTCTACGTTACATTTGAGACCCCACAACACCTCTCCCGTGTGGGCTCGAACCACCAACCTTTCGATTAACAGCTGAACGCGCTAACCATTGCGCCACGGAAGCCCAAAAATTAGATGCTCGTCAGATATTGTGTAAAAACCTTGACTTTTTACGTCACATCTAAGACCTCACAACACCGCTCCCGGATGGGCTCGAACCACCAACCTATTGGTTAACAGCCGAACGCGGTAACCATTGCGCCACGGACGCCCAATAATTAAATGGTTGTCAGGTATTGTTGAAAAGTTACTTTTCACGCTACTTCTGAGACCCCACAAATCCTCTCTCGTTTGGGCTCGAACCACCAACCTTTCGGTTAACAGCTGAACGCGCTAACCATTGCGCCACTGAGGCCCAAAAATTAAATGGTCGTCAGGTATTGTGGAAAAACTTTGGCTATTTACGTTACATTTGAGATCCCAAAACACCGCTCCCGGGTGGGCTCGAACCACCAACCTATTGGTTAACAGCCGAACGCGCTAACCATTGAGCCACGGAAGCTCAGAAAATAAATGGTTATCACGTATTATGGAAAAAGTTTGACTTTTCACGCTACATCTGAGACCTCACAACACCGCTCCCGGATGGGCTCGAACCACCAACCTTTCGATTAACAGCCGAACGCGCTAACCATTGCGCCACTGAGGCCCAAAAATTAAATGGTCGTCAGGTATTGTTTAAAAACTTTGGCTATTTACGTTACATTTGAGATCCCAAAACACCGCTCCCGGGTGGGCTCGAACCACCAACCTATTGGTTAACAGCCGAACGCGCTAACCATTGAGCCACGGAAGCTCAGAAAATAAATGGTTATCACGTATTATGGAAAAAGTTTGACTTTTCACGCTACATCTGAGACCTCACAACACCGCTCCCGGATGGGCTCGAACCACCAACCTTTCGATTAACAGCCGAACGCGCTAACCATTGAGCCACGGAAGCTCAGAAATTAAATGGTTGTCACGTATTGTGGAAAAGTTTTGACTTTTTACGCTACATCTGAGACCACACAATACCTCTTCCGGGCGGGCTCGAACCACCAACCTTTCGATTAACAGCCGAACGCGCTAACCATTGCGCCACGGAAGCCCGAAAGTTAAATGTTCGTCAGGTGTTTTGGAAAAACTCTGACAATTTACGTTACATCTGAGACGTCACAACACCGTTCCCGGGAGCGCTCAAACCACCAACCTTTCGGTTAACAGCTGAACGCGCTGACCATTGCGCCACTGTAGCCCAAAAATTAAATTTTCGTCAGGTATTGAGGTAAAACCTTGACTTTTTACTTCACATCTGAGACCTCACAACACCGCTCCCGGATGGGCTCGAACCACCAACCTTTCGGTTAACAGCCGAACGCGCTAACCATTCGCCACTGAGGCCCAAAAATTAAATGGTCGTCAGGTATTGTGGAAAAACTTTGGCTATTTACGTTACATTTGAGTTCCAAAAACACCGCTCCCGGGTGGGCTCGAACCACCAACCTATTGGTTAACAGCCGAACGCGCTAACCATTGAGCCTCGGAAGATCAGAAATTAAATGATTGTCACGTATTGTGGAAAAGTTTTGACTTTTAAGGCTACATCTGAGACCCCACAACACCTCTTCCGGGTGGGCTCGAACCACCAACCTTTCGATTAAGAGCTGGACGCGCTAATTACTGCGCCACGGAAGCCCAAAAATTAAATGTTCGTCAGGTATTGTGGAAAAACTCTGACATTTTACGTAACATCTGAGACGTCACAACACCGCTCCCGGATGGGCTCGAACCACCAACCTTTCGGTTAACAGCCGAACGCGCTAGCCATTGCGCCACGGACACCCAAAAATTAAATGGTTGTCAGGTATTGTTGAAAAGTTACGAATTTTCACGCTACATCTGAGACGTCACAACACTTCTCCCGAATGGGCTAGAACCACCAACCTATTGGTTAATAGCCGAACGCGCTAACCATTGCGCCACTGAAGCAGAAAAATTAAATTTTCGTCAGGTATTGAGGTAAAACTTTGACTTTTTACTTCACATCTGAGGCCTCACAACACCGCTCCCGGATGGGCTCGAACCACCAACCTTTCGGTTAACAGCCGAACGCGCTAACCATTGACCCACGAAAGATCAGAAAATAAATGGTTATCACGTATTATGGAAAAAGTTTGACTTTTCACGCTACATCTGAGACCTCACAACACCTCTCTCGGGTGGGCTCGAAACACCAACCTTTCGATTAACAGCTGAACGCGCTAACCATTGTGCCACGGAAGCCCAAAAATTAAATGTTCGTCAGGTATTGTGGAAAAACTCTGACATTTTACGTTACATCTGAGACCTCACAACACCGCTCCCGAATGGGCTAGAACCACCAACCTATTGGTTAATAGCCGAACGCGCTAACCATTGCGCCACTGAAGCAGAAAAATTAAATTTTCGTCAGGTATTGAGGTAAAAAAAGTACCGAAAAAATCGCATGTTTTTCTTCTTCAAGATACAAAATCCGTGACAACGATTTCTTATTGAAAAATTTAATTTTAACAGTTTTTTTATTGAATATCGTTACATTTGCTTGAATTAAAGCAAAAAGTATAAAAATAATGGTTTCAGTGAACATATTTGAAAATAGTGAAGAAATACTCAAAGTATACTTCTTTGGCCGTGAAACGTCGATTTTGAAAATGTTATTAAAAATCGAGGTAAATTTTTAATTATTGTTCAATCGAGATGAAATCACTTTCAATGAGTGTTTTATAGGGAATTCAGCTGAATTCGGTCAAACATTTCTCCAGAAAAAAATGCATTCAAAAGTGTACCGAAAAAATCGCATGTTTTTTTTTCTTCAAGATACAAAATCCGTGACAACGATTTATTATTTAAAATTGAATTTTAACAGTTTGTTGAATGAATATCGTTACATTTGCTTGAATTAACGCAAAAATTACAAAAATAATGGTTTCAGTGGTTATATTTGAAAATAGTGAAGAAATACTCAAAATATGCTTCTTTGGCCGTGAAACGTCGATTTTGAAAATGTTATTAAAAATCGAGGTACATTTTTATTTATTGTTCAATCGAGATGAAATCACTTTTAATGAGTGTTTTATAGGGAATTAAGCTGAATTCGGTCAAAAATTTATCCAGAAAAAAATGCATTCAAAAAAGTACCGAAAAAATCGCAGGTTTTTCTTCTTCAAGACACAAAATCCGTGAATACGATTTCTTATTGAAAATTGAATTTTAACAGTTTTTTGAATGAATATCGTTACATTGCTTGAATTAAAGTAAAAAGTATAAAAATAATGGTTTCAATGGTTATTTTTGAAAATAGTGAAGAAATACTCAAAATATGCTTCTTTGGCCGTGAAACGTCGATTTTGAAAATGTTATTAAAAATCGAGGTACATTTTTATTTATTGTTCAATCGAGATGAAATCACTTTTAATGAGTGTTTTATAGGGAATTAAGCTGAATTCGGTCAAAAATTACTCCTGAAAACAAATGCATTCAAAAAAGTACCGAAAAAATCGCATGTTTTTCTTCTTCAAGATACAAAATCCGTGACAACGATTTCTTATTGAAAAATTTAATTTTAACAGTTTTTTGATTGAATATCGTTACATTTGCTTGAATTAAAGCAAAAAGTATAAAAATAATGGTTTCAGTGAACATATTTGAAAATAGTGAAGAAATACTCAAAGTATGCTTCTTTGGCCGTGAAACGTCGATTTTGAAAATGTTATTAAAAATCGAGGTAAATTTTTAATTATTGTTCAATCGAGATGAAATCACTTTCAATGAGTGTTTTATAGGGAATTAAGCTGAATTCGGTCAAACATTTCTCCAGAAAAAAATGCATTCAAAAGTGTACCGAAAGAATCGCATGTTTTTTTTCTTCAAGATACAAAATCCGTGACAACGATTTCTTATTTAAAATTGAATTTTAACAGTTTGTTGAATGAATATCGTTACATTTGCTTGAATTAACGCAAAAATTACAAAAATAATGGTTTCAGTGGTTATATTTGAAAACAAAGAACAAATACTCAAAATGTTTTTCTTAGGCCGAGTTACGTCGATTTTGAAAATGTTATTAAAAATCGAGGTACATTTTCATTTATTGTTCAATCGAGATGAAATCACTTTTAATGAGTGTTTTATAGGGAATTAAGCTGAATTCGGTCAAAAATTTCTCCAGAAAAAAAGGCATTCAAAAAAGTACCGAAAAAATCGCAGGTTTTTCTTCTTCAAGACACAAAATCCGTGAATACGATTTCTTAATGAAAATTGAATTTTAACAGTTTTTTGAATGAATATCGTTACATTGCTTGAACTAAACCAAAAAGTATAAAAATAATGGTTTCAGTGGTTATATTTGAAAATAGTGAAGAAATACTCAAAATATGCTTCTTTGGCCGTGAAACGTCGATTTTGAAAATGTTATTAAAAATCGAGGTACATTTTTATTTTTTGTTCAATCGAGATGAAATCACTTTTATTGAGTGTTTTATAGGGAATTAAGCTGAATTCGGTCAAAAATTTCTCCAGAAAAAAATGCATTCAAAAAAGTACCGAAAAAATCGCATGTTTTTCTTCTTCAAGATACAAAATCCGTGACAACGATTTCTTATTGAAAAATTGAATTTTAACAGTTTTTTGAATGAATATCGTTACATTTGCTTGAATTAACGCAAAAATTACAAAAATAATGGTTTCAGTGGTTATATTTGAAAACAGTGAACAAATACTCAAAATGTTTTTCTTAGGCCGAGTTACGTCGATTTTGAAAATGTTATTAAAAATCGAGGTACATTTTCATTTATTGTTCAATCGAGATGAATCACTTTTAATGAGTGTTTTATAGGGAATTAAGCTGAATTCGGTCAAAAATTTCTCCAGAAAAAAATGCATTCAAAAAAGTACCGAAAAAATCGCAGGTTTTTCTTCTTCAAGACACAAAATCCGTGAATACGATTTCTTATTGAAAATTGAATTTTAACAGTTTTTTGAATGAATATCGTTACATTGCTTGAACTAAAGCAAAAAGTATAAAAATAATGGTTTCAGTGGTTATATTTGAAAATAGTGAAGAAATACTCAAAATATGCTTCTTTGGCCGTGAAACGTCGATTTTGAAAATGTTATTTAAAATCGAGGTAAATTTTTAATTATTGTTCAATCGAGATGAAATCACTTTCAATGAGTGTTTTATAGGGAATTATGCTGAATACGGTCAAACATTTCTCCAGAAAAAAATGCATTCAAAAGTGTACCGAAAAAATCGCATGTTTTTCTTCTTCAAGATACAAAATCCGTGACAACGATTTCTTATTGAAAAATTGAATTTTAACAGTTTTTTGAATGAATATCGTTACATTTGCTTGAATTAACGCAAAAATTACAAAAATAATGGTTTCAGTGGTTATATTTGAAAACAGTGAACAAATACTCAAAATGTTTTTCTTAGGCCGAGTTACGTCGATTTTGAAAATGTTATTAAAAATCGAGGTACATTTTCATTTATTGTTCAATCGAGATGAAATCACTTTTAATGAGTGTTTTATAGGGAATTAAGCTGAATTCGGTCAAAAATTTCTCCAGAAAAAAATGCATTCAAAAAAGTACCGAAAAAATCGCAGGTTTTTCTTCTTCAAGACACAAAATCCGTGAATACGATTTCTTATTGAAAATTGAATTTTAACAGTTTTTTGAATGAATATCGTTACATTGCTTGAACTAAAGCAAAAAGTATAAAAATAATGGTTTCAGTGGTTATATTTGAAAATAGTGAAGAAATACTCAAAATATGCTTCTTTGGCCGTGAAACGTCGATTTTGAAAATGTTATTAAAAATCGAGGTACATTTTTATTTATTGTTCAATCGAGATGAAATCACTTTTAATGAGTGTTTTATAGGGAATTAAGCTGAATTCGGTCAAAAATTTCTCCTGAAAAAAATGCATTCAAAAAAGTACCGAAAAAATCGCATGTTTTTCTTCTTCAAGATACAAAATCCGTGACAACGATTTCTTATTGAAAAATTTAATTTTAACAGTTTTTTGATTGAATATCGTTACATTTGCTTGAATTCCCCAGTAGCACTGCCGACGTAGGGCCTACATGGTCGGCTTTGTGTGTTACCGACGAGTTGGTAAAAAGTCACTAATAAGTCGGGAGACTAATGGTTTGAAAGTCGAAATGTCCGCCTGGAGGGACGATGGCCCGCCGGTTTTCCTACTGTTTTGAGGCTACTATAAAACGACTGTTGGCCGACTATATGTCGGCGTCATTATGTCTACCTAAAGCCGCGCTCAATCCGACGATTTCACGGCTTTTTAGTATAGGAACGGTAAATCGTCGGTAAAGGGCTGGTAGAGTAAGGGTTTGAGAGTCGAAATGTCCGCCCGGCGGGACGACAACCCGCCAGTTTTCAGACTGTTATGAGGCGACTATAAAACGACTGTTGGCCGACTACAGGTCGGCGTCATTATGCCTACCTAAAGCCGCGCTCAGTCCGACGATTTCGCGGCTTTTTAGTATAGGAACGGTAAATCGTCGGTAAAGGGCTGGTAGAGTAAGGGTTTGAAAATCGAAATGTCCGCCCGGTGGGACTACGGCCCACTGGTTTACCGACTGTTACGACACGAATGAAATACGACCCTCATCCAACACGTTTGAGAGTCGACTTAACCGCCTGTCAGCAAGAGGTCCGACGCTTTTGCGACGATCAAACCTTAACTCGAGGCCCGATGGTTTTGCGACGATCAAGCCTTAATTCGAGGCTTCATTCGCTTATAGTAAAGGATACTGATACCTAGTATTGAAATTTCTTTAATACATTTTCAATGAACAACACTTAAGAATTTGTACTTTTTATATTTCAAGTAACATGCAGGTCAATTATAACAATTTGAAATATTAAACAATGTATTCTATTTGACACGACAAGTCGAATGAAAATATTAGCTGCCTAGCTAATTGGTTTTAACAAAAAGTTAAATTTTTCAGGGCGAGTATAATATTTACATCAATTAAAGCATTTATTAATATTCATTGTTAATATCTTCGATTTGGCCAATTACTATCTCTTAAATTACAAAAATCTTACTGAAAAATATACACTAACAGATTTTTTAAGGAAAAAGAAAAACATACAATTCTAAAGGGTATTACTTGACACATTTTTCTCTTAAAAGGTTTGAAACCGCATAAAAATTCTCAAATTAAAACAAATTGAGATCTATTTTGGAATTAAGCATTATTTTCACAACCAAAAATCTTTAAAATACTTAATATATAAGGTTTTTGAACTCCAAGCGCCCCAAAACACTTGCTTCTTTTATATTCAATCAAAGAAACTGAAGGTATACATAAACGTTTAAGTTTTGGTTTCACTTTCTATGGGTGTGGTTCCCAGCAGATGAGAAGCTAGGTAAAAAAGCAAAGGCTTATGCATAAAACTGGCTCTAAGAGGTAGATAAATTGATAATTCAATAACAGAATTCAAACCTTACGTGACAAACGAAGACGTTTCTAGTTTATATAGTGTGACAAAGAACCTTAGCGATGAAATTAAAAGTTAGCAAGCCTATAACTAATCATTTTCGACCACAAAAATCTCGTTTAAACATTCTAACGACCCAGCTGCGTCAGAGATACTGGAAAGGCTAACTTGCTTTCGCACTAGCAGCGCCCTCTTCGGTGATGACGTGCATGGTTTCATTTTACTCTTTTAAAACGTAACCATACCGACTAGCGGGAAGGAGTTGGTAATCAATTGGCAAAAATGGGTTACATGTTTTGGACGGTAGGCAAGCCTAGTTCAAACCACCACAGTTCCAACTGTCGGATAAATGTCGGTTACTAAACGGCCTAAGCATAACTTTGCTTTTAATTTTACTCTTCTTAAACGTCTCAATACCGACTAGCGCGAGAGAGTCGGTAATCAATTGGCAAAAAATAAGTTGGAATTTTCTAGACGGTAGGCAAGCCTACTTTAAACCATCTCTGTTCCAACTATCAGATAGATGTCGGCATTGCCAACTAAAAGAAGTAGTCGGCTTCATGAGTCGGAAAAGTGTAGGAATAAGCATGGTACAGCTGACTGGACCGTAAACCGACTATTTGACCTTTAACCGACTGTTATGCGGAAGGCTTGTGCTACTGGGGTTAAAGCAAAAAGTATAAAAATAATGGTTTCAGTGAACATATTTGAAAATAGTGAAGAAATACTCAAAGTATGCTTCTTTGGCCGTGAAACGTCGATTTTGAAAATGTTATTAAAAATCGAGGTAAATTTTTAATTATTGTTCAATCAAGATGAAATCACTTTCAATGAGTGTTTTATAGGGAATTTAGCTGAATTCGGTCAAACATTTCTCCAGAAAAAAATGCATTCAAAAGTGTACCGAAAAAATCGCATGTTTTTTTTCTTCAAGATACAAAATCCGTGACAACGATTTCTTATTTAAAATTGAATTTTAACAGTTTGTTGAATGAATATCGTTACATTTGCTTGAATTAACGCAAAAATTACAAAAATAATGGTTTCAGTGGTTATATTTGAAAACAGTGAACAAATACTCGAAATGTTTTTCTTAGGCCGAGTTACGTCGATTTTGAAAATGTTATTAAAAATCGAGGTACATTTTTATTTATTGTTCAATCGAGATGAAATCACTTTTAATGAGTGTTTTATAGGGAATTAAGCTGAATTCGGTCAAAAATTTCTCCAGAAAAAAATGCATTCAAAAAAGTACCGAAAAAATCGCAGGTTTTTCTTCTTCAAGACACAAAATCCGTGAATACGATATCTTATTGAAAATTGAATTTTAACAGTTTTTTGAATGAATATCGTTACATTGCTTGAATTAAAGCAAAATGTATAAAAATAATGGTTTCAGTGAACATATTTGAAAATAGTGAAGAAATACTCAAAGTATGCTTCTTTGGCCGTGAAACGTCGATTTTGAAAATGTTATTAAAAATCGAGGTAAATTTTTAATTATTGTTCAATCAAGATGAAATCACTTTCAATGAGTGTTTTATAGGGAATTTAGCTGAATTCGGTCAAACATTTCTCCAGAAAAAAATGCATTCAAAAGTGTACCGAAAAAATCGCATGTTTTTTTTCTTCAAGATACAAAATCCGTGACAACGATTTCTTATTTAAAATTGAATTTTAACAGTTTGTTGAATGAATATCGTTACATTTGCTTGAATTAACGCAAAAATTACAAAAATAATGGTTTCAGTGGTTATATTTGAAAACAGTGAACAAATACTCGAAATGTTTTTCTTAGGCCGAGTTACGTCGATTTTGAAAATGTTATTAAAAATCGAGGTACATTTTTATTTATTGTTCAATCGAGATGAAATCACTTTTAATGAGTGTTTTAGAGGGAATTAAGCTGAATTCGGTCAAAAATTTCTCCAGAAAAAAATGCATTCAAAAAAGTACCGAAAAAATCGCAGGTTTTTCTTCTTCAAGACACAAAATCCGTGAATACGATATCTTATTGAAAATTAAATTTTAACAGTTTTTTGAATGAATATCGTTACATTGCTTGAATTAAAGCAAAATGTATAAAAATAATGGTTTCAGTGAACATATTTGAAAATAGTGAAGAAATACTCAAAGTATGCTTCTTTGGCCGTGAAACGTCGATTTTGAAAATGTTATTAAAAATCGAGGTAAATTTTTAATTATTGTTCAATCAAGATGAAATCACTTTCAATGAGTGTTTTATAGGGAATTAAGCTGAATTCGGTCAAAAATTTCTCCAGAAAAAAATGCATTCAAAAAGTACCGAAAAAATCGCAGGTTTTTCTTCTTCAAGACACAAAATCCGTGACAACGATTTCTTATTGAAAAATTTAATTTTAACAGTTTTTTGATTGAATATCGTTACATTTGCTTGAATTAAAGCAAAAAGTATAAAAATAATGGTTTCAGTGAACATATTTGAAAATAGTGAAGAAATACTCAAAGTATGCTTCTTTGGCCGTGAAACGTCGATTTTGGAAATGTTATTAAAAATCGAGGTACATTTTTATTTATTGTTCAATCGAGATGAAATCTCTTTTAATGAGTGTTTTATAGGGAATTAAGCTGAATTCGGTCAAAAATGTCTCCAGAAAAAAATGCATTCAAAAAAGTACCGAAAAAATCGCATGTTTTTCTTCTTCAAGATACAAAATCCGTGACAACGATTTCTTATTGAAAAATTTAATTTTAACAGTTTTTTGATTGAATATCGTTACATTTGCTTGAATTAAAGCAAAAAGTATAAAAATAATGGTTTCAGTGAACATATTTGAAAATTGTGAAGAAATACTCAAAGTATGCTTCTTTGGCCGTGAAACGTCGATTTTGAAAATGTTATTAAAAATCGAGGTAAATTTTTAATTATTGTTCAATCGAGATGAAATCACTTTCAATGAGTGTTTTATAGGGAATTAAGCTGAATTCGGTCAAAATTTTCTCCAGAAAAAAAAGCATTCAAAAAAGTACCGAAAAAATCGCATGTTTTTCTTCTTCAAGATACAAAATCCGTGACAACGATTTCTTATTGAAAAATTTAATTTTAACAGTTTTTTGATTGAATATCGTTACATTTGCTTGAATTAAAGCAAAAAGTATAAAAATAATGGTTTCAGTGAATATATTTGTAAATAGTGAAGAAATACTCAAAATATGCCTCGTTGGCGGTGAAACGTCGATTTTTAAAATGTTATTAAAAATCGAGGTACATTTTTAATTATTGTTCAATCGAGATGAAATCACTTTTAATGAGTGTTTTATAGGGAATTTAGCTGAATTCGGTCAAACATTTCTCCAGAAAAAAATGCATTCAAAAGTGTACCGAAAAAATCGCATGTTTTTTTTCTTCAAGATACAAAATCCGTGACAACGATTTCTTATTTAAAATTGAATTTTAACAGTTTGTTGAATGAATATCGTTACATTTGCTTGAATTAACGCAAAAATTACAAAAATAATGGTTTCAGTGGTTATATTTGAAAATAGTGAACAAATACTCAAAATGTTTTTCTTAGGCCGAGTTACGTCGATTTTGAAAATGTTATTAAAAATCGAGGTAAATTTTTAATTATTGTTCAATCGAGATGAAATCACTTTCAATGAGTGTTTTATAGGGAATTAAGCTGAATTCGGTCAAACATTTCTCCAGGAAAAAATGCATTCAAAAGTGTACCGAAAGAATCGCATGTTTTTTTTCTTCAAGATACAAAATCCGTGACAACGATTTCTTATTTAAAATTGAATTTTAACAGTTTGTTGAATGAATATCGTTACATTTGCTTGAATTAACGCAAAAATTACAAAAATAATGGTTTCAGTGGTTATATTTGAAAACAAAGAACAAATACTCAAAATGTTTTTCTTAGGCCGAGTTACGTCGATTTTGAAAATGTTATTAAAAATCGAGGTACATTTTCATTTATTGTTCAATCGAGATGAAATCACTTTTAATGAGTGTTTTATAGGGAATTAAGCTGAATTCGGTCAAAAATTTCTCCAGAAAAAAAGGCATTCAAAAAAGTACCGAAAAAATCGCAGGTTTTTCTTCTTCAAGACACAAAATCCGTGAATACGATTTCTTATTGAAAATTGAATTTTAACAGTTTTTTGAATGAATATCGTTACATTGCTTGAATTAAAGCAAAAAGTATAAAAATAATGGTTTCAATGAATATATTTGAAAATAGTGAAGAAATACTCAAAGTATGCTTCTTTGGCCGTGAAACGTCGATTTTGAAAATGTTATTAAAAATCGAGGTAAATTTTTAATTATTGTTCAATCGAGATGAAATCACTTTCAATGAGTGTTTTATAGAGAATTAAGCTGAATTCGGTCAAAAATTTCTCCAGAAAAAAATGCATTCAAAAAAGTACCGAAAAAATCGCAGGTTTTTCTTCTTCAAGACACAAAATCCGTGAATACGATTTCTTATTGAAAATTGAATTTTAACAGTTTATTGAATGAATATCGTTACATTTGCTTGAATTAACGCAAAAATTACAAAAATAATGGTTTCAGTGGTTATATTTGAAAACAGTGAAGAAATACTCAAAGTATGCTTCTTTGGCCGTGAAACGTCGATTTTGAAAATGTTATTAAAAATCGAGGTAAATTTTTAATTATTGTTCAATCGAGATGAAATCACTTTCAATGAGTGTTTTATAGGGAATTAAGCTGAATTCGGTCAAAATTTTCTCCAGAAAAAAATGCATTCAAAAAAGTACCGAAAAAATCGCATGTTTTTTTTCTTCAAGATACAAAATCCGTGACAACGATTTCTTATTGAAAAATTTAATTTTAACAGTTTTTTGATTGAATATCGTTACATTTGCTTGAATTAAAGCAAAAAGTATAAAAATAATGGTTTCAGTGAATATATTTGTAAATAGTGAAGAAATACTCAAAATATGCCTCGTTGGCGGTGAAACGTCGATTTTTAAAATGTTATTAAAAATCGAGGTACATTTTTAATTATTGTTCAATCGAGATGAAATCACTTTTAATGAGTGTTTTATAGGGAATTAAGCTGAATTCGGTCAAACATTTCTCCAGAAAAAAATGCATTTAAAAGTGTACCGAAAAAATCGCATGTTTTTTTTCTTCAAGATACAAAATCCGTGACAACGATTTCTTATTTAAAATTGAATTTTAACAGTTTGTTGAATGAATATCGTTACATTTGCTTGAATTAACGCAAAAATTACAAAAATAATGGTTTCAGTGGTTATATTTGAAAATAGTGAACAAATACTCAAAATGTTTTTCTTAGGCCGAGTTACGTCGATTTTGAAAATGTTATTAAAAATCGAGGTACATTTTTATTTATTGTTCAATCGAGATGAAATCACTTTTAATGAGTGTTTTATAGGGAATTAAGCTGAATTCGGTCAAAAATTTCTCCAGAAAAAAATGCATTCAAAAAAGTACCGAAAAAATCGCAGGTTTTTCTTCTTCAAGACACAAAATCCGTGACAACGATTTCTTATTTAGAATTGAATTTTAACAGTTTGTTGAATGAATATCGTTGCATTTGCTTGAATTAACGCAAAAATTACAAAAATAATGGTTTCAGTGGTTATATTTGAAAACAGTGAACAAATACTCAAAATGTTTTTCTTAGGCCGAGTTACGTCGATTTTGAAAATGTTATTAAAAATCGAGGTACATTTTTATTTATTGTTCAATCGAGATGAAATCACTTTCAATGAGTGTTTTATAGGGAATTAAGCTGAATTCGGTCAAAAATTTCTCCAGAAAAAAATGCATTCAAAAAAGTACCGAAAAAATCGCAGGTTTTTCTTCTTCAAGACACAAAATCCGTGAATACGATTTCTTATTGAAAATTGAATTTTAACAGTTTTTTGAATGAATATCGTTACATTGCTTGAATTAAAGCAAAAAGTATAAAAATAATGGTTTCAATGAATATATTTGAAAATAGTGAAGAAATACTCAAAGTATGCTTCTTTGGCCGTGAAACGTCGATTTTGAAAATGTTATTAAAAATCGAGGTAAATTTTTAATTATTGTTCAATCGAGATGAAATCACTTTCAATGAGTGTTTTATAGAGAATTAAGCTGAATTCGGTCAAAAATTTCTCCAGAAAAAAATGCATTCAAAAAAGTACCGAAAAAATCGCAGGTTTTTCTTCTTCAAGACACAAAATCCGTGAATACGATTTCTTATTGAAAATTGAATTTTAACAGTTTGTTGAATGAATATCGTTACATTTGCTTGAATTAACGCAAAAATTACAAAAATAATGGTTTCAGTGGTTATATTTGAAAACAGTGAAGAAATACTCAAAGTATGCTTCTTTGGCCGTGAAACGTCGATTTTGAAAATGTTATTAAAAATCGAGGTAAATTTTTAATTATTGTTCAATCGAGATGAAATCACTTTCAATGAGTGTTTTATAGGGAATTAAGCTGAATTCGGTCAAAATTTTCTCCAGAAAAAAATGCATTCAAAAAAGTACCGAAAAAATCGCATGTTTTTTTCTTCAAGATACAAAATCCGTGACAACGATTTCTTATTGAAAAATTTAATTTTAACAGTTTTTTGATTGAATATCGTTACATTTGCTTGAATTAAAGCAAAAAGTATAAAAATAATGGTTTCAGTGAATATATTTGTAAATAGTGAAGAAATACTCAAAATATGCCTCGTTGGCGGTGAAACGTCGATTTTTAAAATGTTATTAAAAATCGAGGTACATTTTTAATTATTGTTCAATCGAGATGAAATCACTTTTAATGAGTGTTTTATAGGGAATTAAGCTGAATTCGGTCAAACATTTCTCCAGAAAAAAATGCATTTAAAAGTGTACCGAAAAAATCGCATGTTTTTTTCTTCAAGATACAAAATCCGTGACAACGATTTCTTATTTAAAATTGAATTTTAACAGTTTGTTGAATGAATATCGTTACATTTGCTTGAATTAACGCAAAAATTACAAAAATAATGGTTTCAGTGGTTATATTTGAAAACAAAGAACAAATACTCAAAATGTTTTTCTTAGGCCGAGTTACGTCGATTTTGAAAATGTTATTAAAAATCGAGGTACATTTTCATTTATTGTTCAATCGAGATGAAATCACTTTTAATGAGTGTTTTATAGGGAATTAAGCTGAATTCGGTCAAAAATTTCTCCAGAAAAAAAGGCATTCAAAAAAGTACCGAAAAAATCGCAGGTTTTTCTTCTTCAAGACACAAAATCCGTGAATACGATTTCTTATTGAAAATTGAATTTTAACAGTTTTTTGAATGAATATCGTTACATTGCTTGAATTAAAGCAAAAAGTATAAAAATAATGGTTTCAATGAATATATTTGAAAATAGTGAAGAAATACTCAAAGTATGCTTCTTTGGCCGTGAAACGTCGATTTTGAAAATGTTATTAAAAATCGAGGTAAATTTTTAATTATTGTTCAATCGAGATGAAATCACTTTCAATGAGTGTTTTATAGAGAATTAAGCTGAATTCGGTCAAAAATTTCTCCAGAAAAAAATGCATTCAAAAAAGTACCGAAAAAATCGCAGGTTTTTCTTCTTCAAGACACAAAATCCGTGAATACGATTTCTTATTGAAAATTGAATTTTAACAGTTTATTGAATGAATATCGTTACATTTGCTTGAATTAACGCAAAAATTACAAAAATAATGGTTTCAGTGGTTATATTTGAAAACAGTGAAGAAATACTCAAAGTATGCTTCTTTGGCCGTGAAACGTCGATTTTGAAAATGTTATTAAAAATCGAGGTAAATTTTTAATTATTGTTCAATCGAGATGAAATCACTTTCAATGAGTGTTTTATAGGGAATTAAGCTGAATTCGGTCAAAATTTTCTCCAGAAAAAAATGCATTCAAAAAAGTACCGAAAAAATCGCATGTTTTTTTTCTTCAAGATACAAAATCCGTGACAACGATTTCTTATTGAAAAATTTAATTTTAACAGTTTTTTGATTGAATATCGTTACATTTGCTTGAATTAAAGCAAAAAGTATAAAAATAATGGTTTCAGTGAATATATTTGTAAATAGTGAAGAAATACTCAAAATATGCCTCGTTGGCGGTGAAACGTCGATTTTTAAAATGTTATTAAAAATCGAGGTACATTTTTAATTATTGTTCAATCGAGATGAAATCACTTTTAATGAGTGTTTTATAGGGAATTAAGCTGAATTCGGTCAAACATTTCTCCAGAAAAAAATGCATTTAAAAGTGTACCGAAAAAATCGCATGTTTTTTTTCTTCAAGATACAAAATCCGTGACAACGATTTCTTATTTAAAATTGAATTTTAACAGTTTGTTGAATGAATATCGTTACATTTGCTTGAATTAACGCAAAAATTACAAAAATAATGGTTTCAGTGGTTATATTTGAAAATAGTGAACAAATACTCAAAATGTTTTTCTTAGGCCGAGTTACGTCGATTTTGAAAATGTTATTAAAAATCGAGGTACATTTTTATTTATTGTTCAATCGAGATGAAATCACTTTTAATGAGTGTTTTATAGGGAATTAAGCTGAATTCGGTCAAAAATTTCTCCAGAAAAAAATGCATTCAAAAAAGTACCGAAAAAATCGCAGGTTTTTCTTCTTCAAGACACAAAATCCGTGACAACGATTTCTTATTTAGAATTGAATTTTAACAGTTTGTTGAATGAATATCGTTGCATTTGCTTGAATTAACGCAAAAATTACAAAAATAATGGTTTCAGTGGTTATATTTGAAAACAGTGAACAAATACTCAAAATGTTTTTCTTAGGCCGAGTTACGTCGATTTTGAAAATGTTATTAAAAATCGAGGTACATTTTTATTTATTGTTCAATCGAGATGAAATCACTTTCAATGAGTGTTTTATAGGGAATTAAGCTGAATTCGGTCAAAAATTTCTCCAGAAAAAAATGCATTCAAAAAAGTACCGAAAAAATCGCAGGTTTTTCTTCTTCAAGACACAAAATCCGTGAATACGATTTCTTATTGAAAATTGAATTTTAACAGTTTTTTGAATGAATATCGTTACATTGCTTGAATTAAAGCAAAAAGTATAAAAATAATGGTTTCAATGAATATATTTGAAAATAGTGAAGAAATACTCAAAGTATGCTTCTTTGGCCGTGAAACGTCGATTTTGAAAATGTTATTAAAAATCGAGGTAAATTTTTAATTATTGTTCAATCGAGATGAAATCACTTTCAATGAGTGTTTTATAGAGAATTAAGCTGAATTCGGTCAAAAATTTCTCCAGAAAAAAATGCATTCAAAAAAGTACCGAAAAAATCGCAGGTTTTTCTTCTTCAAGACACAAAATCCGTGAATACGATTTCTTATTGAAAATTGAATTTTAACAGTTTGTTGAATGAATATCGTTACATTTGCTTGAATTAACGCAAAAATTACAAAAATAATGGTTTCAGTGGTTATATTTGAAAACAGTGAAGAAATACTCAAAGTATGCTTCTTTGGCCGTGAAACGTCGATTTTGAAAATGTTATTAAAAATCGAGGTAAATTTTTAATTATTGTTCAATCGAGATGAAATCACTTTCAATGAGTGTTTTATAGGGAATTAAGCTGAATTCGGTCAAAATTTTCTCCAGAAAAAAATGCATTCAAAAAAGTACCGAAAAAATCGCATGTTTTTTTCTTCAAGATACAAAATCCGTGACAACGATTTCTTATTGAAAAATTTAATTTTAACAGTTTTTTGATTGAATATCGTTACATTTGCTTGAATTAAAGCAAAAAGTATAAAAATAATGGTTTCAGTGAATATATTTGTAAATAGTGAAGAAATACTCAAAATATGCCTCGTTGGCGGTGAAACGTCGATTTTTAAAATGTTATTAAAAATCGAGGTACATTTTTAATTATTGTTCAATCGAGATGAAATCACTTTTAATGAGTGTTTTATAGGGAATTAAGCTGAATTCGGTCAAACATTTCTCCAGAAAAAAATGCATTTAAAAGTGTACCGAAAAAATCGCATGTTTTTTTCTTCAAGATACAAAATCCGTGACAACGATTTCTTATTTAAAATTGAATTTTAACAGTTTGTTGAATGAATATCGTTACATTTGCTTGAATTAACGCAAAAATTACAAAAATAATGGTTTCAGTGGTTATATTTGAAAACAAAGAACAAATACTCAAAATGTTTTTCTTAGGCCGAGTTACGTCGATTTTGAAAATGTTATTAAAAATCGAGGTACATTTTCATTTATTGTTCAATCGAGATGAAATCACTTTTAATGAGTGTTTTATAGGGAATTAAGCTGAATTCGGTCAAAAATTTCTCCAGAAAAAAAGGCATTCAAAAAAGTACCGAAAAAATCGCAGGTTTTTCTTCTTCAAGACACAAAATCCGTGAATACGATTTCTTATTGAAAATTGAATTTTAACAGTTTTTTGAATGAATATCGTTACATTGCTTGAATTAAAGCAAAAAGTATAAAAATAATGGTTTCAATGAATATATTTGAAAATAGTGAAGAAATACTCAAAGTATGCTTCTTTGGCCGTGAAACGTCGATTTTGAAAATGTTATTAAAAATCGAGGTAAATTTTTAATTATTGTTCAATCGAGATGAAATCACTTTCAATGAGTGTTTTATAGAGAATTAAGCTGAATTCGGTCAAAAATTTCTCCAGAAAAAAATGCATTCAAAAAAGTACCGAAAAAATCGCAGGTTTTTCTTCTTCAAGACACAAAATCCGTGAATACGATTTCTTATTGAAAATTGAATTTTAACAGTTTATTGAATGAATATCGTTACATTTGCTTGAATTAACGCAAAAATTACAAAAATAATGGTTTCAGTGGTTATATTTGAAAACAGTGAAGAAATACTCAAAGTATGCTTCTTTGGCCGTGAAACGTCGATTTTGAAAATGTTATTAAAAATCGAGGTAAATTTTTAATTATTGTTCAATCGAGATGAAATCACTTTCAATGAGTGTTTTATAGGGAATTAAGCTGAATTCGGTCAAAATTTTCTCCAGAAAAAAATGCATTCAAAAAAGTACCGAAAAAATCGCATGTTTTTTTTCTTCAAGATACAAAATCCGTGACAACGATTTCTTATTGAAAAATTTAATTTTAACAGTTTTTTGATTGAATATCGTTACATTTGCTTGAATTAAAGCAAAAAGTATAAAAATAATGGTTTCAGTGAATATATTTGTAAATAGTGAAGAAATACTCAAAATATGCCTCGTTGGCGGTGAAACGTCGATTTTTAAAATGTTATTAAAAATCGAGGTACATTTTTAATTATTGTTCAATCGAGATGAAATCACTTTTAATGAGTGTTTTATAGGGAATTAAGCTGAATTCGGTCAAACATTTCTCCAGAAAAAAATGCATTTAAAAGTGTACCGAAAAAATCGCATGTTTTTTTTCTTCAAGATACAAAATCCGTGACAACGATTTCTTATTTAAAATTGAATTTTAACAGTTTGTTGAATGAATATCGTTACATTTGCTTGAATTAACGCAAAAATTACAAAAATAATGGTTTCAGTGGTTATATTTGAAAATAGTGAACAAATACTCAAAATGTTTTTCTTAGGCCGAGTTACGTCGATTTTGAAAATGTTATTAAAAATCGAGGTACATTTTTATTTATTGTTCAATCGAGATGAAATCACTTTTAATGAGTGTTTTATAGGGAATTAAGCTGAATTCGGTCAAAAATTTCTCCAGAAAAAAATGCATTCAAAAAAGTACCGAAAAAATCGCAGGTTTTTCTTCTTCAAGACACAAAATCCGTGACAACGATTTCTTATTTAGAATTGAATTTTAACAGTTTGTTGAATGAATATCGTTGCATTTGCTTGAATTAACGCAAAAATTACAAAAATAATGGTTTCAGTGGTTATATTTGAAAACAGTGAACAAATACTCAAAATGTTTTTCTTAGGCCGAGTTACGTCGATTTTGAAAATGTTATTAAAAATCGAGGTACATTTTTATTTATTGTTCAATCGAGATGAAATCACTTTCAATGAGTGTTTTATAGGGAATTAAGCTGAATTCGGTCAAAAATTTCTCCAGAAAAAAATGCATTCAAAAAAGTACCGAAAAAATCGCAGGTTTTTCTTCTTCAAGACACAAAATCCGTGAATACGATTTCTTATTGAAAATTGAATTTTAACAGTTTTTTGAATGAATATCGTTACATTGCTTGAATTAAAGCAAAAAGTATAAAAATAATGGTTTCAATGAATATATTTGAAAATAGTGAAGAAATACTCAAAGTATGCTTCTTTGGCCGTGAAACGTCGATTTTGAAAATGTTATTAAAAATCGAGGTAAATTTTTAATTATTGTTCAATCGAGATGAAATCACTTTCAATGAGTGTTTTATAGAGAATTAAGCTGAATTCGGTCAAAAATTTCTCCAGAAAAAAATGCATTCAAAAAAGTACCGAAAAAATCGCAGGTTTTTCTTCTTCAAGACACAAAATCCGTGAATACGATTTCTTATTGAAAATTGAATTTTAACAGTTTGTTGAATGAATATCGTTACATTTGCTTGAATTAACGCAAAAATTACAAAAATAATGGTTTCAGTGGTTATATTTGAAAACAGTGAAGAAATACTCAAAGTATGCTTCTTTGGCCGTGAAACGTCGATTTTGAAAATGTTATTAAAAATCGAGGTAAATTTTTAATTATTGTTCAATCGAGATGAAATCACTTTCAATGAGTGTTTTATAGGGAATTAAGCTGAATTCGGTCAAAATTTTCTCCAGAAAAAAATGCATTCAAAAAAGTACCGAAAAAATCGCATGTTTTTTTCTTCAAGATACAAAATCCGTGACAACGATTTCTTATTGAAAAATTTAATTTTAACAGTTTTTTGATTGAATATCGTTACATTTGCTTGAATTAAAGCAAAAAGTATAAAAATAATGGTTTCAGTGAATATATTTGTAAATAGTGAAGAAATACTCAAAATATGCCTCGTTGGCGGTGAAACGTCGATTTTTAAAATGTTATTAAAAATCGAGGTACATTTTTAATTATTGTTCAATCGAGATGAAATCACTTTTAATGAGTGTTTTATAGGGAATTAAGCTGAATTCGGTCAAACATTTCTCCAGAAAAAAATGCATTTAAAAGTGTACCGAAAAAATCGCATGTTTTTTTCTTCAAGATACAAAATCCGTGACAACGATTTCTTATTTAAAATTGAATTTTAACAGTTTGTTGAATGAATATCGTTACATTTGCTTGAATTAACGCAAAAATTACAAAAATAATGGTTTCAGTGGTTATATTTGAAAACAGTGAACAAATACTCAAAATGTTTTTCTTAGGCCGAGTTACGTCGATTTTGAAAATGTTATTAAAAATCGAGGTACATTTTTATTTATTGTTCAATCGAGATGAAATCACTTTTAATGAGTGTTTTATAGGGAATTAAGCTGAATTCGGTCAAAAATTTCTCCAGAAAAAAATGCATTCAAAAAAGTACCGAAAAAATCGCAGGTTTTTCTTCTTCAAGACACAAAATCCGTGAATACGATTTCTTATTGAAAATTGAATTTTAACAGTTTTTTGAATGAATATCGTTACATTGCTTGAATTAAAGCAAAAAGTATAAAAATAATGGTTTCAATGAATATATTTGAAAATAGTGAAGAAATACTCAAAGTATGCTTCTTTGGCCGTGAAACGTCGATTTTGAAAATGTTATTAAAAATCGAGGTAAATTTTTAATTATTGTTCAATCGAGATGAAATCACTTTCAATGAGTGTTTTATAGGGAATTAAGCTGAATTCGGTCCAAAATTTCTCCAGAAAAAAATGCATTCAAAAAAGTACCGAAAAAATCGCATGTTTTTCTTCTTCAAGATACAAAATCCGTGACAACGATTTCTTATTGAAAAATTTAATTTTAACAGTTTTTTGATTGAATATCGTTACATTTGCTTGAATTAAAGCAAAAAGTATAAAAATAATGGTTTCAGTGAACATATTTGAAAATAGTGAAGAAATACTCAAAGTATGCTTCTTTGGCCGTGAAACGTCGATTTTGAAAATGTTATTAAAAATCGAGGTAAATTTTTAATTATTGTTCAATCGAGATGAAATCACTTTCAATGAGTGTTTTATAGGGAATTAAGCTGAATTCGGTCAAAATTTTCTCCAGAAAAAAATGCATTCAAAAAAGTACCGAAAAAATCGCATGTTTTTCTTCTTCAAGATACAAAATCCGTGACAACGATTTCTTATTGAAAAATTGAATTTTAACAGTTTTTTGATTGAATATCGTTACATTTGCTTGAATTAAAGCAAAAAGTATAAAAATAATGGTTTCAGTGTGGAAAAACTTTGGGTTTTTACGTTACATTAGAGATCCCACAACACCGCTCCCGGGTGGGCTCGAACCACCAACCTTTCGGTTAACAGCCGAACGCGCTAACCATTGCGCAACGGAAGCGCAAATATTAAATGGTCGTCAGGTATTGTGGAAAAACTCTGACATTTTACGTAACATCTGAGACGTCACAACACCGCTCCCGGATGGGCTCGAACCACCAACCTTTCGGTTAACAGCCGAACGCGCTAACCATTGCGCCACGGACGCCCAAAAATTAAATGGTCGTCAGGTATTGTGGGAAAATTTGGGTTTTTACGTTACATTAGAGATCCCACAACACCGCTCCCGGGTGGGCTCGAACCACCAACCTTTCGGTTAACAGCCGAACGCGCTAACCATTGAGCCACGGAAGCCCAAAAATTAAATGTTCGTCAGGTATTGTGGAAAAACTCTGACATTTTACGTTACATCTGAGACGTCACAACACCGCTCCCGGGAGGGCCCGAACCACCAACCTATTGGTTAACAGCCGAACGCGCTAACCAGTGAGCCACAGAAGCTCAGAAATTAAATGGTTGTTTGGTATTGTGGATAAGTTATGACTTTTTACGTTACATCTGAGACCCTACAACACCTCTCCCAGGTGGGCTCGAACCACCAACCTTTCGGTTAACAGCCGAACGAGCTAACCATTGCGCCACGGACGCCCAAATATTAAATGGTCGTCAGGTATTGTGGAAAAACTTTGGCTATTTACGTTACATTTGAGATCCCAAAACACCGCTCCCGGGTGGGCTCGAACCACCAACATATTGGTTTACAGCCGAACGCGCTAACAATTGAGCCACGGAAGCTCAGAAAATAAATGGTTATCACGTATTATGGAAAAAGTTTGACTTTTCACGCTACATCTGAGACCTCACAACACCGCTCCCGGATGGGCTCGAACCACAAACCTATTGGTTAACATCCGAACGCGCTAACCATTGCGCCACTGAAGCCCAAAAATTAAATTTTCGTCAGGTATTGAGGTAAAACTTTGACTTTTTACTTCACACCTGAGACCTCACAACACCGCTCCCGGATGGGCTCGAACCACCAACCTTTCGGTTAACAGCCGAACGCGCTAACCATTCGCCACGGACGCCCAAAAATTAAATGGTCGTCAGGTATTGTGGAAAAACTTTGGCTATTTACGTTACATTTGAGATCCAAAAACACCGCTCCCGGGTGGGCTCGAACCACCAACCTTTCGGTTAACAGCTGAACGCGCTGACCATTGCGCCACTGAAGCCCAAAAATTAAATTTTCGTCAGGTATTGAGGTAAAACTTTGACTTTTTACTTCACATCTGAGACCTCACAACACCGCTCCCGGATGGGCTCGAACCACCAACCTTTCGGTTAACAGCCGAACGCGCTAACCATTCGCCACGGACACCCAAAAATTAAATGCTCGTCAGGTATTGTGGAAAAACTCTGATATTTTACGTTACATCTGAGACGTCACAACACCGCTCCCGGGAGGGCTCGAACCACCAACCTATTGGTTAACAGCCGAACGCTCTAACCATTGAGACACGGAAGCCCAAAAATTAATTTATTTACTTATATGTGATACCAAATCCTTCGCTTTAGTTAAAAAAAAACTTAAAATTCATATACTTAATGGCAGTGTGTAGCCATCTTTGATCTATTTATTTATTTATTTTTTATTTATATATTTATTTATTCCTGATTTTGATTGTTTTATTTAAAGAAAAACATAACTCGTTTATATTCTATATCAAACGAAGTAAAAAAGTCATGCTTTACAAAAGATATTAAACTATATTCATGTATTTGCAACCCTTTATTTAAATTTTAATTTATATTATTTTTTTATGGTTATTCTCTTTTAATATTCTTTATATCATTTTGTTGTACAATTGACGTTAATCTTAAGAAATGTATTTGCAAAACTTTATTTAAATTTTAATTTATATTATTTTTTATGGTTATTCTCTTTTAATATTCTTTATATCATTTTGTTGTACAATTGACGTTAATCTTAAGAAATTTAAGGAGGGCAATAAGTCGCTTGAAGACTTGGTCCCTCCTCATGAGCTTTTGTATTAACTATGCCAAAATAAACTTTGAAACTTTGAATTAAATGCTCGTCAGGTATTGTGGAAAAACTCTGACATTTTACGTTACATCTGAGACGTCACAACACTTCTCCCGGATGGGCTTGAACCACCAACCTATTGGTTAACAGCCGAACGCGCTAACCAGTGAGCCACAGAAGCTCAGAAATTAAATGGTTGTTAGGTATTGTGGATAAGTTATGACTTTTTACGTTACATCTGAGACCCTACAACACCTCTCCCAGGTGGGCTCGAACCACCAACCTTTCGGTCAACAGCCGAACGCGCTAACCATAGCGCCAAGGAAGCCCAAAAATTAAATGGTAGTCAGGTATTGTGGAAAAACTTTGGCTTTCTACGTTACATTTGAGATCCCACAACACCGCTCCCGGGTGGGCTCGAACCACCAACCTTTCGATTAATAGCTGGACGCGCTAATTATTGCGCCACGGAAGCCCAAAAATTAAATGTTCGTCAGGTATTGTAGAAAAACTCTGACATTTTACGTAACATTTGAGACGTCACGTCAGGTATTGTGCAAAAAACTTGACTTTTTACGTCACATCTGAGACCTCACAACACCGCTCCCGGATGGGCTCGAACCACCAACCTATTGGTTAACAGCCGATCGCGCTAACCATTGCGCCACGGAAGCCCAAAAGTTAAATGCTCGTCAGGTATTGTGTAAAAACCTTGACTTTTTACGTCACATCTGAGACCTCACAACACCGCTCCCGGATGGGCTCGAACCACCAACCTATTGGTTAACAGCCGAACGCGCTAACCATTGCGCCACGGAAGCCCAAAAGTTAAATGCTCGTCAGGTATTGTGTAAAAACCTTGACTTTTTACGTCACATCTGAGACCTCACAACACCGCTCCCGGATGGGCTCGAACCACCAACCTATTGGTTAACAGCCGAACGCGCTAACCATTGAGCCACGGAAGCTCAGAAATAAAATTGTTGTCTGGTATTGTGGAAAAACTTTGGCTTTCTACGTTACATTTGAGACCCCACAACACCTCTCCCGGGTGGGCTCGAACCACCAACCTTTCGATTAACAGCTGAACGCGCTAAACATTGCGCCACGGAAGCCCAAAAATTAGATGCTCGTCAGATATTGTGTAAAAACCTTGACTTTTTTCGTTACATCTGAGACGTCACAACACCGCTCCCGGGAGGGCTCGAACCACCAACCTTTCGGTTAACAGCTGAACGCGCTGACCATTGCGCCACTGTAGCCCAAAAATTAAATTTTCGTCAGGTATTGAGGTAAAACCTTGACTTTTTACTTCACATCTGAGACCTCACAACACCGCTCCCGGATGGGCTCGAACCACCAACCTTTCGGTTAACAGCCGAACGCGCTAACCATTGCGCCACGGACGCCCAAAAAAAAATGGTCGTCAGGTATTGCGGAAAAACTTTGGCTATTTACGTTACATTTGAGATCCAAAAACACCGCTCCCGGGTGGGGTCGAACCACCAACCTATTGGTTAACAGCCGAACGCGCTAACCATTGCGCCACGGAAGCCCAAAAATTAAATGGTCGTCAATTATTGTGCAAAAACTTTGGCTTTCTACGTTACATTTGAAATCCCACAACACCGCTCCCGGGTGGACTCGAACCACCAACCTATTGGTTAACAGCCGAACGCGCTAACCATTGAGCCACGGAAGCTCAGAAATTAAATGGTTGTCAGGTATTGTGGAAAAACTTTGGCTTTCTACGTTACATTTGAGATCACACAACACCGCTCCCGGGTGGGCTCGAACCACCAACCTATTGGTTAACAGCCGAACGCGCTAACCATTGCGCCACGGAAGCCCAAAAGCTAAATGCTCGTCAGGTATTGTGCAAAAAACTTGACTTTTTACGTCACATCTGAGACCTCACAACACCGCTCCCGGATGGGCTCGAACCACCAACCTATTGGTTAACAGCCGATCGCGCTAACCATTGCGCCACGGAAGCCCAAAAGTTAAATGCTCGTCAGGTATTGTGTAAAAACCTTGACTTTTTACGTCACATCTGAGACCTCACAACACCGCTCCCGGATGGGCTCGAACCACCAACCTATTGGTTAACAGCCGAACGCGCTAACCATTGAGCCACGGAAGCTCAGAAATAAAATTGTTGTCTGGTATTGTGGAAAAACTTTGGCTTTCTACGTTACATTTGAGACCCCACAACACCTCTCCCGGGTGGGCTCGAACTACCAACCTTTCGATTAACAGCTGAACGCGGTAACCATTGTGCCACGGAAGCCCAAAAACTAAATGCTCGTCAGGTATTGTGTAAAAACCTTGACTTTTTACGTCACATCTGAGACCTCACAACACCGCTCCCGGATGGGCTCGAACCATCAACCTATTGGTTAACAGCCGAACGCGCTAACCATTGCGCCACGGAAGCCCAAAAATTAAATGGTCGTCAGATATTGTGGAAAAACTTTGGCTTTCTACGTTACACTTGAGATCACACAACACCGCTCCCGGGTGGGCTCGAACCACCAACCTATTGGTTAACAGCTGAACGCGCTAACCATTGAGCCACGGAAGCTCAGAAATTAAACGGTTGTCAGGTATTGTGGAAAAACTTTGGCTTTCTACGTTACATTTGAGACCCCACAACACCTCTCCCGGGTGGGCTCGAACCACCAACCTTTCGATTAACAGCTGAACGCGCTAACCATTGCGCCACGGAAGCAAAAAAATTAGATGCTCGTCAGATATTGTGTAAAAACCTTGACTTTTTTCGTTACATCTGAGACGTCACAACACCGCTCCCGGGAGGGCTCGAACCACCAACCTTTCGGTTAACAGCTGAACGCGCTGACCATTGCGCCACGGAAGCCCAAAAGCTAAATGCTCGTCAGGTATTGTGCAAAAAACTTGACTTTTTACGTCACATCTGAGACCTCACAACACCGCTCCCGGATGGGCTCGAACCACCAACCTATTGGTTAACAGCCGATCGCGCTAACCATTGCGCCACGGAAGCCCAAAAGTTAAATGCTCGTCAGGTATTGTGTAAAAACCTTGACTTTTTACGTCACATCTGAGACCTCACAACACCGCTCCCGGATGGGCTCGAACCACCAACCTATTGGTTAACAGCCGAACGCGCTAACCATTGCGCCACGGAAGCCCAAAAGTTAAATGCTCGTCAGGTATTGTGTAAAAACCTTGACTTTTTACGTCACATCTGAGACCTCACAACACCGCTCCCGGATGGGCTCGAACCACCAACCTATTGGTTAACAGCCGAACGCGCTAACCATTGAGCCACGGAAGCTCAGAAATAAAATTGTTGTCTGGTATTGTGGAAAAACTTTGGCTTTCTACGTTACATTTGAGACCCCACAACACCTCTCCCGGGTGGGCTCGAACCACCAACCTTTCGATTAACAGCTGAACGCGCTAAACATTGCGCCACGGAAGCCCAAAAATTAGATGCTCGTCAGATATTGTGTAAAAACCTTGACTTTTTTCGTTACATCTGAGACGTCACAACACCGCTCCCGGGAGGGCTCGAACCACCAACCTTTCGGTTAACAGCTGAACGCGCTGACCATTGCGCCACTGTAGCCCAAAAATTAAATTTTCGTCAGGTATTGAGGTAAAACCTTGACTTTTTACTTCACATCTGAGACCTCACAACACCGCTCCCGGATGGGCTCGAACCACCAACCTTTCGGTTAACAGCCGAACGCGCTAACCATTGCGCCACGGACGCCCAAAAAAAAATGGTCGTCAGGTATTGCGGAAAAACTTTGGCTATTTACGTTACATTTGAGATCCAAAAACACCGCTCCCGGGTGGGGTCGAACCACCAACCTATTGGTTAACAGCCGAACGCGCTAACCATTGCGCCACGGAAGCCCAAAAATTAAATGGTCGTCAATTATTGTGCAAAAACTTTGGCTTTCTACGTTACATTTGAAATCCCACAACACCGCTCCCGGGTGGACTCGAACCACCAACCTATTGGTTAACAGCCGAACGCGCTAACCATTGAGCCACGGAAGCTCAGAAATTAAATGGTTGTCAGGTATTGTGGAAAAACTTTGGCTTTCTACGTTACATTTGAGATCACACAACACCGCTCCCGGGTGGGCTCGAACCACCAACCTATTGGTTAACAGCCGAACGCGCTAACCATTGCGCCACGGAAGCCCAAAAGCTAAATGCTCGTCAGGTATTGTGCAAAAAACTTGACTTTTTACGTCACATCTGAGACCTCACAACACCGCTCCCGGATGGGCTCGAACCACCAACCTATTGGTTAACAGCCGATCGCGCTAACCATTGCGCCACGGAAGCCCAAAAGTTAAATGCTCGTCAGGTATTGTGTAAAAACCTTGACTTTTTACGTCACATCTGAGACCTCACAACACCGCTCCCGGATGGGCTCGAACCACCAACCTATTGGTTAACAGCCGAACGCGCTAACCATTGAGCCACGGAAGCTCAGAAATAAAATTGTTGTCTGGTATTGTGGAAAAACTTTGGCTTTCTACGTTACATTTGAGACCCCACAACACCTCTCCCGGGTGGGCTCGAACTACCAACCTTTCGATTAACAGCTGAACGCGGTAACCATTGTGCCACGGAAGCCCAAAAACTAAATGCTCGTCAGGTATTGTGTAAAAACCTTGACTTTTTACGTCACATCTGAGACCTCACAACACCGCTCCCGGATGGGCTCGAACCATCAACCTATTGGTTAACAGCCGAACGCGCTAACCATTGCGCCACGGAAGCCCAAAAATTAAATGGTCGTCAGATATTGTGGAAAAACTTTGGCTTTCTACGTTACATTTGAGATCACACAACACCGCTCCCGGGTGGGCTCGAACCAACAACCTATTGGTTAACAGCTGAACGCGCTAACCATTGAGCCACGGAAGCTCAGAAATTAAACGGTTGTCAGGTATTGTGGAAAAACTTTGGCATTCTACGTTACATTTGAGACCCCACAACGCCTCTCCCGGGTGGGCTCGAACCACCAACCTTTCGATTAACAGCTGAACGCGCTAACCATTGCGCCACGGAAGCCCAAAAATTAGATGCTCGTCAGATATTGTGTAAAAACCTTGACTTTTTACGTCACATCTAAGACCTCACAACACCGCTCCCGGATGGGCTCGAACCATCAACCTATTGGTTAACAGCCGAACGCGCTAACCATTGCGCCACGGACGCCCAATAATTAAATGGTTGTCAGGTATTGTGGAAAAACTTTGGCTTTCTACGTTACATTTGAGACCCCACAACACCTCTCCCGGGTGGGATCGAACCACCAACCTTTCGGTTAACAGCTGAACGCGCTAACCATTGCGCCACTGAGGCCCAAAAATTAAATGGTCGTCAGGTATTGTGGAAAAACTTTGGCTATTTACGTTACATTTGAGATCCCAAAACACCGCTCCCGGGTGGGCTCGAACCACCAACCTATTGGTTAACAGCCGAACGCGCTAACCATTGAGCCACGGAAGCTCAGAAAATAAATGGTTATCACGTATTATGGAAAAAGTTTGACTTTTCACGCTACATCTGAGACCTCACAACACCGCTCCCGGATGGGCTCGAACCACCAACCTTTCGATTAACAGCCGAACGCGCTAACCATTGAGCCACGGAAGCTCAGAAATTAAATGGTTGTCAGGTATTGTTGAAAACTTACGACTTTTCACGCCACATCTGAGACCCCACAAAACCTCTCTCGTTTGGGCTCGAACCACCAACCTTTCGGTTAACAGCTGAACGCGCTGACCATTGCAAAACTGAAGCCCAAAAATTAAATGTTCGTCAGGTATTGTGGAAAAACTCTGACATTTTACGTTACATCTGAGACGTCACAACACTTCTCCCGGATGGGCTCGAACCACCAACCTATTGGTTAATAGCCGAACGCGCTAACCATTGCGCCACTGAAGCCCAAAAATTAAATTTTCGTCAGGTATTGAGGTAAAACTTTGACTTCTTACTTCACATCTGAGGCCTCACAACACCGCTCCCGGATGGGCTCGAACCACCAACCTTTCGGTTAACAGCCGAACGCGCTAACCATTGCGCCACGGAAGCCCAAAAATTAAATGGTCGTCAGGTATTGTGGAAAAACTTTGGCTTTCTACGTTACATTTGAGATCACACAACACCGCTCCCGGGTGGGCTCGAACCACCAACCTATTGGTTAACAGCTGAACGCGCTAACCACTGAGCCACGGAAGCTCAGAAATTAAACGGTTGTCAGGTATTGTGGAAAAACTTTGGCTTTCTACGTTACATTTGAGACCCCACAACACCTCTCCCGTGTGGGCTCGAACCACCAACCTTTCGATTAACAGCTGAACGCGCTAACCATTGCGCCACGGAAGCCCAAAAATTAGATGCTCGTCAGATATTGTGTAAAAACCTTGACTTTTTACGTCACATCTAAGACCTCACAACACCGCTCCCGGATGGGCTCGAACCACCAACCTATTGGTTAACAGCCGAACGCGGTAACCATTGCGCCACGGACGCCCAATAATTAAATGGTTGTCAGGTATTGTTGAAAAGTTACTTTTCACGCTACTTCTGAGACCCCACAAATCCTCTCTCGTTTGGGCTCGAACCACCAACCTTTCGGTTAACAGCTGAACGCGCTAACCATTGCGCCACTGAGGCCCAAAAATTAAATGGTCGTCAGGTATTGTGGAAAAACTTTGGCTATTTACGTTACATTTGAGATCCCAAAACACCGCTCCCGGGTGGGCTCGAACCACCAACCTATTGGTTAACAGCCGAACGCGCTAACCATTGAGCCACGGAAGCTCAGAAAATAAATGGTTATCACGTATTATGGAAAAAGTTTGACTTTTCACGCTACATCTGAGACCTCACAACACCGCTCCCGGATGGGCTCGAACCACCAACCTTTCGATTAACAGCCGAACGCGCTAACCATTGCGCCACTGAGGCCCAAAAATTAAATGGTCGTCAGGTATTGTGGAAAAACTTTGGCTATTTACGTTACATTTGAGATCCCAAAACACCGCTCCCGGGTGGGCTCGAACCACCAACCTATTGGTTAACAGCCGAACGCGCTAACCATTGAGCCACGGAAGCTCAGAAAATAAATGGTTATCACGTATTATGGAAAAAGTTTGACTTTTCACGCTACATCTGAGACCTCACAACACCGCTCCCGGATGGGCTCGAACCACCAACCTTTCGATTAACAGCCGAACGCGCTAACCATTGAGCCACGGAAGCTCAGAAATTAAATGGTTGTCACGTATTGTGGAAAAGTTTTGACTTTTTACGCTACATCTGAGACCACACAATACCTCTTCCGGGCGGGCTCGAACCACCAACCTTTCGATTAACAGCCGAACGCGCTAACCATTGCGCCACGGAAGCCCGAAAATTAAATGTTCGTCAGGTGTTTTGGAAAAACTCTGACAATTTACGTTACATCTGAGACGTCACAACACCGTTCCCGGGAGCGCTCAAACCACCAACCTTTCGGTTAACAGCTGAACGCGCTGACCATTGCGCCACTGTAGCCCAAAAATTAAATTTTCGTCAGGTATTGAGGTAAAACCTTGACTTTTTACTTCACATCTGAGACCTCACAACACCGCTCCCGGATGGGCTCGAACCACCAACCTTTCGGTTAACAGCCGAACGCGCTAACCATTCGCCACTGAGGCCCAAAAATTAAATGGTCGTCAGGTATTGTGGAAAAACTTTGGCTATTTACGTTACATTTGAGTTCCAAAAACACCGCTCCCGGGTGGGCTCGAACCACCAACCTATTGGTTAACAGCCGAACGCGCTAACCATTGAGCCTCGGAAGATCAGAAATTAAATGATTGTCACGTATTGTGGAAAAGTTTTGACTTTTAAGGCTACATCTGAGACCCCACAACACCTCTTCCGGGTGGGCTCGAACCACCAACCTTTCGATTAAGTGCTGGACGCGCTAATTACTGCGCCACGGAAGCCCAAAAATTAAATGTTCGTCAGGTATTGTGGAAAAACTCTGACATTTTACGTAACATCTGAGACGTCACAACACCGCTCCCGGATGGGCTCGAACCACCAACCTTTCGGTTAACAGCCGAACGCGCTAGCCATTGCGCCACGGACACCCAAAAATTAAATGGTTGTCAGGTATTGTTGAAAAGTTACGAATTTTCACGCTACATCTGAGACCCCACAAAACCTCTCTCGTTTGGGCTCGAACCACCAAACTTTCGGTTAACAGCTGAACGCGCTGACCATTGCGCCACTGAAGCTCAAAAATTAAATGTTTGTCAGGTATTGTGGAAAAACTCCGACATTTTACGTTACATCTGAGACGTCACAACACTTCTCCCGAATGGGCTAGAACCACCAACCTATTGGTTAATAGCCGAACGCGCTAACCATTGCGCCACTGAAGCAGAAAAATTAAATTTTCGTCAGGTATTGAGGTAAAACTTTGACTTTTTACTTCACATCTGAGGCCTCACAACACCGCTCCCGGATGGGCTCGAACCACCAACCTTTCGGTTAACAGCCGAACGCGCTAACCATTGACCCACGAAAGATCAGAAAATAAATGGTTATCACGTATTATGGAAAAAGTTTGACTTTTCACGCTACATCTGAGACCTCACAACACCTCTCTCGGGTGGGCTCGAAACACCAACCTTTCGATTAACAGCTGAACGCGCTAACCATTGTGCCACGGAAGCCCAAAAATTAAATGTTCGTCAGGTATTGTGGAAAAACTCTGACATTTTACGTTACATCTGAGACCTCACAACACCGCTCCCGAATGGGCTAGAACCACCAACCTATTGGTTAATAGCCGAACGCGCTAACCATTGCGCCACTGAAGCAGAAAAATTAAATTTTCGTCAGGTATTGAGGTAAAACTTTGACTTTTTACTTCACATCTGAGGCCTCACAACACCGCTCCCGGATGGGCTCGAACCACCAACCTTTCGGTTAACAGCCGAACGCGCTAACCATTGACCCACGAAAGATCAGAAAATAAATGGTTATCACGTATTATGGAAAAAGTTTGACTTTTCACGCTACATCTGAGACCTCACAACACCTCTCTCGGGTGGGCTCGAAACACCAACCTTTCGATTAACAGCTGAACGCGCTAACCATTATGCCACGGAAGCCCAAAAATTAAGTGTTCGTCAGGTATTGTGGAAAAACTCTGACATTTTACGTTACATCTGAGACGTCACAACACTTCTCCCGGATGGGCTCGAACCACCAACCTATTGGTTAATAGCCGAACGCGCTAACCATTGCGCCACTGAAGCCCAAAAATTAAATTTTCGTCAGGTATTGATGTAAAACTTTGACTTTTTACTTCACATCTGAGGCCTCACAACACCGCTCCCGGATGGGCTCGAACCAAAACCTTTCGGTTAACAGCCGAACGCGCTAACCATTCGCCACGGACGCCCAAAATTTAAATGGTCGTCAGGTATTGTGGAAAAGTTTTGTCTTTTTACGCTACATATGAGACCCAACAACACCTCTCCCGGGTGGGCTCGAACCACCAACCTTTCGATTAACAGCTGAACGCGCTAACCATTGCGCCACGCAAGCCCAAAAATTAAATGTTCGTCAGATATTGTGGAAAAACTCTGACATTTTACGTTACATCTGAGACGTCACAACACTTCTCCCGGATAGGCTCGAAAAACCAACCAATTGGTTAACAGCCGAACGCGCTAACCATTGAGCCACAGAAGCTCAGAAATTAAATGGTTGTTAGGTTTTGTGGATAAGTTATGACTTTTTACGTTACATCTGAGACCCTACAACACCTCTCCCAGGTGGGCTCGAACCACCATCCTTTCGGTTAACAGCCGAACGCGCTAACCATTGCGCCAAGGAAGCCCAAAAATGAAATGGTCGTCAGGTATTGTGGAAAAACTTTGGCTATTTACGTTACATTTGAGATCCCAAAACACCGCTCCCGGGTGGGCTCGAACCACCACCCTATTGCTTAACAGCCGAACGCGCTAACCATTGAGCCACGGAAGCTCAGAAAATAAATGGTTATCACGTATTATGGAAAAAGTTTGACTTTTCACGCTACATCTGAGACCTCACAACACCGCTCCCGGATGGGCTCGAAACACCAACCTTTCGATTAACAGCCGAACGCGCTAACATTGAGCCACGGAAGCCCAAAAATTAAATGTTCGTCAGGACAATAAATAAAAATGTACCTCGATTTTTAATAACATTTTCAAAATCGACGTTTCACGGCCAAAGAAGCATATTTTGAGTATTTCTTCACTATTTTCAAATATAACCACTGAAACCATTATTTTTATACTTTTTGCTTAATTCAAGCAATGTAACGATATTCATTCAAAAAACTGTTAAAATTCAATTTTCAATAAGAAATCGTATTCACGGATTTTGTGTCTTGAAGAAGAAAAACCTGCGATTTTTTTCGGTACTTTTTTGAATGCTTTTTTTTCTAGAGAAAGTTTTGACCGAATTCAGCTTAATTCCCTATAAAACACTCATTGGAAGTGATTTCATCTCAATTGAACAATAATTAAAAATTTACCTCGATTTTTAATAACATTTTCAAATTCGACGTTTCACCGCCAACGAAGCATACTTTGAGTATTTCTTCACTATTTACAAATATATTCACTGAAACCATTATTTTTATACTTTTTGCTTTAATTCAAGCAAATGTAACGATATTCAATCAAAAAACTGTTAAAATTAAATTTTTCAATAAGAAATCGTTGTCACGGATTTTGTATCTTGATGAGAAAAACTTATCAAAAATTTATCCAGAAAAAAATGCATTCAAAAAAGTACCGAAAAAATCGCAGGTTTTTCTTCTTCAAGACACAAAATCCGTGAATACGATTTCTTATTGAAAATTGAATTTTAACAGTTTTTTGAATGAATATCGTTACATTGCTTGAATTAAAGTAAAAAGTATAAAAATAATGGTTTCAATGGTTATTTTTGAAAATAGTGAAGAAATACTCAAAATATGCTTCTTTGGCCGTGAAACGTCGATTTTGAAAATGTTATTAAAAATCGAGGTACATTTTTATTTATTGTTCAATCGAGATGAAATCACTTTTAATGAGTGTTTTATAGGGAATTAAGCTGAATTCGGTCAAAAATTTCTCCTGAAAACAAATGCATTCAAAAAAGTACCGAAAAAATCGCATGTTTTTCTTCTTCAAGATACAAAATCCGTGACAACGATTTCTTATTGAAAAATTTAATTTTAACAGTTTTTTGATTGAATATCGTTACATTTGCTTGAATTAAAGCAAAAAGTATAAAAATAATGGTTTCAGTGAACATATTTGAAAATAGTGAAGAAATACTCAAAGTATGCTTCTTTGGCCGTGAAACGTCGATTTTGAAAATGTTATTAAAAATCGAGGTAAATTTTTAATTATTGTTCAATCGAGATGAAATCACTTTCAATGAGTGTTTTATAGGGAATTAAGCTGAATTCGGTCAAACATTTCTCCAGAAAAAAATGCATTCAAAAGTGTACCGAAAGAATCGCATGTTTTTTTTCTTCAAGATACAAAATCCGTGACAACGATTTCTTATTTAAAATTGAATTTTAACAGTTTGTTGAATGAATATCGTTACATTTGCTTGAATTAACGCAAAAATTACAAAAATAATGGTTTCAGTGGTTATATTTGAAAACAAAGAACAAATACTCAAAATGTTTTTCTTAGGCCGAGTTACGTCGATTTTGAAAATGTTATTAAAAATCGAGGTACATTTTCATTTATTGTTCAATCGAGATGAAATCACTTTTAATGAGTGTTTTATAGGGAATTAAGCTGAATTCGGTCAAAAATTTCTCCAGAAAAAAAAGGCATTCAAAAAAGTACCGAAAAAATCGCAGGTTTTTCTTCTTCAAGACACAAAATCCGTGAATACGATTTCTTATTGAAAATTGAATTTTAACAGTTTTTTGAATGAATATCGTTACATTGCTTGAACTAAACCAAAAAGTATAAAAATAATGGTTTCAGTGGTTATATTTGAAAATAGTGAAGAAATACTCAAAATATGCTTCTTTGGCCGTGAAACGTCGATTTTGAAAATGTTATTAAAAATCGAGGTACATTTTTATTTTTTGTTCAATCGAGATGAAATCACTTTTATTGAGTGTTTTATAGGGAATTAAGCTGAATTCGGTCAAAAATTTCTCCAGAAAAAAATGCATTCAAAAAAGTACCGAAAAAATCGCATGTTTTTCTTCTTCAAGATACAAAATCCGTGACAACGATTTCTTATTGAAAAATTGAATTTTAACAGTTTTTTGAATGAATATCGTTACATTTGCTTGAATTAACGCAAAAATTACAAAAATAATGGTTTCAGTGGTTATATTTGAAAACAGTGAACAAATACTCAAAATGTTTTTCTTAGGCCGAGTTACGTCGATTTTGAAAATGTTATTAAAAATCGAGGTACATTTTCATTTATTGTTCAATCGAGATGAATCACTTTTAATGAGTGTTTTATAGGGAATTAAGCTGAATTCGGTCAAAAATTTCTCCAGAAAAAAATGCATTCAAAAAAGTACCGAAAAAATCGCAGGTTTTTCTTCTTCAAGACACAAAATCCGTGAATACGATTTCTTATTGAAAATTGAATTTTAACAGTTTTTTGAATGAATATCGTTACATTGCTTGAACTAAAGCAAAAAGTATAAAAATAATGGTTTCAGTGGTTATATTTGAAAATAGTGAAGAAATACTCAAAATATGCTTCTTTGGCCGTGAAACGTCGATTTTGAAAATGTTATTAAAAATCGAGGTACATTTTTATTTTTTGTTCAATCGAGATGAAATCACTTTTATTGAGTGTTTTATAGGGAATTAAGCTGAATTCGGTCAAAAATTTCTCCAGAAAAAAATGCATTCAAAAAAGTACCGAAAAAATCGCATGTTTTTCTTCTTCAAGATACAAAATCCGTGACAACGATTTCTTATTGAAAAATTTAACTTTAACAGTTTTTTGATTGAATATCGTTACATTTGCTTGAATTAAAGCAAAAAGTATAAAAATAATGGTTTCAGTGAACATAATTGAAAATAGTGAAGAAATACTCAAAGTATGCTTCTTTGGCCGTGAAACTTCGATTTTGAAAATGTTATTTAAAATCGAGGTAAATTTTTAATTATTGTTCAATCGAGATGAAATCACTTTCAATGAGTGTTTTATAGGGAATTAAGCTGAATTCGGTCAAACATTTCTCCAGAAAAAAATGCATTCAAAAGTGTACCGAAAAAATCGCATGTTTTTCTTCTTGAAGATACAAAATCCGTGACAACGATTTCTTATTGAAAAATTGAATTTTAACAGTTTTTTGAATGAATATCGTTACATTTGCTTGAATTAACGCAAAAATTACAAAAATAATGGTTTCAGTGGTTATATTTGAAAACAGTGAACAAATACTCAAAATGTTTTTCTTAGGCCGAGTTACGTCGATTTTGAAAATGTTATTAAAAATCGAGGTACATTTTCATTTATTGTTCAATCGAGATGAAATCACTTTTAATGA